>NC_063200.1:15056072-15066072 GCF_017589495.1 Alosa alosa
TAAATGGCTGAGGTAGTTTTGTTTGACCTAAGTATGCAAGTGGCATAGTGGTGCAAGTTATGTAAGAGCAGCAGAAGTGTGTTCAGAAGTGTTCAGGACAACAGGACAACAACAAGTTGCAAGTGTACAAGTGGAGTAGTGCAAGGCAGCCATTTTGGGTCTAAAAGTCCAGGATGTTATGTAGCTGAGGGTGGAGGGGGGAGAGGGGGGAGAGAGTTCAGGATCCTAACAGCCTGGTGTATGAAGCTGTTGGTGAGTCTGGTGGTGCGGGAGGCGCAGGCTTCTGTACCTCTTCCCAGAGGGCAGTAGACCAAACAAATTGTGAGCGGGTGACTTGCATCACTCACAATTTTGGTAAAGGGTGGGTGAGGTGGGAGGTGTAAATGTCCTTCAGGGAGGGGAGAGAAGCACCAATAATCCTTCAGGGAGGGGAGAGAAGCACCAATAATAGTCCACTGTAGGCTACGCCAATCGTCTATTAACACCTTCCACCTGACCCCGGTGAGTCGGGGTCGCTATAATGCGTGTGAAATAGCACCATTGAGTAGCCTAAGCGAAATAGCCTTAAAATCGTTCCGGCGTTGTGTGCCTTCTGGTTTCTCCACCTACTGGTTTCCTTGCGCGTGCATGCGCTGCAGCAGTTGTCAGACATTAACAAACAAGTTGTTTTAGGCGGTTTGAAGTCGCTTTTCATGCGCCATGAATGCTCGGCTACATTACAGCCACTCAGACAAAAGACATGTAGAAATATATATGTTTTGAAAATTAGCATTAAACTGGATTCGATCCCGCAAAAGCAACACACGCGTGACTCTCTCCATCCTGATTCCCTACTCTTTGAGCCAACTAATATGTTACGCGAATCAATTAACTATTGTAGGCTACCATTAATTAATAACGTAGACAACACCCAGGTAGCCTAACATGTTGTCCAGGCATCTAAAACAAGGGGTTGCCTCTCATCTACAACAACTGGTTACCTTGGGCTGCGACAGTCGTCAGTGCACTGTGCACAGTAGGCCTATGCTACTCTTTGTGGTTGATCAACTAAAAATAAAAGATGTATTTGGTGATGACGTTATTGTAGGCCTAGTAGACCTAAATTCTGAGAAATTAAATGGTAATGCAGAAACGATCTACATAGCGCACCAGACCGCGATGTCTTCAAGGGTTGAATGAAGGGAGTTTGCAAAAATTAGTGTATTTTTCAAATCAATAAACATTCTTAATTTTTGAATGTCTTTGTCAGGGAACATCTGACTTTTAAAAACCATAGGCCTGGTAGTCGCTCAGACAAGGAGTTATAAGATAAAGGCAATACCATTTGTGTCACCTAATACAGTTCAGTGAATTAGCAAGATACCATCAGAAGCCATCATAAAGCACAGTGCGCGCGCTCTCTCCCCTGCACATGAAGCTGTCTGCGTGTTGTAGGCTAGATTTGCGTGAGTTCTTTCTATCTGCTTTACTTTTGTGAGTTGCGACCACCTAGGCTATGTTATAGACGTTCTATGAGGTACCAGTGTTTAGCTGTGTCACAAAACAATAAGCTTTGTCAGACTACTTTTAAAATGATATCCAGGGCTACTGTATATACATTTTAAACATTCGGGGCTGAAGACCCGACAAAGCCTTGCGTTAATTCTTCAGGTGGGAAGTGTCAGGAATTTTCATACGAGAGACGCTCTCATTGGTGGTTAGTATATGGAGTAGGGAATTGACAGCAACATATCCAATCACTTTTCGAGAGATGCTGAATTTAACATAAACTGCGATGTTTGATTTTAAATGAATGTAAATTTAGCCGGGACTGTAAGCTGGTGTGACCGACTGTACCTATAGGGTACATATAAGTGCACGACTACGCCACTTGGGGCCTTTCACACCAAGATATGTTGTAAACCCAAGTACATTCGATGAGACACACAGATAAGATGAGTAAAGACAGAGACGTGATTCCAGTACAAAAATAAACAAGATTTATTAATATGGAATTCACTTAAAAGGCCATTTATGCGGTTAAGCACTAGAGCGCAGACCCACTATGGTGAACGGCAAGGGGAAAGGAGCTACGGTAACAGCAGGAGGACAAACTTAATACAGCAGTGGCTCTGCCGGTTACATTCTACCCCCCCCATTTGTTATCGGCGTCCCGCAGATAAGATCAAAGAGGCCCAAAACACCCAGAGAAGAAAACCCAACCCATATAGATTAGCCTTAACACCAAGGTCGGAAAACTGCAGTCACCCTACTGTTAGATCCAAACACCCGGGGGTCCATAGCCCCAGCTGCCCTACTCACCATGGACACTGGGAGATGATGAGGGTTCACATGTGTTCCAGCTGTGGCACGAGTCGTCCTCCGTGGAGCCACTGTACTGGTGGCCGGGTCAGCCGCAATGGGGGCAACTTGAGTAGGAGCAGGCAGGGCAGGCAATGCAGGTAGACCAGGTGGACTCGCCTCGACTTGGAGCCTGGCTGTTTCAGAGTATCCAGGGCAAGGGGCGACTGGCAGCTGGACAGACTGCGCCTGGCCTCCGGGGGAGCGAACGAGGACCCACTGGCCACGTTCATCGTCTTCTGCTGGTCTACTCACCACGGCCTGAGGTTCCGTTGGCATGCGGGGGGGTGCTGTGTCCGGCTCAGGATGGGCAGGCTTCAACATGGTCTGGTGCACTTGTCGAATCTGGCTAAGATCATGCACAGGCGCAACGGAGTACACCACTCCACCAGGACCTGGTGCACGGACAATTTGATGTATGGTGGGACTCCAAGCATCCTGGATTTTCGTGCGCCCCCTCACGGTGCAGTTTCTCAGGTAGACCAGCTGTCCTTCTGCCAAGGGGTCACTCTGGGGCCTGTGGTCGTGTCGTTCCTTCCTCCTTAACGCAGCGGCTTGCAGGCGTTCCCTGGCACCATGGAAGGTCATCTGAAGACGCCACTGGTGTTCTCGCACCCAGTCACTCACTCGCCCATCCTCTGGTTCTTGTACCCTGCCTAGGAGGAAGTCGACAGGTAAATGAGGTTCTTGACCAAACATCAAGTAGTGTGGTGACTCACCTGTCGACTGATGAATGGTCGTATTGTAGCAAAACACCAGCTGGGGTAAGTACTCCGGCCAGCGGCTCTTCTGTTCTCCTGGTAGAGAGCGCAACAAGTCGTGCATTGTGCGGTTAAACCGCTCACACTGACCATTGCCCTGTGGGTGGTAAGGCGTCGTACGGGTCTTCTGAACTCCATACAGACTGCACAGCTGGTAGACTACAGCGTTCTCGAAGCTGCGGCCCTGGTCCGAGTGGATGCGAGCAGGGACGCCAAATCGAAAGAACCACTCCCGGACAAGTATGCTGGCCACGGTTGTTGCCCTCTGGTCTCGGGTTGGCACTGCCTGTGTGAATTTCGAAAAGACGTCAGTCATAATCAAGACCTGTTCCCTACCATCCGTTGCAGGCTCCAGAAAGGTAAAATCCACCGCCAGTATTTGATTTGGATGGGACGCCAGCAGATGTCCCATAGGTGCATGGAGTTTGGGCTGGGCTGATCTGGCAAGGGTACACCTTGCACAGTTCTGACACCACCGTTTGATGTCCGCCCCCATTCCGGGCCAATAGCATCTCTGTCGTACAAGTTCTGTGGTACGTTCAATGCCCTGATGGCCATGGTCATTATGAAGCTGCTGCAGGACTTCATCCCTAAGACACGCTGGCAACAGGAGTTGAAGAACTTCTTCGCCCCCATCAGGCCGGTGCATTCAGCGGTGGATCAGACCAGTGATTCCCACAATCCTGTCCCACTGCCGTAACAGCACCCTAGTGGGTCCCGATAACCCTTCCCGAGTGGTAGAGTTTGGTGGCTTCTTGGTTCGCCAGAAAGGAAGGAAGGTGCCGATGGTAGGGTCTGCCTCTTGCAGCATCCTCAGGTCGTCAGTGGTACGGGAGGGGAAGACAGATATGGCTGTTTGGGTCACTTGGAGCTGTTCTTGTCTTCGGGCAGCTTGATGCACAGGCACAGGTATAGCGGCCCCTACTGCATAGGACCCTATACTTGGTCCTGGTACCGCTACGGGAGTCTGCCTGGACAGGGAGTCAGCATTTTTGTTGGTACGACCAGGCCGATATCGGATGTTGTAGTTGAAGGCAGACAGCTCGGCTACCCATCGCTGCTCCGTAGCACCCAGCTTGGCTGTCGCTAGGTGACTCAACGGATTATTATCCGTCCAGACAGTGCAGTGCTGGCCCCACAGGTATTCCCGGAACTTCTCCGTCATCGCCCATTTCATCCCGAGAAATTCCAACTTCATGGAGCTGTAATTCCTTTCTGCAGGGTTCAGGCTGCGACTGGCGTAGGCAATTGGTCGGACCTTGCCCTCCTGCTCCTGAGACAACACCGCTCCAAGCCCAGTATGACTGGCATCCACCTCAAGCAGAAACGGGAGATTAAAGTTGGCAAAGGCAAGGGTGGGTGCACTCACCAATCTCCCCTTCAGCTCCTGGAAACTGGTCTCGCAAGCATCCGTCCAAGCTCCGTCCAGTCGCATTCCTTGGCCCTTCCGCGTTTTAGTCCCAGCCAGGTCAGCAACCAGGCGGTGCAATGGGGCCGCTAGTTTAGAAAAACCCTCTACAAACCGTCTATAGTATCCAGCAAAACCAAGGAAGGACCGCAGTTCTGAGACGTTGGTAGGGTGGGGCCAGTTGGCAACAGCAGACACCTTGGCTGGATCTGTGGACACTCCCTCACGAGAGACGAGGTGACCTAGATACTGAACTTCCTCCCTGAAGAAACAGCATTTCTCCAGTTTCGCCTTCAGCCCTTCTTTCTGGAGGCGGCTTAATACCAGATCTAGTCGGTTTATGTGCTCGTCCACACTGGAAGAAAACACAATAATGTCATCCAAGTACAGTAGGAGGGACTGACAGTGCTGTGCCCCAAACATTCTTTCCATCAACCTTTGAAAGGTCCCTGGAGCATTACACAGCCCAAAGGGCATGCGATTGAACTCAAACAGCCCGAAGGGCGTACAGAAGGCAGTCTTCGGGCGGTCTTGTTCAGTTACGGGTACCTGGTTGTAGCCGCTAGCCAGATCTAGCGTGGAGAACCACTGAGCTCCAGACAGTGCATCCAAGGACTCCTCGATGCGGGGAAGGGGGAAGGCATCCTTCCGAGTCTTGCTGTTAAGCTGTCTGTAATCGACACACATGCGAAGGCTACCATCCTTCTTTCTCACCAGGACAATGGGAGAGGCATAGGGGCTACAACTTTCCCGGATGACTTGGCCATCTAATAGTTGTCGCAAATGGGCCTTTACTGCTTCATAATCAGAGGGTGGGAGACACCTGTATCTCTGCCTAATAGGCTTATCGTCGAGCAAAGGAATATCATGTGAGATAAGCTTAGTACAACCCAGGTCACCCTCAAAAGCAGAAAAAACTGACTCATGTTTGAGCAAAAACGCCCTTACTCTGTCTTGCTCGGATTCGGACAGCACAGACAGGTCAATGGCCTGTATCTGCTGTTTTACAGGGCTAATCTGCCCAGTATGGGACTGAATGGTGGCTGTAACAGTATCAATCTCTGCAGGAAGCTCTGAAATCCCTGCTGGAAGACCCTCAACTGTGGCATGGACCAACTGACCTATTGTACTGCGGGGGTAGAGTGTAGCCTGAGTGAATCCCACATTGACAACAGGTACAAAGGCGGTACCTTGTTCTACATGAATCAGGGCAGGTGAAACGAGGAGACCCTCAGGTAAGGGACTGCCATCTGGCTCGAGCAAAACAACAGGGGAATTACAAAATTGGGGTGAGCAGGTAGCAGCTATCAACTTAACAGTACCTCCAGGTATGTGGATGGGCCTGCGGCCTCTGACTTTGGCAACACCCGTTTTACCTCGAGGAGACCTGAGCTGAACTTGGTGGCAATGTTGTAAAGCATGCCGCCATGGAGGTGATGCATGAACCACCGGTGGGAGATCGAATAGTGAAGGACCATGCTGACCAAAAAGCTCATCATAACACTCACGAATTACATTCATTCCCAGCACGCCAGGCACTATGGGGGAAGAAGACTGACCTGGGGGATCCTTTACCACTAGCCAACCCCGTTGAGGAATTACCTTACCCAGTACTTCAACTGTTAACTCTGCATAACCCGTGTAGGGTATGTCCAGGCCATTTGCAGCACGAAGCTGCAACCAATGACATTGTTGGAGCTTATCTTTGAAATTCTGCAAAAAGAAACCTTCCACCATTGTGGATACCATGGACCCGGTGTCCAGAAGACAATTAATCCACTACTCCCCTACTCTTACAGCTACCTTAGGGCACTGTGCAACAAGGGAGGTTACAGTATGGCTTGCTGGGTTCTCAACCTGAGAGCCGTTCAGGTCCCCTCCCAACGTGTGGCTCTGCACGCTGGAGGGAGCTAGTTTTCCGTCACCTGGGAAACAGAGACGGAGTTAGCCCAAGCTTGGGACTGAGTAGCGGGGTTCTGTCTGGCAACAACTCGCTCATTGTCACACTCTCGGGCATAATGACCGGATTTCTGGCATCGCCTACAGATAACAGGGGATGGATGACTAGGCCTTGCCTGGTGCGCTGCCCCCTGTAAGGTGGTCAATGCGCTAGTCAACTGATTAATCTGTTCTTGCTGCTTCAGCAGCATGGTGCGCAACTCTGCCATATCTGAGCTAGCAGTATTGACAGGGGGAGAGGGGTTACTGAACTGGGACCTTGAACATTGCATGGCACAAAGGGAGGGAACAGAATAGCTTCTACCTCGGGTGAAGTCACTGGGCCTACCTTCGCACTCCCACCGGATAGCTGCAGCACGCACCTCCAACATGGACAGACCTGGAGTCTGACGAACAAGCCTCTTCAATTCTCTGCGGAGATCAGAATCAATGACATGTTCTAAAAACTGGTCACGCATAAGCTGATCCAGATTGGGGCACTGACTCAGGAGAAACTTGTTTAATTTTGTCCATTAAGGAGAAGAGGGCATGTGAATACTCTTGCAAGGACTCACCATCTAGTTGTTTTCTAGAAAAAAAGTTCTCCTGTAAGGCAACATAAGATTTTGAGCACCCATAAAGCTCTCTGAGAATAGTTCCAATTTTCTCTGGGTCTTCTCGGTCAGCCCTTGGCCTATATCTTATTTCGTCCTTAGCTTCCCCATCCAAGAAGTCAAACATAAAATAGGCTTTATCAAGTGAACCCAAGCGTCTAGCACGCACACAAGCATCCACCTCTTCGACCCATTCATCAACACCAATACCCACCCTACCCCTGAAAACAGGACATTTCCGTTCTCTAGGAAGATACACCAACCGTTCTAAAGGAACAGGATTAACAGGGTTAACAGGGTCAACAAGGTTAGGGGGGTTAACAGCATCATCCGGATTGCCCCGTTGTAGCAAGCGCTCCTTGTCTGCTTGAAGCTGGCGAACCTGCTCTCTCAGTTGTTCCAGCTCCTCAGCCATAGCTGAAACAAAAACAATGTCCAAGTTACTTCTGAACGGGTGCTGGGATGCAAAGGCCTTTCCGTTGACTCTTCTAGGTCCCACGTCGTGCCAACTGCTGTTTTGCCTTTAATACCTATAAAGCTTATTGCCTTTCAAAATAAAGAGGTAATAATAATAAAAAAAACTAAACAAAATAAATGAAATTCACGTCTCTGTTTACAATCCTGCCGACTACGCCACTTTGTGACCCACTGTACCTATAGGGTACATATAAGTGCACGACTACGCCACTTGGGGCCTTTCACACCAAGATATGTTGTAAACCCAAGTATATTTGATGAGACACACAGATAAGATGAGTAAAGACAGAGACGTGATTCCAGTACAAAAAATAAACAAGATTTATTAATATGGAATTCACTTTAAAAGGCCATTTATGCGGTTAAGCACTAGAGCCGAGGACCCACTATGGTGAACGGCAAGGGAAGTGGTAATGGCTGCCACCAGGGATATTACTCTTTGGGACAGTAGTAGGGGAGAGATAGCTAGTCAGCTGATGGGGAGCGGTTACCTGTCCTGGGAGAAGTGTGATGCCGACACAACACTCGTGCTCTTGACTCTGGTGCCTATTCACACAGACACACACATACACACACACGCATAGGCACAACTACTGCAACAATGTGATCACAGCAAATGGTGAGGTGCACGTTACCACTACAAAATACTGTGAGCAGTGCGCGAAGAGGAGGACTCAGATCCGGCGACCTGCCCCGTGAGCAGCTTCACTATTACTCTGGAGAAGAGAGAAGGGGGAGGGGATGGTTAGCACTCAGTGACTGGGAAAACAGTAGAGCAAGCTGAATAGGAAGGATTTTACTGGTAGCAAACTACTGGGGCAGCCAGTACCACACATGCCCTAATGCCGTGAAGGAGAGAGGTAACAGGAAGCTAAAAGGTAACGGCCAAGTCAAATAATACCAAATGAGACCAACTAAACAGAAAAGAAAACAAACAAAACGGGCGAAAGCTACTTTACATTAATTTTACAGTAGGCAAAACAGCAGTGGCAACTGGTTCTGGAGACACAAAACAGTCAGAATCAGTCATCCATAAACAATACCCAATCAACAAATAACAGTTTTCCATTGACAGGATTTACACCTTCACACTAGGCATCATTCTACTTTACCTCAGTGCATCCTAAAAGCAAACACAACATGGCAAGGGGACCCCTGGTGCTCGTCACCACAAGCTGGCATGAGAACACTGCTGTACACAAGCATATGTCAGATACAGCGAGACAGGCATTTGCATCATAGACTGAGGACATGATTAGCTCACATGTGCTACATCATACTAAAGCGGCAACAATCACATATAGGTAGTAAACAGACATAGATAAGAGCAAAAAGGGTTTACAGACAAATATTTCTCTCCCTAACGAGAGTTACAAATAAATGTACCTTTGTTGGCTAGGTTCCTTGGTAAACAGTGCAGGGCTTCGTTGAAACGCCTTTTCACCCGAGACCCACGCTACAATGTGGCTATTAAATATACGCATAACCTCACAAACATGGTAGCCTGACGTTAAACCAACAATGATTAAAATAGTGTACTATTACCTTCAGTAGTAGATCTACCCACCAACTCCACCGGGCGCCTAGCGACAGTAGGACACCTGTTGCCCACAGTTTAACATTAGATAAACAAATAAATACAATCATATGATCGCGGTAGCAGATGAGGCAATAGCACGCACCCTTTCACAGACGAACACCCAAGGAACCAGGATAGCCGAATCGGCAGTGTTTACAGAAACCAGGGATCTTAGTCGCCTACCGGTGAGCCTGTTATTTTTTATAGAAAGTGGTGTTGCGTAAAAAACCTAGCCACTTAGAAGCTAACTGGAAGGCGACAAAGGGGAAAGGAGCTACGGTAACAGCAGGAGGACAAACTTAATACAGCAGTGGCTCTGCCGGGTTACACTGGCACACGGGGTGCTCAATGTTTTCAGTGGGTGCCCGAGACAGAGCACCCACGGTATCGGGCGCCATGACAAGCTATCTCGCGGGTTGCATCCATTACAAACAAACATGCAATGTGAACGTCTGGGATTGTGGAGAGCACTAAATGCTCTTCTGAATAAGCATGAAGTCAAGCCTTTAAATCAAAACACTCTTTAATAATCAAAAATAAACGCTTAATGAAGTAAACTTGTGACCATCAAAAATAGTTTATCAGCCTGTAACTCCGGATAACAGGACGAACAGGAAGGCATTTAAACTGAGCAACGGAGGTTAATATGCTCTATATGTTGTCCAAATGATGTCTGTCTATCATCAAGCACTCGAGAAAAACCAGAATGTTTAATTTGTCCTGCGCTTCTTCACGGCTGCAAACGGGATTCACTCGCCGTTAACCAAATATTTCTTTATTAGGGCAGGGCAGGCAGATTTCTGGCTATTAAATTATTTCTAAACCAGTCTGCTAAAGTCTGTAGTGAAGTCTGTGTAGGGTTTTCCAGCTCCATTTCTTTTTG
>NC_063200.1:15071072-15083572 GCF_017589495.1 Alosa alosa
AGATAGAGAGAGGCAGTCACACACACACACACACACACACACAAATAAACAAATCTATAAAAATAAAATTGAGACACAACCCCCCAACACACACAACCGTTCCAGGCTTGCTGGTGAGGAAGGTGTACTCAGGGGAAGAGAAACATGAGGTAAAAATGGAGAACTTTGATTTATGAAGCCATGTTATGTTACAATTACCTTAACCAGTCTAGTTTTATATGAAAACACAACCTTATGATTTTGTTCGAATAGTCAATTGTATAGTCGAATAGACAATTGAGCATTCCATTTATATGATTGAATCATGTCAGGTATGCACACACTGTAAGAAAAGGGTTGCCACAGTTACTAAAACATAACATGGAATTGCTATTACGTTGAACAAACATATTTTGCCATAACAATCCATTTATCCAACAGATAAAGTAAAATGAATGTGATGTGCAGTATAATTATGACCGCCGCTAGCAAAGCTAGCGAAGCGGTCATATAGGGATTGTCAAAGTTTTTTTTTTTTTTTTTTTTTTTTTTTTTTTTTTCCCGTCATCTACTTCCTGAATTTTTGGTCAACAATACCAGGGACACCGAACCACCGGGGCACATGAAATTTGGTGGGTATGTAGCCCCACTAGACTTTTACGGAAAAATTTTGTTTCGTACCCGGGGGCCACTGCCCCCCCGTGCTGGGCCCCTGAACCGCAAAAAAAGCAGTTTTTCCTGAATAACTACCTGAACCGTGGCACTGAGGATGAAGAATCTTTTATGGTATGTTGGTCTTAAGGGCCCACATCAACCTGGCCCATAATCACTCATTTGTGATTTGCACCCCCCCAGTAAAAAATGAAAATGCAATATTATTCTGCTTTAATCGCTCCTATCTTCATGTTCAGAACTGCACCAAATTTTATGTGTATGATTGACCTGGCATTCTCTGGGGGTATGCCAAGTTTCGTAGAATTTCATCCATGGAATTTCATCCATAGAATTTCATTTTTTCTAAAAAAAATTAGGTTATGTGTACATTTAGTGACTGTACACTCATTGGCCTGTAGATGGCGGTGCACACATATACACATGCACACACACACAGGCACCCACATACTATCGGTATTTGAACGGCCGATACATAATTACAAATTCAGTAGGATTAAAAGAAAGCCAAAATAAATATTCATCATCTTCATCATCATGGCTGCATTTCCAGTATTGGCGATAAGTAGTCGTTTGTCCACTAGATGGCGCGATCGTTGCAGTGAGGCGTAATTTTGTTGGAAGTTAAAAGTGGGTTGGAAAAAACAATGGACGCTTCCTACAAGGACTGTAGTTTACCGCAGAGAACGTCTAATAAGGATAGGACGATGTTCACATGAAATGTAATTCCCATTTCTTCTTGAAGCCCGAAATAAATCTGAGGATGTTTATCGGACATGCTTGGTTTTACTGCAGATGCGTTAATCTTATAATATCAATAAGGACCTAGGTAATGTTACCGTTAGCGTTGGTTGAGTGATGGAGGCCAATTTGATTGATTGCATTTGTAGAAAACTATAAATGCGGTTATCCCAAACAAATTGATAGCAGCACTGTAATTGTATCTTTCGACTGTCATGTGTTGCACGCGTGCTACAAAATCATTCTGTGCAATGGAAGATTTACCAACGTTACACGGTCTGATACAGTTTTGCTATACATGCGAGACTGAGACGCGCCTGTTTATTTTTGTTTTAAGTCTGCAGGGTGTGAGAGGGGAATCGGTGTGCTTTTATTCCAGCTTGGTAGTTGTAGTCTGTGAAATTAAAAAGCATGTGTGTGTGAAGTATCCAAACAATGACACCTTCATTTCATTATGGCTGCTTTAGCAACACACCTTAAGCTACTGTGTAGTGGATCCCATTTAGTAGTGGCTACTTCATTCGCTTTCCTTGACTCATGGAGCTGTGAATTTTATTACAACTTTTAGCCACGATATGGCAGTTTAAGTCCGCTTGATACTGTAGGCGAAGCCATTGGTTTCAAAGGAGATTTTATTTGTGTCGCCAGCATAGCCTATTGACAATTTATGTTGTAAATAGGCCTACCTTATAAGCCTACCTGTAGCTTAGGGAAGCTAACAGCTTTCTATTAGGATCTAGTTTGTTAGTTACAGTTTTGTCATAACTCCCTGATGCATTTTTGCATTTAGAATAGCCAGAGCGTGGATATCTCAATCGGAAAATTAAACAATATCGGGTGCCTATGGACTAGGCTGGGTGAACCCAGCCTGATCTGCCCGCTATTTATTATTTTTTGATTTCTTAAAAGATTGAGCTTGGTCTGGTGAAAGCCAGACTAGCCATGGACCTCAGTTACACAATGCAAGGGAACATGAATCATCCTATATTTGCACGAACAATAACGGACAACAGCTCTTCAACTTTGGCCCGTTAAAATGTGTATGAACAGTCTAGCAACGCATTTCATCAAGGCCCATTTGGACATGTCAGTTATTTGCACCACTGGTTAGATGTAAAACAGCATTTAGTTTCAGACTACTGTTACTTAATTTGTGCATTAACAATAACGTTTCAGACTACTGTTACTTAATTTGTGCATTGACAATAAAGTATTACATGAACTAAAGATGACTAAAATCTTATGTAGAAGAAGAAACATTCACAAAAAATCCATCCATCCAAAAATGACCTTTGTTTTTGATAGCTGTTGAAAACGGCATGTAACTGACAGAGATGTTTTTGTTGATAAATAAATAAATAAATAAATAACATTATGCTGATACCTTTTGCTTTTCCCAAATACAATGTAGCCTACAGGTGTAAGTGACCTTTCATCAATCCAGTTGCAATGGATGAACTGTGATGAACTGCCCTACTTGTGATTGTTTAGAGATTTTAAAGGTTTTATAACAATGCTACATCTTCTTTGGCTATTCTACAATCTATTCACCTTTTCAGCACCAGTAGGCTACTTTCTGTGCAGCCGCACACACACACTCAGGCATGCCAAACAAGCATACACAAAAGTCAAGAGTGGGGGATAGAGTAAAATATGGAGACAAATTGAAGTGTGATTTATTTTCGCGGAATGGATGTACAGGACTGAGCGGCAGTCATATTTTGTACCGCTATGCGGTACATCTAGTTTTATATAGGTTTCGTATTTACTGAAATGTTTAGTCTAACCATGCATATGTGCTATGAGAAAATTCCCTTCATTCTTTTGTGTCCCTGAAGCCTCCCTCTGTGGAAATATACTATGTGCACGAAGGGCTCTCTGTGAGTTTGTTTGTCTCTGGTGGGGCCATGTGTGTTTGAACCTGCCGCTATTGTCAATGTAATTACTGTCTACACGGACCCGGTAGGGTGTTGCCCCTAGTGAATCAGCACGTTACGATAAAGAAGGATTTATGCATTTGTTAAAATTGTTATTTTTGGGCAAACAGGATTTTCAGTGTTGGAGTGGCGATGTAAGGAGAAGATTCTGTTACAACGCCGTTAAGGTTCCACTGGAAATAAATGAGCTACCCGAAGAGCCTTTCGTGCACGTTGCCTATTTCCAGAGAGTGAGAAGACTGTTGTAGGGTGTCTGATTGTCTTCACCCCAAGGAGACAAACATACCTAGGCCATAGAACCTAGAAGGTTAAGGGGTTCTGTAATATCCTTATCTCTGTTAATACTAACTAGATGGATTGATCATTGTTGGGGGGAAGTATCTTGTGATTTTCCATGTGTGTGTGTGTGTGTGTTAAAGGTATAAGAACTGGCTTCACCCACAGCTATGTGGGATTGTTACTTGACATTTACTGTGGGTAACATTCTCCTGGTATCGAGAATAAAGCTGCAGTCTCACACCAGTTGTCTTAGAGAAATGTTGACCGCAGAAGCACCTGAGTACCTTCTGAAGCAGGGAGGTAAAGGATCCCTTGGTACCACCTCTTGTGTTTACAAGCCTTTGCAATTGGGTCCTTGGTTACCTGCCTGACCAAGGCCCTTCATTCCCGATTACTCAGTTTGGCTGGCAGGCCAGATCTAGGAAGACTGTTGGTTGTTCCAAATTGCTTCCATTTGAGAGTGATGGAGGCTACCGTGCTCTTGGGCACTTTCAATGCTGCAGAAATTTTCCTGTATCCTTCTGCAGATTTGTGTCTTCACACAGCCCTGTCTTGCAGGTCTATGGACAATTATCTCGACCCCGGGGCTTGGTTTTCACATCATCATCTGTGAGACCTTATATAGACAGATATGTACCTCTCCTAATAATGTCCAATACATTAATTTAGACACAGGTGGACTCCAATCAAGTTCTAGAAGCATCTCAAGGACCAATGATAAAAATAGGATGCACCAGAGCTCAATGGCAAGCCTCATAACAAAGGGTCTGAATACTTATGTAAATGTGTTATTTCAGTCTTTTATATTTTTATACATTTACACACTCCACTCCAACACTCCAAATACCTGTTGTTGTTTTTTGTTTTGTTTTTTGTGTGGAGCATAGTGCGTGTATAGAATGATGAGAAAAAAATTAATTGAATCAATTTTAAGAGGAGTCTGACACCGACACAAAATGTGGAAAACTTGAAAGCTTTCCAGTTGCACTGTGCATGTCATGTGAACTTAATTTAAGCTATATCATCAGGCATGAACCAATTTTGTATGTATACTGTAATATATTGTATATATTACAATTACGTAAATCCAATGGGTTATTTTTTTTCAGTATGCACACACACACACACAGGCCTACTGGTGTGGAAGGTAACACTCAAAGGGAAGGCAGAGAAACATGAGAGGTAAGAAAGGATGGCATAGAGATGTATGACTACAATTACAAAGAGAGATCAATGGTGTACAGAGAGGACAAAAAGAGTGATGGAAATAAAGATGAGAGGATGATAATAGACAGACAGATGGAGAGAGAGAGAAAAGGATAGATACAGGAAATACAGAGGAGTGATAGAGAGATAAGGGGAAGGAGAAAATGGAGGGAAACTGAAAGACAGAGAGAGATAGAGAGAAAGTTGTAGACAAAGAGAGAAAGAGGTGGTGAGCTCAAGAAAATATTAGAAAGATGGATACCGAAAAAAGTTGAAAATTCAGAAAGAGAGAGAGAGAGATGGAGAGATAGAGAAAGATATAGACAGAGAGAGAGAGAAGTGGAAATCTCAGGAAAAGAAAAGGGTAAACAAAAAGATACAGAAATAGGAAGATGGAGAGAGATCCAGTTGGAGAGAGAGATTGAGAGAGAGAGAGCAAGAGAGACAGAGAGAGATTGAGAGGGTTATAGACAGATGAAGAAGATAGAGCATCAGAGCGTTGAGAAGCAGGTGAAGAGGAAGGCAATCTCTCCTGCCATGTGGAACCACATGCTGAAGAGCTCCTCAACAGCTTCTTCACAGTGTGTGTGTGTGCGTGTGTGTGCCCCTCTACGGCTCCGCAGCCTCTTATCTCCGAGACCTTCTCCGACTCACTCTGATTGGATGACTAATCTCTACTCCTCACACAATAACAGAGAAAGAAAGATAGAAAGCAAGACAGAGTGAAAAAAACAGTTCAACATACTGACGGAGCATAACACTTTATATCCACATATACGTACATTCTGACATCCATCTAAATCTTTCATTGCTTAAAGTGTAACTCCAGCGAAAATTGACCCCAGGGTCTTTTTCTTCATTAAAACACATCAAATAAGCCGTGGAGACAGTATTTTTGTTGATCAACCACTACAGTGCTTGTCCCAGTATACACTATAGCCTCAAATCACAAACAGTGGAATAGCATTTTTTAACCAGTAATATTATTCAAAACAGCACCAAACCTCGTCAGTAGCTTGCTCAGCGTCCCTACACATAAAACAAAGCACCAACAATGTAGTTAGCAAACCCAGAGTTTATTACAGAAGACTGTTAAGAACAGTTACCAACTGTCCCCCTAGCAGCTCCTCCAACTCAGTATCACAAGGATTTGTTGTACTGTCACGTTTGGTTAATCTACAGTATTCTTCATGCTGGGGTTGATCAACAGAAAATACTGTCTCCACGGCTTATGTGTTTTAATGCAGAAAAAGACCCTGGGGTCAAATTTCGCTGGACTTACACTTCAATAGAATTTAAAGTCTACCATCATTCTGAACTCCTCCAATCTTAAGACAGAAACATACTTCACCAGTCTGGTCTCCAGATACACCCTACAGCATTTCTCCAACCAACAGACCTTTTTTACACTTCCGCATTTTCTCATTAATGCAGTGTACTGTAGCTGAACTTCCGGTAACCATAACAGCAGATGACAGATGTGAGTTGACAGTTTTCATAACATTGATCTGCGTTTCTCTGACAGATTTATTCTTCCTGCTGTACATATCTTGTACAAAAATCTAGTTTATTATTAAAGTGAAAGGCTAATGATGCATGTTACTTTTACCCCTTGCATCACGAGGAACCAATCACATCGGTGTATCTGATATAGGCGGGCCATGAGGCGAGCTAAACAGATGACGACAGCGCTGCAACGAATCAGTTAGTAAACATTGGTCCTAGTGTTATCCAATTGCGTGCAGTAAGATTTTCAAATGCATGCTTGGTGCCGCCCCTTGAGTTGGGCCATTTTCATTATTCATGGCCAGACCCTTAATCTTTCTAGATTATCAGGGTCTGGATTTTCCAGGCTATGACATCGGTACTTTGGTAGGGTAACCAGGCAAGCAGTAACAGTCTAACTTTAGCTGCCATTTCTCCATCAACAAAGTAGACAACAGAACTGGGTTTACTCCTCCTTGACGTATTTCCGGTTTTTGAGCAAAAGGTCTATAAGCCTATTTCAGGCCATGTTTATGCATAGCAGGGTATTCTGAAAAACTGATTATTTTTTCCCCTCATTCGTTTTTAAAAATAATTCCGTTCACACCGATGTTAAAAACAGCTGGGGAAGGGTGTCGCGAACACGTCGAGCAAACAGATGACCAATCAAAGATTTTAAACAAACAAGGGAACATCGCCTCACAATGCAAAAACGCTGTTTACCCCTGTTTACATTCAATCGAGAAACTGGAGTTTTCCCAAATCTCCACTTTGGCTGGAGTTTTCAGAAATAATCGTTTTCAGTGATAAAACCTGTGTATTCATGTAAATGAAAGGCCAAACCGCATGGAAATGTATGCGTTCCCTAGGTGTAAACGTGGTTTAAGTGTATACTCAATTACTACCTTCAGGTGGAAACGCCTTGGAAATACTCGTCATTGCCAGAATGTCATCCTGTGGCATGGAGCTCTGGTGGCTGCGGCCGAGTCCTTTGACCCCACGTTACACGAGTACGCCGATCGATTGCCCACTCCTATTGTTTTGGTCCTTCAGGCGCTTGTAGTCCTGTTTAAATTCAATTCACCTTTTCTCAGCACTGTTTTGCTGTGTGTTGGATCCCAAGGCCAGCCAGGTGCACTGACATCTCCAAGTATATTTGCTGATTCCGACGAGAAGATTCAAAGGCTCGCTGCACCTCCTGGTTAGCAACAGCGCCTGTACCTCCTCGTCGGGGTCATCCCTATGTTCCCCGGGTCCTATGTTCCCCAGGTCCTATGTCCCGAGTGGGGGTTATGGACAGGGTTTTAAAAAAGGGTCCTATGTTCCCCGGTCCCATACAAAGCGGGGAACATAGGTATGCCCCCTCCTCAGTTCTCTTCATGATGCTCTTCTCCATGATGCTTCTCTTCTCTCCTCTTGGTAATGGTAATGTGTACTGACTCTCATCGTCTGCTACTTCTCAACACTCAAGAGGCACTATTGGAGACTTAAGGATCTGATTGATTTAATTTACTATCCTTCATCACAGGACTTCAGTATATCATGTAGGGATATGTACAACATTTAAATCTAGCTTTGTTGGATGACAAACTTGGACAGTTATTCTGATGAAAGGTCCTTATATGGGGCAACCGTGGCCTACTGGTTAGGGCTTCGGGCTTGGAAACGAACGGTTCCATCCGTCCCCGACCAGTAGGAAAAATGTGGGCGGTGTAAGTGGTTAAGCACTGCTCTCCCATGCCCACATCCACGCCTGAAGTGCCCTTGAGCAAGGCACCTAACATCTAACCCTCACTGCTCCCCGAGCGCCACTGTCGCAAGGCAGCTCACTGCTCCAGGTTAGTGTGTACTTCACCTCACTGTGTGCTCATTGTGTGCTTCACCACACTGTGTGTGTCACTAATTCACGGATGGGATAAATGCAGAGACCAAATTCCTTGTATACTTGGCCTATAAACCTGATTTACATTTTCATGCTAGTAAACATAGACTAGCCTATATCTCAGTACCTCTCCAACTTTGTCAATAATTTGTTAATAAATCTTGCATTGCTGTGCACAAACAAATGTTGCTGGTCTGACATTAGCATGCTATCTGTGGTGCTACAGTAGCATGATGACCAACAGATAAGACTTTTCCGTTTTGTTTACTGAACCGAGTACTGTCGGTACGAACAAAAATGAAAACAATCGGTTTTACCTAGCTTGAGTTGCTACAGCCGGCGGGGTCATCCCAATGTTTCCAGAGGTCCTATGTTCCCCGCTCGGGGTTAGGGTTAGGGTCCTATGTTCCCCGGTCCCAATTAAACTAAAAGTCAACGTTAACACACAAAGTTGAAGTTTGGGTCTGGGCACGTCCTCTTGCTGGAGACACGCGCATGAGTTAACAGGGTGACCGTGATTTGTTCAAGTAAGAGTTCTTCCTGGACCAACGTTCTAAAGACGTCCTGGACCAACAACTCTTTAACCAATCACAGCCTTGTCAAAGCAAGTCTTCTGCTTCTCCCATTGCCATTTTGAAATTTCCCTCCAGAAACAACCAGTGGGTCATCATAACTTGTATCTCAATACAGGTAGGTCCTTGCATATTTGTGTGAAAAATAGTTGTAAAATAAAATAATTCTGAGTGGAATCTGAATATATGCACCTTAGATTTTTTTTTTTTTTTTCGTTTTAGCTGACTTGGTTCCATGTTTGTCTAATATTAGCTGCCAGGCTAGGGACCATACACGTACTATAATACATTAGCTTCCCACATCAAGGAGTGCATCGTTACCACTTACAACTGTTAACAAATATGCTTGTAAGTAACTTAAAAGGCTGCTTATTAACACTTACAAGCTGCATGTTAACAGTTAGTTAATGTTATTAAAGGATAAGAACAGTTAACTAACTGTTAGTAATGAATTGTAAAAGTATCTGCATTGGTTCTGAAATCCTCTAGGGCCAGATTGAAAGGGTCTATACCTACATATAGACAGTGTTTAGAAGAACGCCGTTTAAAAGAACGGCGTTAGGTAACAATGTTATTTTTTCACTAACGGGGTAATCTAACTAATTACTTTTCCCGTCGTTACAACGCCATTAATGTTACTGGACGTTAAATGCGGTGCATTACTATGCATTGATTGAATAAACTGTGTAGTCCGAACGCACCCTGGCTCACAGCTAGTGAGGAGGTGGGTTAATAACGACATAAGCGATTATGATTGGCTAAGGCAGAGTCATGTTTCATGATAGCCAATCAGAGCCAGTGTTTTTACACACTTGCCAGCACACATGCCACACACACACACACACGCAACAGCTAAAATAGAGAATCGACAAAACAGCAGAGGTCAGGAGCAATCCGAAAAGTTGGCATTTTCAAGGTGGAGAGCACTACTTCAAATTCATCAAGGCAAGAACATGCATGTAATGTGTACATTATGTCCAGGAGCGAAGACTTTGTCGTCATCCGTTGTAAGCAACTCTAATTTAATGAAGCATCTCACACACGCATCTAAAGCCTGTGGCCAAAAACACTGATACCTCCACCACAGATGATAGCTCGCCATCCACTAGCAAAGAAAGACTCGGAGCAAAGTCCTCCAAGCAGCAAAAGCTAGATCTTTCTGCCTCACAACAAAAACCTATGACACAGGCTGAAGTTAACCATAGGTCTGTCGATGTGCAATATCTTGAATTTCCCCTTGGGGATCAATAAAGTATCTATCTATCAACCTACACGTATCTATCTATCTATCTATCTATCTAATAAATATCGAAAGTTATGTAGCCTACAAACACCTGTCTGTTCTACTAATTTCAACTGGCTGCTCAAAACTGCTCAAAAAATCAAAATTCTTTGACATATAGCAACTTACAGTAACGTAAATAGTTACTTTCCCTGGTAACGAGTTACTCTTATCATAGAGTAATTCAGTTACTAACTCAGTTACAAGTAGTGAGTAACTATAACTAATTACAAGTAATGTTCCCAACACTGCATATAGAGTATAGGCCTATACTAAGGCAATGACTGGATGGTGTTCCATAAAGTAATGAGTGTTTACACATGTGAAGAGAGAGAGTGAAGCACTGGTGATTTAGTGTGGCATTTTGGTGGGTTGTGTTTGAAAAATGAAATCAAGTTACTTCCTGTTCGATTTTTTTGTGTTACGTAAATAGAAAATTGTGTGTGGTGTTTTGCAAAATGTGTTTTAGTCAATTGAAAACTGAGTCAAACACTGAGAATTAGTGTATGGTTTTGCAGATTTTGTGTGGGGTTATGATGTTTGGAAGACATGTTTAAAACATTGTGTGACAAGCAAAGATTTAGTGTGTAGGCATTTGAAAAAAACTGTAACTAGTGAGCCTGCTGCCATCACCTAGCTAGCTAGTAAGCCATTTATGGTCCACTAGTGACATTGACCTACTCCAAAACTAGTGAGGAGTTATGCCTTCACTACTAAACTTGTGCACATTTTTGGCTGTCACTAGTTAACTAGTGTGGTCCAAAAGCCTTCATCTAGCTATCTAGTATGCATTTTTGTCCTCACTAGTTAAGTAGTTGACATTTCTGCCTCTCACTAGTTAACTAGTGAAGCCAAAAATGTGTTCACTACCGTAGTTAACTAGTGAGCATTTTGGTTCCCTCTAGTTAACTAGTGTGCATATTTTGGCCCTCACTAGTTAACTAGTTGACAAAAATGGCTTACATGTACATGACAATTATGCCTGATATCAAGATATCAGAATAAATGCTCAATCGGCTTGTCATAGATCTGATGATGACCCCTCAGATGAGTCGCACCATGATACCCAGACACTAGCAGATCGCTACTGTTTTTCTCTGAAAGGCTCTACACAGAGGACCACTTCACAAGCAACTTTGTGTGTGTGTGTGTGTGTGTCTATGTGTCTGTGAGTGTGTGAGAGGGAATGTTTTGTTTTTATTTGTCTGTGAGTGGTGAGTGTGTGTGTGTGTGTGTGTGTGTGTGTGTGTGTGTTGATCTGAAAGAGTAACTAGACATATCAGACAGCTGCAGTGATCCCTGTTTGTTTGAAATTCTGTCTGCAGCCTGGCTGAGACCAATGCTTAGCTCACTGAGCACATCAGCAACTTTGAGAAAAACACGATGGGGGTAGCTGTAAACAGAGCAATCGGAATCAGTGGGCAGAGGAGTCAATCAAAGAAAAGTGAAACGGTCAATATCACACTTTACAAAATGAGAAGAGATTCCCTGACTTCATGTTATGAGGATGACGGTTTTGTTTGTTTGTTTGTTTTTTGTTTTGTCTTTGTGTTTACTAAAAACCTAATAAAAAGTTAATCACAAAAAAAAATGAGAAGAGATAGATGAATGAATGGATGGATGGATGGCAGGAGGATAGAGAGAGAGAGAAACTGAGAGAGAGAGAGAGAGAGAGCATTTTTAAACGTTTAAAGAAAGAAATGGGTTGAATGAGGGGAGACAGCCATGTACTGTATAGTGAACTGCCTGGAGAGTTCACCACACAGTTTGGAAACAATGAAATAGTCAATATCTAAAATGGCCAATATTTAAAAGAATGATTTTTACATATCTGAGGAAGGAGAGAGGGAGAAAAAGAGAGAGAGTGAGAGAGAGCATGATTTTTTGATATCTGAGGGAGGAGATGGGGGATTTTTCAGGCCGCCCACCTGAAAACAAATTATGTTGACGGATGAGAAGAAGACTGTGTGAGGGAGAGGAGAGGAGAGAAATCTCTGCACCCAATGCGAGATAAGCGCTGATGGGCCGTTAAAGAGGCGGCTTGTTTCCTCAGGATGGGGAAATAGGGAAATACCATCAAACCCTCCAGCACCTTCGCTCCCTTCACTCCAGCCTCCCGTGTGAGCTGTGATGCTGCTGATGCCATTGATTTTCCACTATTTAAACCTGCAGAATTAATTAGGGGTTAATACGAGCCGCGCGCGTCGTCATTTTTAACTTAATGGGAAGTCATTAAAAAGCACCACCATCGCCGCCAGCCGCCAGCGCGCCGTCTCCTCTCCCCTCCGCTTCTCCTCTCGCGTCCACCGGGGAGACGCAGCCGGTGAAATATCACCGATAACGCCCACGCGTATACAGCACGACTGCACCATTAATGAGATATATAGGCATGTTCATGCTCATGCTGCCACTCTTGACCATGTGAAGAGAATAAACGAGGGCCCGATGTCACCGCCCGGAGGGTC
>NC_063200.1:15088572-15091072 GCF_017589495.1 Alosa alosa
CGGGCCCAGGCCCAGGGGCCCAAGGGGTCAGGGGGCCCTGAAGCCCAAGCCTTTGCATGGAATCATTGCCTCAATATCAACAAATCAGGATGTAGGCTATGAATCTGATTGAATTTAGTATTGGCCATCCCCAAAATGCACCAGAATACAGGAAATCACATCAAACCAATTAAAACATTTCTGGGGGAGGACCCCCAAACCCCCCCACCCACATATACGACAATAAGTGGGGGGCCCTTAATACATCTGGGCCCAGGGGCCCGAAAGTTCATAATCCGCCCATGTCTCTCCTCTCATCTTCTCGTCTGTCCTCTTCTCTTCTCATCTCTTCTTTTCTCTCCTCGTCTCCTCTTTTCATCTGTCCTCTTCTCGTCTCTTCTACTCTCATCTTATCATTTTTCTTCTCCTCTTTATTTCTGTCTCTCCCTCTATCATAAAGAAGGGATGACACATTCTGTCCTCTTCCCCTTCACCTCCTCCCTTCGCTCTCTCTCTTCACTCTGTTTCTCCATCTCTTTTGAACCAGATTGTGTCTGCCGCACCCTCACCTGGGAGCTGAGGGTTGAATAATGGACTACGGTAGCCTGCAAAGGTCAGACTGAGCGAAAACTCGGCCTCTCATCTCTGCCGCCCCGTTTGAAATGCCACTTAAGAAAAAACAGCGGATTAGATGAAGGGGGGAAACTTGCAGCCGAAGTGTTTTATCTCAGCGAGAAAAGCATCAAGCTGAGTGCAGAGAGGAAGCCACAGATATTTGAGAAATATGGGGGGGAATAGGGATGGAAAGCCAAGGGATCTCTCTCTCTTTCTCTAGTGCTCTCTCTCTATCCCTCTCTCCCTTTCTCTAGTGCTTTCTCTTTATCCCTCTCCCTCTCTCTCTCTGTAGAGCTCTCTCTCTCTCTCTCTCTGTAGGTCTGTAATGCTTTCTCTCACTCTCTCTGTCTGTCTCTCTATTTCTCTCTGTGTGTAGTGCTTTCTCGCTCTGTCTTTCTCTCACACATTCACACACACACACACACACACACACACACACACACAGTACAAACATACATAATCACAGACATGCAGTCATAAATACACCCACCACAAATACATTTGCGAGACACACATACTGTAGTCATACACACACCAACACACACACACACACACACACACATAGAGATGGGGTGAACTGTATTAGCGTCTGTGTTTTTCTCCGGAGGACTGAAAGCGTGGATGTGGAAATGGGTTGTGGATTTCTGGAGGTAATAAGCCTCCCTGATTCTTTCCTTGAAGCGTCAGAAATACCACAACAATTAACCCTCCCTGCTCTCCATCACCTCAAATCATCAGTATTCCTTAACAGAACCGTTTCTCTCTATCTCCTCTCTCTCTCCTCCACTCTCTCTTCACTCTCTCTATCTCTCCCTTTCTCTCTCCCTCCCTCTCTCCTTCACCCTCTCTATCTCTCCCTTTCCTTCACCATTTCCTTCCTTTCTCTCTCTCTCCCTCTCTCCTTCACCTCTCTCTATCTCTCCCTTTCCTTCACAATTTCCTTCATTTCTCTCTCTCTCCCTCTCTTCTACACCTCTCTATCTCTCCCTTTCTCTCTCTCTCACTCTCTCCTTCACCTCTCTATCTCTCCCTTTCTCTCTCTCACTCTCTCCTTTACTCTCTCTATCTCTCCCTTTCTCTCTCTCTCACTCTCTCCTTCACCCTCTCTATCTCTCCTTTTCCTTCACCATTCCCTCCCTTTCTCTTGTTTGCTTTCTCTCTCACCATTCCCTCCCTTTCTCTGTTCTACACCCTTTCTTGTTCTCCTCTCCCTCTCATCTCTCTCTAGCACTCTTTCCTTCCCACTTTCTTTCCATTCGTCTCTGCCTTTTCTCGGCCCCTTTTTTATGCTCCCTCTCCCTCCCTTCCTCCCTCCCTCTCCCTCTTTTGTTTCGCATCTTTACTCCTCTCTCTCACTCTTTTTTTCTCCCTCACTCTCTCCCCTCCCCTCCTCCCTGTTCCGTCTCTTTATCTGTCTCTACTCTATCACTCCCTCCTCCTCCTCTCCCTCGCTCTCTCTTTCTTCTCTTCTCTCTCACTCTCTCCCCTTTCCTCCTCCCTATTGCATGTCTTTATGCATCTATCACTCCTTCCTCCTTCTCTCTCTCTCTCACTCTCTCTTCTCTCCCACTCCCTCTCTTCCTTCCCCTCCTCCCTGTTCCGTCTCTTTATCTGTCTCTACTCTATCACTTCTTCCTCCTCCTCTCCCTGCCTCTCTCCACACTGGTCCATCTTCCCTCTCTGCGTGTGTGTAAGTGCGTATTTATGCATGTGAGTGTGAGTCCACTGATGCATGCGTGTGAGTGTGCATTTATGGACGTGTGAGTGTCCATTTATACGTCTGTGTGAGTGTGTATTTATGCATGCATGCGTGTGAGTGTGTGTGTGAGTATGTATTTGTGTGTATGCATCTGTGTGTGTGTGAGAGTGTATTTATGTGTGTGTGTGTGTGTGTGTGTGTGTGTGT
>NC_063200.1:15096072-15113572 GCF_017589495.1 Alosa alosa
AAGAGTATTTCTTCTCTCCGGGTGATAATTACAGACAAAACAAGTTGATGTGATTTCATTTCAATAACAATATGCTATTTACAGACAAAACAAGTTGATGCGATTTCATTTCAATAACAATTTGCTATTTACAGACAAAACAAGTTGATGTGATTTCATTTCAGTAACAATAATGCATTTTACAGACAAAACAAGTTAATGTGATGGGGTGGTGAGTCAACCCAAGAGACACAAAAAAATAATAATAATTCTGAATAAATATGTCTAATGTCATTAGGAAAATATATTTAGTTCTGAAAATAAGATATATCATATAGAATGACCCTTATATGTGGGAAGGGGGGAAGCAGAATTAATTGTTTAATTTGTATGATGTGATTTCCTGTATTCTGGTGCATTTTGGGGATGGCCAATAGACCGGTTTCAGGTCCCTAACAACCGTCGTTAAGGACGAACTCGGAGGACAAGCAAAACCAGAGCCGTATAGCAATACATTTAGAGAAAGACGCAAGGAGCTTGAAAATTGTTAACTTTTGGCAGAGAAAAGCAGACGGAAATTCCCCTGTGTGGTACAGGAGACATTTCATTTTTTTTTTGTGATGTGTCCGTTCAAAGCTAAAAATGTTTAAAACGCCAATAAAGTAGGCAGGCCTAGGTGCTAGACATTTGGATACGAAGCATTTATTATGAAGCTACGAAGTTATGCCACAAATGTTATCTTCATGCTCAAGAGTGTTTTTTTGTTTTTTATCATATTCCTGAGCATATCATTTTAATGAGAGACTTATGATCCATGAGAACGGAGGCTAACGTTAGCCTACATTTCACGCAAATGACAATATGCAGGGTAGCCTAAATTAAAGTTGACACTCCATTTGAGTTGTTTGTTTTAAGAAAGAAGACATGGGCTTGCAAGTAACGTTATTGCATAGGCCTACTATAAAGTAGCCTAGCTTATAGCTAATCCGTCATAGGCTCCTGTCCTGTCAGTTAACATCCAGCACAATGCATTTTGTGCATTGTAACGTTATTTCAGTCAATCGTTCAATGTGTTGCCAGCATAGGCTACTTTGTCAAAGTAATTATCCTCTGACCTCAGGGGGAAATGATTGTCCACCCCTGTCATTATGTACCCTTTGAGTAGGTAATGTTCTCACTAAATCTAAACTAATTGTTTCTGCAGTCGAAGCCCAAATGTTAACATTAGCTTAAGCCTAACCTAACTTCACAGTGACTGGCCACATGTTTATCCTACCTTCCGTAAAATCCGTTGCTTTTTCATAGGTAAATCCGCTACACCTCTAGATGAAAACAATCCAGACTCGGCTACACCGAAATATTTCGGCAATATGTTTTTATTCTTCATCTTATATCAAGTTTAGCCAGCTTGTTTTCTATGCGCTGTCAGTGTAAACAACTAGTGCTTGTCCTCCGAGTTCGTTCTTGACTACGGTTGTTAGGGACCTGAAACCGGTCTATACTTTAATTCAATCAGATTCATAGCCTACATCCTCATTTTTTGATATTGAGGCAATGATTCCATGCAAAGGCTTGGGCTTCAGGGCCCCCTGAACCCTTGGGCTCCTGGGCCTGTGCAGTGATCCATCCCTGATGTTGTGGATCTGCACTTGATCTGCTCTCTCTCTCTCTCTCTCTCCTCTCTCTCTCTCTCTCTCTCTCTCTCTCCCCATCTCTCTCTCTCTCTCCCCTATCTGTCTCTCTCTCTCTCCCCATCTCTCTTTCTCTCTCTCTGTTCCTCCATTCTTCCTACTGTATATAATCTATTTTGCACTTTTAACTCTTTTGCCCTCCATCTGCTTGTTGTTCTGTTTGTTGTTCTCACCTTAGCCTGTCACATTCTTCAGTTGTTTCTCACTTTCACATATTCTCTCTTTCCTTCTCTTCTCTCTCACCCTGACACCTTTTATCTCTCCTCAGTGCATGTGTGAGAGTAGTTTATGAGCACCCCCCTCCCACACAAATGCACACACACCTTTCTTACTCCTGTATCTCCTCTGTTCTTCCAACACTTCCTCTCCTCCCCCCTCTCTATCCCTCCCTTATTCTCTTTCTCCCATTCTCTCTTTCTCCTCATCTCTCCCTTCCTCCTCCTCTCTTTCTCCCCCTCTTTCTCACCCCCCTTCCCTCTCTCCTGCTTTCTGCGGTCCTTTCTGCGGCCCCTGCGATCCTGTTTTCCCACAATCCTCCTGCTGTGGTGCCTGCCCTCGATCCATCTCCCTCTGGTGCGGTGGAGAGTCCGAGACGCCGGCTTCATCCGTCATTGTTTTAGGGTCTCCTCTCATAAACCACCTCATCCCACCTCATCTCATCTCATTTCATCTCATCTCATTGAAGGAGGGAGAGATAGAGCTATGGATATATAGGGAAAGAGAGGACAGAGGGGAAAGAGAAAAAAGAGAATAAAAGAGAGAAAGCAAGATAGAGAGGGATAGAGAGAACAAGAGAGGTTTAGCACATACAGTAGGCTTCTGAATTCACACCTACAGTACAGTATGCAGCCTGAAATGATGACATGAGAGAGAAAGAGGGGGGGTGAAATTAAAAGACAATCTGATTTAGAGGTGATGCACAGGAAACTAACATGCTGAAGTAAGAAATCCCTCATGCTTCATGCATGCATGGTGAGGGAGAAATAAACATGAAGATGAAATGGGTGAGGGAGAAATAGACAGACATGAAGATGAAATGGATGAGTGCAAAATAGACAGATATGAAAATTAGATGGATGAGTGAGAAATAGACAAATATGGAAATGAGGATGAAGGGAAAGACTGGAGAGAGTGAGAGAAGAGGTGGAAGAAAACAAGAGTGAGATGGGAGGAGTGATGAAAGAGGAGGGGAGGAGTGGAGTGGAGTGATCTGCTTCTGCAGGGTGGGATCAGCAGGTTATATTTTACACCAGAGGATGGGGAACACATTGAACACACACACACACACACACACACACACACACACACACACACACACACACACACACAGTACAGTTGCATGCACACACACTCATACATACATAATGCATCTGCTCACCACTTAGCTACATACTTAGACTCTCACACACATATGCATACTGTAAAAGACATATTCACTCAGGCCTGTGGCAGCTGCGGGCTCTGTGCTGAAACTAAGTAGACACACACACACACACACACACACACAGACACACACACATACAGGAGCAGACTGGCCATCTGGCATACCGAGCATTTTCCCAATGGGCCGACACACGTTTTGGGCTGATAGAATAGGCTATATTGATTTACAGTTTTTCTCGATTGCTTTTTCCTGCTTAAGTAAACTGGAATCCACTTGGTCTTCATGACTACTTTCTTTGCACAGCAGAAGTCATCTCTTGCGAATGTGTTCACACATTTTCATTGGGTTCACACATTTCTCACACCCTTTTGCAAAACAGTTAACACAGGTGTCATTCAAAAGCCCCAAACTCTATTGGTTTTCCCATGCTAAACAAAAGGAAAACATCTTTTCACAGGTGATATAGATTCCTTGCATAAGTCTGAATCTCTGATACACCTGTGTGAAACTCCTTTGCACAATTCTTCAATCAGCTATCATTCATTATACATAAGACATGTCTGTTCAGTGTTGCTATTTGCAAGTATGGATCTAATGCACATTTAGACAAAGTACTGTATTGCCTATTTGGTGGAGAAAACAGTACAAAAGGTGTTTACTGTAGGTCTATTTCGATGAAAAAAAGTTGTAGTTCAATGAAATGTACTGTTTTGCTAGGTATCTACTGTATGTCTTACATGTCAATGGCAGTTACATCTTGAGTGGAATGAATAAATTATTTTTTATTCAGTACATTTTGTCTTTTCACAGTTTTTTTCTGATGCCAGAAAAATGAGAAAGTAATGGAACAGACATCGCAAAAATCTCATTTTGAGAACTAGATTTGGCATTTTGTTGTCCAGTGTGTAATGATTGATTAAAGAGTGTTTTTGAATTGGCAACAAGTTGTAGTGTTTGAAGGCAAGATTTGCTTTTGCTGCATGTTTTAAGTGTTTTGAGAGAGTAACAGCCTTTTGCAAGCAAAATGTGTCATTTTGTCCAGAGTGCTTTTGTTCAGACACGGGTGTTAACTGTTTTGAGAACGTGATTTCAGAGTTGACACAGGTATCAAAACGATCGAGAAAAACTGTAATTCGTTTGGCTCACGATCGGCCCAAAGGAAGGACAGCCCATTGGTTCATTTTCCATACTGACACTGGACTGATCCAATAACAGCTCTTGTCAGGTCCCACCCCTGTGAGCACATCAAAATAGTTCATCAAAGTAGCCTAAACGAAATTGCGGCGGGTGCCGGTGTTATACGGTATCTGGCTATCATGTTAACTGCCCCCTTCTTTTACAGATGTGTTCAGCTGATGGTTGAATACCAGGTCGCAGATTCCGATACCAGTCAGTCTTCGCCTCTTTCTAGGCCTCCTGTACTTTTGCATTATAACTTTTTACTCTCTTTTCTGTTGAATTCTTAAGTTATTTTTTTATTGTCTCCCATTCTTCCCCCCCTCTCTTTTTCTCTATCCCTCTCTCCCCTTCTCCCTCCCCCCCTCTCTCCTTCCCTCTCTCTCTCTGCATCCTTCTCTCTCTCTGCATCCTTCTCTCCCCCTCTCCCTCCCTCCCTCTCTCTCTCTACATCCCTCTCTCGCTCTCTCTGCCTCTCTGTCTCATTTTTCAGCACACCTCTCTGGCCTTGTTTACGCTCCCGGTTTCTCCTAAGTGTGATGGCCTGCACCCAGGATTAATGTGCTATCACTCAATACACACTCACACACATACAAACACAAACATAGTTACACACACACACACACACACACACACACACACACACACACACACACACACAAACACACAAACACACACACACACACACACACACACACACACACACACACACACACACACACACACACACACACACACACACACACACACACACAAACACACACACACACACACACACAAACACACACAAACACACACCACACACACACACAAAACACACACACACACACACACACACACCCTTCTCTCTCCTAATATCCCTTGGTTGTGCTCCTCTCCTCCTCTACTGCATCTTAAATAGAAAGAGGGAGCCGTTCATACTGTATCTCTCACAGCAGTGTGTGTGTGTGTCTGTGTGTGTGTGAAGGAGGCCATCCATATCTCTCTGGCTTCATCAACTTTAGCTCATCTCAGCGGTGTATGGATGTGTGTGTGTGTGTGTGAGAGTGTGTGTGTGTGTGTGTGTGTGCATCTATGTGGGAGCAGGGGAAGTGGGTGATGAGGGTGAGACAGCGGGTCAGGAAGATCATGGCCCATTTCCTTCTAATGTTATGAAGATTGAATTTTTAAGCACACACATTTGCCTCGGCCATAAATCAGAGAAAAAGAAGACCATTATGAAGATGGTCTTGACACACTCCTATACAGGAAGGGAAGGGAGTTTGTGTGTCTGTGTGTGTGTGTGTGTGAGAGAGAGAGCGAGAGAGAGGAGAGAGAGAGAGCCTGTGTTGTAGGTGTATGAATGGTGATGCTTGGACCTAAAGTGTATGTAACAGCCCATTTTGTAACAGCCTAAATCCAGACCGTGACAAAAGAGGATACACACACATTTAGTCAGTTGTGTAGGACACACATGTTTAGTCAGTAGTGTAGGTATACACACACATGTTTAGTCAGTAGTAGAGGTACACACACACACGTTTAGTCAGTTGTGGAGGTACACACACACACGTTTAGTCAGTGGTGTAGGGGGGCACACTCATTTAGTCAGTAGTGTAGGACACACACATTTAGTCAGTGGTGTAGGTATACACACACACGTTTAGTCAGTAGTGGAGGTAGACACACACGTTTAGTCAGTGGTGTAGGTATACACACACACACGTTTACTCAGTAGTGGAGTGCTGGACCACACACACACACACACAAATACACACAAATATTTCAGATACTAATATTCAACAAATACTGTCCAAAGTTCACACACACACACTAATTCCAAAAATACACACATATCCAATTCAGCTCCACACACCTCTCTACTTCCTAGTCTTACACCCACATGCATACACATGTGCACTTAATTGACAACACATACACACACACACACATGCGCACACTAAGCCATGCGTGCCTGATTATAGAGAGTGGGAATTAAAAGTGCAAATTGGGTGGATGAGTGGGGGGGGGCAGTTGTAGAGAGCACAGGAGCATGTTAATGTAGGTGTGTGTTTGCGTGTTTGTTTGTGTGTGTGTGTGTGTGTGTGTGTGTGTGTGTGTGTGTGTGTGTGTGTGTGTGTGTGTGTGTGTGTGTGTGTGTGTGTGTGTGTGTGTGCCCATATGTGTGTGCATGCGTTTGTGTGTGTGGAGCACAGGAGCATGTTAATGTGTGTGTGTGTGTGTGTGTGTGTGTGTGTGTGTGTGTGTGTGTGTGTGTGTGTGTGTGTGTGTGTGCATATTGAGCGCAGGAGCTCAGGAGCATGTTAATGAAAGGGCTTAGACTGCCTAATTACTAAACCACCTCTTCCTGCTTCTCTTTTTTCCCCTCTCTTGATATCTCTCTCTATCCCTCCCTTCTCTCTTTCTCTCTCTCTATCTTTATGTTGCACTTTCCCTCCTTCTTCTCCTCAATTCAATTAAATTCAAAAGAGCTTTTTGAGATGAGTGACAAAACTGTATTGCCAAAACATTTCTACATTCACCAACAAGTATAGAATATCACATACATACATCATGGCTCAGAGCAAGTGTCTCCGTCTCGCATGTATTCAGGTTAGAATGTGTGTGTGTTTGTGTGCGTGTGTGTGTGCATACTTGCAGTACACTGCCCCCCCTCCCCTACATACACAGCACAAGCATATCAGGAAGCTTCTCCAACACACATCCCCAACATACTTACAGCACACTGCCCCCCCCCCAATACACAGCACATTGTCTCATGAGGAAGCTTCTCCAACACACATATTGCACACTGCCCTCTCCCCACATACACAGCACACTATCCCATCTCCCTTGTCATCCCCCCAACACACACACCAAGACCCCTGGCAGTTGGATTAGCCCCTTGAGCCTTGGATCTGCCCAAGGTTTCTTCCTAGGTAAGGGAGTTTTTTTGCCCTGTTGCTCTTGCCTGGGTGCTCCTTGTTGGTGCTAATCCCAATCCCCCCCTCTTCTACTGCACTTTTTACCCCCATAAATGCACAAATAGGCTGACACCAGACAGATTTTTTACTGCATTTCTTACATCTAGTAACTATATGCATGTGACAATAAACTTCCTTGTATCCTTGTGTGTGTGCGTGTGTGTGTGTGTGTGTTTGTGTATGTGCGTGTGCATGCGTGTGCATGTGTGTGTTTGTTTTTCTTCAAATATTCCACTGAATGTGTCACTCTGTTTCTATCATGCCTTGGCTACAGTGGGTGCACAGCATTGCCTCTGTCTGCCTCAATAGCCAGGCTGTGGTTGCATAATCTGTATTTGGTCAATGTTTTTCTATGTTTGATATTAGACACTGTAATAGGTAGTCTGATTCTTTCTCTATAAGATAGAAAGTGTTACTTTCTGTCTTCATCTCCTCACCACTACACACTGCCCCTTCCCCCGCTCCATCTTTCTATTTCTCCTTCACTCTCTCTCCCTTTCTCACCCTCCTTCTCTACCTTTCCCCCTCTCTCTCCTCTCTTTTACCCTTTCTCTCTCTCTCTCTCCCTCCCTCCATCCCTCTCTCCCTCTTTCACTAAGTCCACACTAAGCTACGCTGGATCAGTTTTAATACGAATTTCAGAAACAAATCCGTTCCGCGTCCACAAACAGTGTATCAGTTTCGAAGCAGATAGGAAGTACATCCACATTATCACCCCTGATACGCAAATCCCTATGTTACTGTTGCTAGGTCAGATACTGTAAACAATGACCATGCAGTAATAAAAAAAAAAAACTGCTTTAAAACTCGTAATTCTGATTTTTGAAAATCATGGTAAACGTACAATCAACAAGTAGCTTAGGGGGTACAAGGGAAAAAATCATCAGATAAAATCTGCAAACTGGGGAGACATCTGTAATGTTTGCCAAGTTTACTGCCTGTTACTTATAGGAATTCCCATTATAATGCCAGGTAGCTTTGTCTGCTAAGCTAAGTGAACAAACAAACAAATTAGCCTACCTCATGTGATGGACATTACAGAATATTACACAGTGCTTCTTATACACAGTTGCAGTATATAATATACAGCGTCTTTGAATTAAGTTGCATAGGCTATTAATCCGATGCCGTTTACTGTAGGCTACTCGTCAAATGAATAAATGTAGGCTAGGCTAAATGTTTACTTCTTGAAAAGCAGCATATAGGCATCATCACGTGAAACGAGCACAACGAATCAGGGAAGGGAACATGGACTTGTACATCATCTTTTTTCAGATGGTTCCGCAACACACTACAGACACACCATCCACATTCGTCCAGCACAGCTCCGGCGCAAAATGAGTTTGGGGTCACGGATCCAAACTGGTCTAATGTGGATGGGAGGGAGAATCGTAACAAAAGTGTGTCGGATACAAACGAATCTGGCATAGTGTGGAAATTGTCTTTAACTTTACTTCCCCCTTCCCTCTTTCCCTCCCTCCCTCTCTCTCTCCTACTCTCTCTTTCCTGCCCTCCCTATCTCTCCCTCTTCTACCCTCCCTCTCTTTCTCCTCTCTCACCCCCCTCTCTCTCCTCCCTCTCTCTCTCCCTCCTGGTCTATCCTCTCTGTAAATGAGTTCTCCTCTAATGATCAGTTGCAGGATGGGAAATGAGAGCTTCCTGAGGACAGCACACACACACACACACACACACACACACACACACACACACACACACACACACACACACACACACACATACACAGCACTGAAGCAGCTGAAGTCCAAACCCTAACTTTTCGATTCACTTACTGTAAGCAATTCAACACACACATGCCCAGATACACACACAGACACACATGCACACACTTCTTTGGCAGGTTGTGAATTCCCTGCTGAGACTCATATACTTCTTTAACAGTTAAGGCAGCAAAAAGGATGTCATCTGATATGTGTGTGTGACACTAATCAAAACACACACACACACACACACACACACACACACATACAATGCACACACACACACACACACACACACACACACACACACACACACACACACACACACACACACACACACAGCACAATGGCAGCAGCTCTGATATCAAAGTCATGTTCAAATCCATAGCTCACCTAAGCCGTGTTATCATCATAAAAACAGACTACAAACCTGCCACCCTGCAAAACACAGTGACATCTCTCATATATAGCAGGAGAATGGCTGAGATACGAACAGCAGAGAGGGAGAGAGAGAGGGAGTGAGAGAGAGGTAGGGAGAGAGGAGGATGAAGAGGGGAGAGAGGGTGATAGAGAGGGAGGTGAGAGAGGGAGAGGGAGGGGGTGATAGAGAGGGTGTTAGAGAGAGAGAGGTAGGAAGAGAGGGAGGATGAAAGGGGGAGAAAGGATAGAGATAGGAGGAGTGAGAGAGGTAGGGAGAAGGAGAGAGGGGTGATAGAGGGGAGTGAGAGAGGTGGGAAGGGAGGATGAAGGGAGGGGTGATAGAGAGGAGGGAATGGAGAGAGGGGAGGATGAAGAGGGGAGAGTTTGATAGAGAGGAAGGGAGTGAGAGAGGGAGGATGAAGAGGGGGAGAGAGGGTGATAGAGAGGAGGAGTGAGAGAGAGGTAGGAAGAGAGGAGGATGAAGAGGGGAGAGAGTTTGATAGAGAGGAGGAGTGAGAGAGGAGGATGAAGAGGGGAGAGAGGGTGATAGAGAGGAGGAGTGAGAGAGAGGAGGTAAAAGGGAGGAGACAGGGGGAGAAGAGGGTGGGGTAAAGGAAGGAGAGAGGGAGGGTGGGAGAGAGAAGGAGAGAGAAGGAGGGCAGGAGAAAGGGACAGTAAAAGAGAAATGGCTGACAGGGGAGATGGAACTGGAGGGAGAGAGGAACTAAGGAGGAAAGAGAGGAGAGAGAGAAAGAGAAAGGGGGAGGAGGGAGGGAGAGAGGAACTAAGGAGGAAAGAGAGGAGAGAGAGAAAGAGAAAGGGGGAGGAGGGAGGGAGAGAAATAAAGAGAAAGATTTTTCATATCTTGATATTCTCATTTTGTTCTATTGCATATACATCATCATTGCTTTGGCAATTTTGTACCGTTTGCATTCATGCCAATAAAGCTCATTGAATTTGGATTTGAATTTTAAATTTGGAGAGAAAGTGAGGGGGGGGCGTAGGCAGGATAGAGGGAGGAAAAGAGAGAGGGAGAGGGAGAGGGAGATGGCAGGAGAGAAATGGCTGACAGGGGAGATGGAGAGAGAGGGAGGGACAGCAGTGGTGAGCGGGAAGGAAAGGTGGACGACCCTGACACGCCACTCTATCACACACACACACACACACACACACACACACACACATACACACACACACACACACACACACACACACATACATACACTCCTGCAGCCTGACACACACACACACACACAAACACGCATACTCCTACAGCCTGACACACACACACACACACACACACACACACACACACAAACACACACAAACACTCTTGCAGCACACACACATATACTATCACCTGCAAACTGCCACACACACACACACACACACACACAACCAAACAAGCATCAGACTCCTGGCACCTGCCACATCCCATACCCCAGCCAAATACACAATCCAATGTGTGTGTGTGTGTGTGTAAGGATGAGCTGCATGTGGTATGTCTCTGTGCAGTATCACACCTGAACACTCTTAGCAGACAGAGCAGCATCTCATCCCCTCGCCGTGGAGACATCACCTCATCACCCCGGAGATCTCATCCCATCGCCCTGAAGATGTCACCTCATCACCCCGTAGTTCTCATCCCATCGCCGTGGAGACGTCACCTCATCACCCCGGAGATCTCATTCCATCGCCGTGGAGACGTCCCACAGATCTCCCTGGAGCACCTCTCACACATCTCACGGATGTCTCAAGGATGTCTCAAGGATGTCTCAAAGACTCTTGATTAACAGACCCACATCTTATAAGACCTCTGTTGCCGTACCTGGGTGTCACCAGCTTGTAGCTGTTCTGTAGTCTCTGCCGAGCTACAGTACTGCAAGGGTCCCAATTCAGTTATCCCAAGAAAGAGAGAAGTCCTTACTTAACCTCTCCAGTATAATTATCACACAGATTCTCCATTTTAATCTTTGGTAACACTTTACGGTAAGGGTACATGAATTATCATGAATTCATGCATTAATTAATTCAGGAATTATGTATTACTTCATTTCGTAATATCTCATGAATAATCAGGAATTCACATATGTTCATAGTCTGTCATTCGTGACCTCATACATGAACAGCACATCAACTAAAGCATTAGGTACAGTGGGCACATCATTATGAATTATGATTTATTAAGCATGACCATGATTATTTCTTTTTCTGCCAAAAATTTGGTCATCCCTGGTCAAATTCTGATTTTAACACAGCTTTGCAGTTATCTAAACACATGTCATTATTCAACACTTTGAGGGGCCACAGACAATATAAGCTCATGAGCAATTAACCTTAAATTCATGTAATCATGATGATCATGCTTAAGAAATCATAAATCATAATGATGTACCCGTCATACCTAATGTCTTAGTTGATGTGTTGTTCATTCATGAGGTCATGAATGAGAGACTATGAACTCATGTCAATTCCTGATGATTCATACGATATAAAGGAATGAAGTGATGCATAAATCATGAATTAATTCATGCATGAATTCATGATAATTCATGTACCCTTACCGTAAAGTGTTACCTAATCTTTTATATCAACATATTAGTATTGCTATAAAGCAGACATAGTATGGATAGCCATTTTCACCTTGGCTTTGTTGAATAAGGAGAGTTTGGTGCATGGCCACAAAGCTACCGTGAACTCGAAACCTGGTTGTTTCCCCTTCGTACGCAAATCGTGGACTTTGACACGTCAATCTCAACAAAGTTTGTCGCCTGAGTTTGACGCCAAACACAGACTGCGACGCAAGCCATCCTTCTGATCACCACCCCGCCACGCTCCACACAATACCACTTTGAGTTGGAGATTCAGGCAGGGATTTTCTAATGAGGAGACACAGCGCTCAAAAAATCCTCCATAGAAATGGGGTATGCAATATGGCAGTTGTCTACACATATCTCACCCCTTCCGCGGCAAAAAAGTGTTGACGTGAATACATTGTGCCAATCATGTGGTGTGTTGTGAAGACATTGTGCCAATCATGTGTTGTGATCTCACTGCTGGAGCAAGGTTGGTGACGTGAAGCCGACTTTGATTCAGGTAGAAGTTGCTGGAGCCTGTTATGAGCAGTCATTGACTGCAAGGCAGCCAATCAGCATAAAGCTATTCATAGGAGTGCCAGATATGCATGAAGGGCGCTAAGTATCTGCTAAAATGGGCCATTTTATTCCCCAGCCTACTTATAAGATTGTAAATGGGTTTGTACAATGGCATCTGGGCATGTGTTCTGACAGACAAAAGTTGCATACCCTCTATGTTAACATCACTCATTCACTCACTCTCCACCTCAAGATGATGTGTGGTGAGCGACGTTCTGGTGCATAATGGCTGCCGTGCATCACCCAGGTGGGTGTTACACATTGGTGGTGGTTAGTGAGGTTCTCCCTTACCTTCTATGTTAACACGAGAGAACGATGTAAAACACTCCGCTCATTCATTCAGTATCGTATCTAAATGGATGTTCTTTTGTATTGTCTAGGGAGAGCTTACACAAAGGAAAAGCAAGGGACTGTGGCTGAATCATTACATGTTACGACCCTCCTGCTGACTATTTTTACAGCATCATTGTTCTCTTTACAGCTTTAACGTCCTCGTATCCTCAGCGCTGTGAATGTGTGCATAATTCCACGTGGTGCTTGTATCCCGCGGAAAAGCTTGCAAAAAGTGGGAAAAGGCCACTGTAGATGAATGGCTGTGTTCTGTGCTCATGCCGGGGAATAAATCTCTCCACATTATCCCTTTTTTACATCGTCTGCATTGCCGCCGCCTTATTGCAATGTATTTATGGGTGATTCGGCTAGTGATTGCATGCTGGAGAGAGAGAGAGGGCAGAGCTACAGTCAGAGAAGATGAATAGCTGGATAGGAGTGTGTGTGTGTGTGTGTGTGTGTGTGTATGTGTTTGTGTGTGCGTGTGTGAGAGAGAGAGATGAATATTAGGATCATGCTGTACTCCAAATGGGTAAAACTATATGAGGAGTGCACTCTGGAAAAGGGCGTATGTGTGTGTGTGTGTGTAAAAGGGCAGCGCTATGTTTTTAAACTAGAACAAATGAAGTACCGTTTAACTGAAATGTCAAATGTCAGCTTGCAGCTTGCTTCTCCCCATAGCCTGAGAAGCAGTGTGTATTTGTGTGTGTGTGCGTGTGTGTGTGTGCGTGTGTGTGTGTGTGTGTGTGTGTATGCTGGTGTACATGTGTGTGTGCGCACGTGCACAGTATGTATGTGTGTGCTGTGTGTATGCGTGTGCGGTGTGTATGGTTGCATGTATGTGCGTATGTGTGTGTACAGTATGTGTGCTGTAGCCTTTGACTGAACAGCTCTTCAGTAAGACTACACTACAGTATCACTACAGAAACTCCTGGCCTACCTAACCTCACCTCACCCTTGATTTGCTTTTAAGCCGCCGAGATTTAACCAGCGTAACTTCAGTCTTCATATCAAGTCTTGTTTCTGTCAAAAGACACATTTAAAGAGGGACAGTAAAACCACAAGTCGCAATTACAGTTAATTACAGTAGTTAATTTTCACACAGAAATTGAATCAAACTGATTCAACCTAGTTTGACTACACAAAACATTCAAAACACAATGTACTGTAATCACTCTCTCAATGGGATTCTGGAAAATGCCGTATATATGCTGAAAAATGCTGTATATCCTGGAAAATGCTGTATGCCGGGAATGCTTGGGTAAAAGGTCTCATAGTATAGGCTACACACATGCCTTTGACTCAGTAAAGCTCTAAGGTCATTAAGGTTATAAGGTCAGGAAGACCTTTGACCACACAAACACCTTTGAACTATGCTGGTGGTCCAGCCACTGATTCAGTGTATTCCAGTTAAACTACACACTACAAACCATTCAACAATTTCATTACAGACTGAAGATGTTATTGGTTGTCAAGTGGCCATGTGGACGTTTTATTATGTGAACAACAGGCAGTCAGTCCTTGACACAGTTCACAGTTGAAGCCTTAGTGAGCCACCACCCAGTGGGTCTCAGTGTGTCAGTTCCTCCTTCCACCAGCAGAGGGAGCCTGTCTGTCACCCCTTCGTGCCCCTCTGTAGTTTCTTTCCCTCCCTCTCTCTTTCTCTCCCTCCCTCTCTCCCTCTCTTTCTCCGTCCTCCCTGGGTCCTCCTCTCTGGTCTCCCTTTATCCCACACAGGATGGGTCCCAGTGCAACTCCAGTCCTCTCAGGGACGACACATGTTCTCTGACTACAAAGAGCACAAGGAGAAGAGAAGGACTGAGAGAGAAAGACTGAGACGGACAGAGAGAAAGACTGAGACGGACAGAGAGAAAGACTGAGACGGACAGAGAGAAAGTAGCTCAAAGGCAGAGATCTGATTTATTTTTTTAGTTGACATCTCTGATGTTTCTGCAGTTGAGTTTGTGAATTGTTTGTCTAAGGAGTTGCATCAGGTCTTGTGTCTTGCCTTGTGGGGAAAGTGGTGTATGAGTCCCTGTGTTCTTCTGAAGTAGGTTTAAAGCTGTGTGTGTGTGTGTGTGTGTTTGTGGTTGCTGTGAGTGTTTGCGAGTGTGTTTTTGGTAGCTGTGAGTGTTTGCGAGAGTGTGTGTGTATGGGGGGGAATAAACATCTGTGTGCTGTCTGACTTAGGGGCAGAGGCAGCTGTTTCTACTGTAGAAGGCATTCTGTGTAGGTGTTATCAGGTACTGTATAGTGTGAGCTGGGTCTTCCTATACTCTTGAGTTCATTTGCTTCAAAGTGTGTGTGTGGGTGTGTTTCCTGCACGTGTTGCTGCAATTGTGTTGCACTTAAACTCCCCAGTATTATGTGCAAGTGAATGCTTTGTGCAAACAGATTGCCCTGAGTGTGTTTCTGCAGTTTGAGTGTGTGCTGTGTATAGTGTGTGTTTGTGTGTGTGTGTGTTGTGTATATCAGCAGCAGTAGTTGTTTATTTATAGCTTAGGAATGGCATCCTTCCTCCTCCTTTTCCTCTCCTCGTGTCCTCTCGTCGCCATGGCAGCCATGGACACTTGCTATGACGATGAAGGCCGGTCGAGTCGCTGCATGCCCAAGTTCGAGAACGCGGCCTTCAACCGCACCATAATGGCGTCCAACACGTGCGGCTCGCCGCCCGAGGACTACTGCATGCAGACGGGGTCAACACGCTTCTGTCACACCTGTGACCTGTCCGACCCCGAGCGCCACCACAACGCCACGTTCCTGACCGACTTCCACAATGGGGACGAACCCACCTGGTGGCAGAGCCAGTCCATGTTCTACGGAGTGCAGCACCCCAACTCCATAAACCTCACTCTACACCTAGGTAAGCACACACACACACACACACACATACACACACACACACTCACATACACACACACACATACACATACACGTTTCACCAACATAAGGACACTCACACACGCACGCTTGCGCGCACACACACACACACACACACACACACACACATACACACAGACACACACACACACACACACACACACACACACACACATACACGTTTCACCTACTTAAGGACACTCACACACACACGCTTGCGCACACACACACACAGACACAGACACACACACACATACACACACACACACACAGACACACACACACACACACACGTTTCAACTACATAAGGACACTCACACACGCACGCTTGCGCACACACAGACACATACACACACACACACACACCAAGCAGACTTACTGTATTACACCTCACATTTCACCCACCCCCCTCAACCCAGTCAGCAACTCATTTGTACCCCTCCTGGCCTGATCTGAGGGGCATCCTGCTTCAGCGCACATTCTGGGTTTGTGGGTCAGCTGTGACCCTTATCTGTCCTGGATTCAGCTTCTGCCGAAGTTCACCTGCTACCTTACCTGACCTGTGTTGTCTGCTACCTTACCTGACCTGTGTCTTCTGCTACCTCACCTGACCTGTGTCTGTTCTGCTCCTCTGCTACCTCACCTGACCTGTGTCTGTTCTGCTCCTCTGCTACCTTACTGTACGTAGCATGTGTCTGTTCTGTTCTTCTGCTACCTCACCTAGCATGTGTCTGTTCTGTTCTTCTGCTACCTCACCTAGCATGTGTCTGTTCTCACAATGTCTCTCTGCAGTCTCTCCATCTCGGACTGAAGAGGCAGATGAGAGAGGCACAGATCAAAGACCACCCAAGAAGTGAATGGCTGCACATGTGCTATAATGTAATGGCTACACATACACTAGAGCTGATCTGACTGTGACGCCGTATGAGAAAACACCTTCCGAAGTCAGCTGGGACAATATCAGGGACTCACCAGATTAATAAAGAAAGAAGATTGAAGTCTTCTTTCTCAAATGACCATTTTAATTCTTAAGCCAACGCAGTCAGAATTTCCTGCACCAAACCACACAGCTGTACTCCCGACCTCCCAAACTGGTGGGGTCACAAGTATTTGCTATCACTGCTAACAGGGCTTAAAACAGAGCAGAAGAGCAGAACAGACACATGCTAAGTAAGGTAGCAGAAGAAGCCATCTTGTTCCTGGATATTAAAGGGCTTAAGGCAACGGATACTGTTAAACATCTTGGTCTCATAATTGAAAGTGATATAAATTACAACAACAGCCACAAGAAAGCAATAACTAAACTAGCTAAATTTTTACCACCTCAAAACATTGCCAAAATTAGAGGGCTAATGTCAGAACATTCATTCATTCATTCAAGTAGGGTTGGTTACTGCAATGAGCTTTTCACAGGCCTTCCTAAAAAGACTATCAAACAGGTGCAACAAGATGCACTGGACCACATTACTCCAATACTTAAGACCCTGGATTGGTTTCCAGTAAGTCACATACACGTCTGCTTGTTTATAAATCACTAAATTGAACGGGACCAAATTACCCAGCAGACATGCTTCAGCAGTAGACACCTTCAGACCTCTCAGGTCTCAGGAGAAATACTTGTTAGTAAAACCTACTGTTAGAACTAAACATGGTGAAACAGCTTTTAGTTGCTGTGCAGTTCAGCACTGGAACCAACTTTCAGAACAGATCAAAGTTGCCCCAAATGTAGTCAGTTTCAAATTTAGACATAAGACCAAACTTTTCTCAGATTGATCAAATGTTCATTGCCCAGTTCACAGAGCAC
>NC_063200.1:15121072-15128572 GCF_017589495.1 Alosa alosa
GACATGATCATGACAGTGTTTTTCCTATGTGTTTTCTCGATGCATTCTAGCTACTGTCAGTGACTGACGCGAGAGAACTAGTCAGAAGTTATTACGGAAGTGCGGTTTAAGTTTAACTGAATTTGTGCATAGTGCCAGTGTCATTCATTTATTTTTCTTTTATGTCTTCCAGCATAAATAAATGCATTTATAGTCTAGTAAAGTCCGATATGAGCCTACAAGTCGCTTAGAAATCATGTTAAGCCTAGAGTAGATGCGCACTAAATGCGAATGCGCGATTTGATGCAGGCAAATAGTATCGACTGTTAGTAGGAAGGTAAATGGCATATATGATACAGCATATAATAGCAATTTGGGCAGGCGTACTAACATTTAGTAGCCTATGCACTTGCGATGATGGCCAAAACAAATGTGAATCGCAGACTATAACCAAAGAAAGTAAAGGAGATTATTTGCACCTGCATTCACCAAATAAAGGACTGGAATGCACCCTTCATAAACCTTAAAAATTAACTTTATTAGTTTTACAGTTGAAAACTGATTTCTGCTTAGGAATGTTTTACTCACGCGACTGCATCGGAGAATGCATAGACTGTATAAAATAGAAAATTCTATATTCTATCAAATGATCTATATTATCTATATATTTATTATTCTATAAAAAGCATCTGCACCGCCACGTCGACATCTACTTGCCTGGCATATGCACTACAGCATTTCCACTCTTTTTCACCTCTTCGTGAGGACGCAAGATTTTTTTCACCGGTGTCATTACAGTTGTGAAAACAGTAAGAAAAAATATGCCTGTCGTTTTCGTGTAAACGTGGCCTCAGTCTTTCACCTACTGAATAAGGATTGGTAGAATCTAGGGACGTCTTAGAAAGAGGGGTGGTGCGCACATCCAAAAACGTAATCCACAGGTGCTAGACAATTGTATCAGGTATAAGAGGAAGGTAGGTCTGCACACTCTTTATTTCTCCAGAAGGACATTTATTTACTTAAAAAGGCAACGTTTCGAGCACTTTGGATCTTCATCAGGCATTGAGAACAATGGGTAAATAAGTTTACCTCTGGAGCAAACAGCAGTGTGCAGACCTACCTTGCTCTTAGAATCTAGGGACAAACAGAGTATTTGCAGAGGACCTAGAACACATAATGTTTTTACAACAGACTAGACAGTTAGATTAAATAATTAGCAGGAGGGTCAAATGTTTTACCTGATGAGGCAGTACATTTGTGTGAGAGTGTGTGTATGTGTGTGTTGTGTGTGTGTGTGTGTGTGTGTGTGTGTGTGTGTGTGTGTGTGTTTCGTGTGTGTGTGTGTGTGTGTGTATGTGTGTCCATCTTTGTTTATACACCCTGAACTGCACCAATGAGATTCACATACACAATCACAAATAACAAGAAATAATGAACCATAATATAAACATCCGTCTGCCGCGCTTTCTTTGGGACCAGTAGCCACAAGCAATTAAGCATCAAAGACATTAAAAACAGAGAGAGAGAGAGAGAGAGAGAGAGAGAGAGAGAGAGAGAGAGAGATAGATAGAGAGAGAGAGAGAGGCAGGATGTCTGTCCACGTTTAATTGACTGAGTTCCCGGTCAGACTAAGGTTTTAGTATTCAGCTGAGAAGGCTATGTATATATATTTATATATTTATACAATTATATATTTATATAGAAATTGCATCTCCACCTCCGAGCCTCAATTAAACTCAAACAGCAATTAATGAGAATCTTCCCTTGCCTGCAAAATCCCTCTCTGTTGGTCTCGCTTCTCCTTTACAGTAGTGTGTGTGTGTGTGTGTGTGGGTGTGTGTGTGTGTGTAGTGTGTGTGTGTGTGTGTGTGTCTGTGTGTGTGTGTGTGTGTGTGTGTGTGTCTGTGTCTCTGTGTGTGTGTGTGTGTGTGTGTGTGTGTGTGTGTGTGTGTGTGTAGAAAATGACTCCCCTCCCTGTAGCTACACCAGAGTCTGGAGACTGGAAATGCAAAGTCTCTTTTCAATCTCCTTTTCATCCTTCATTTCTTGCATAACTTTGCAGATAAGAGGAAAAGGGATATCAATTAAAGGAAAGGCCTGTGCGCCATTGTGAACAGAAGGTTTCTTTTTTCTAACATTCTAACATACAAGGTTCATAGCAACAATCTAGCTTTTTTCAGCCTCATTTACACATGTTTATTGTACATTTACATTATTCAAGTAAAGTCAAGTCAAGTTTATTTATATAGCGCATTTCATACACAGAGGTCATTCAATGTGCTTTACATAAACAAAACCAAATAATTAATAACAAATAAAAGCATAGAAGGGCAATATAGTCAAAGAATAGTTCAAAAGGTAAAGATCATAATAAAAAGAAAACATAAAACACACAAGGTAAAATCATTTAAAAATAGAGAATGATTAAAAAGACAAAATAAAAGACACAGGTAGAATAATTTTCAAGCAGATTCAGAAATTATAACTCAGTTATAAGTTAGCAGAAAGCATAAAAACAGTTTAGTCTTAAGTCTAGATTTAAAACTGGCTACAGTTGGGGCCTTTTTATGTCATCCGAAAGTTGGTTCCAGAGCTGAGCCGCATAGCAGCTAAAAGCTGCTTCACCATGTTTAGTTTAACAGCAGGTTTTACTAACAGGTTTTTCTCCTGAGACCTGAGAGGTCTGGAGGGTGTGTACTGCTGAAGCATGTCTGAGAGGTATTTAGGTCCTGCTCCATTAAGTGATTTATAAACAAGCAGTAGTGCTTTAAAGTCAATTATGTGACTTACTGGAAGCCAGTGCATGAGTAATGTGGTCAGTTCTTTTAGTTTTTGTGAGAACCCTAGCTGCTGCTGCATATTGTATCACCTGAAGCTGTTTGATAGTCTTTTTAGGAAGGCCTGTGAAAAGTCCATTGCAGTAATCAACCGTGCTGGAGATAAATGCATGAATGAGTTTTTCTAAATCATCTTTTGACAACAGCCCTCTAAATTTGGCAATATTTTTGAGGTGGTAAAAAGCTGATTTAGTTATCGCTTTCATGTGGCTGTTGAAATTTAGATCACTGTCAATTAATACACCAACAATGAAACTCCTTTCTTGTAGATATGATTTCAGCCAGTTGATAACTATGCCTGTAAATCCAACCCAGTGTTCTAGTCTGTATAATAAAATATTGCGATCAACAGTGTCAAATGCTGCACTAAGGTCCAATAGCACTAGGACTGATGTTTTACCTGAATCTGTATTGAGGCATATGTCATTGAAAACCTTGATGAGAGCTGTCTCAGTGCTGTGATTTGCTGAGCTTCTGTACCTTTTTTTCAAGTGTGTTGTCAAGTTAAGTTTCCCTCTATTTGTAGCTGGAAGTTCCGGATGTTGAATTAGTAATTGAGTAGATATGTTGAGTCTGATTTTGTCAATTTTACTTTTGAAAAAGATGAGAATTCATTGCATTTATTAGTTGAGAGAAGTTCTGGCGCTAATTGTGAGGGGGGATGGTCAAATTCACATTCACATTGTCAAAAGCCTCCTCTAAATGCCTGAACTATATATGTATACTGTATATACAGTATATAACACCTTCATCACCATTATATATTTCAACTCCATCAGCATTTTGGCTGTATTGATTTGGAGAGGGTAAATTATCTAAGAAGTGATGTTTGTCGGAGAGTTACTCTTAGTTATAATGTAATAATAAGGTGCCTTGTCTCCCATCCTTTAACAAATGGGGCCAACAAACGGATCCATTATTAAGCATGCAGACATGAGACTATAGCGGCACCATGGTGTGAGGAGGCGGCAACTAAGTGTCCCACCATCAGAAAACATCATGAAATATGGAGAAAACGCAGGTTTCCACAGCGCGCTGCTGAATCTTAGATGAGCCCCGCTAACTTCCGGGCAAGCTGCCACTCCTCCCAAGACAGCTGGATTATGAGGACGCATCAATAATGTAGCCATTTCGCCGCTTCGTTCCCTCTGATGTGTATTTCTTGTGTTTGAGACGCGCACTGATTTCTACTGACGCGTTGTGTGTGTGTGTGTGTGTGTGTGTGTGTGAGTGTGTGTGTGTGTATGTGTGTGTGTGTGTGTGTGTGTGTGTACATGTATATGTTGTGACAGCAACGGCACAAATAATTACACCCACAGCCACTCAACTTCTCTTGACACATTGCTGTGTGTGTTTTTGTATAAAGTAATCATCTTTAGTTTATCTTTCATCCATCTTTCTTTGCTCTCTCCTCCGTTTTAGATTTCTCTCTGTTAGCCATTGTCATGCTAGTCCATTTGTCTTTTTTGTTTAATTGTTTCCTTTCTTTACTTTCACCTTCTTTTTTCTGCCTTTCTTTCCTTTCTTCTCTCTTTGTCCATCCTCCCATCTTTTCCCTGTGGGCGTCTCTAGAGAAGAGGCTGGTCTCTGTGATTCTGATGGGGACTCGGCTCTCGTTCCTCAGAATATTTTTTTTCCCCTCCTGTGCACCCGGGGGGCACATTTTTATCTCCTTTGTCTGTTCATTTCAGTCCTCGTTCCACTTGTTTGTCAGTCTGTCTGTGTGTTTGTTTGTTTGTTTGTTTGTCTGTGTGTTTACTTGCCTATACGCTTTGGTGCCCACAGTAAACAATGTGAGCAGTTTCACTCAGAGACCAAGTCTAAAATATATTTATTTTTTTTCCCCAGAAGTTGGAAGTGGGTCTGTAACAACTGCTTCAGTTGTAAGATAATCAGTTTTAAAAGGAGCCTTTTACATTGAGCGATTTCCTCATTTTTAAAGGATCGCTGAATTAATTTTGTATGGCACAATGAAGTATGTGCTGCCTTAAACGCAATAAACCCCCATTTCAATAACTGCATCTGTTTCCTCTGCCTGCTCCACTAATTGATTTAGTGTCCCCATTATGCCCCCTCCACCACCCTACCCCCAAACACACACACACACACACACACACACAGAGACACATACCCAAACACACACACACACACACATACCCAAACACACACACACACACCACACACACACACACACACACACACACACACACACACACATACCCAAGCACACACACATACCCAAGCACACACACACACACACACACACACACACAAACACACATCCGGCTGGTTTTCTGTTCCTCCAGTTGGAGACGCAGACGGCCTGAGGCACTCTCTCTTTGTGAGAGATCGCAGGGAAAGGAAATGAACTTCGTCTGAGGATTGTCATTCTTAGATCGATTAGATTGCACTCTGCCCATTACTCTGTCCAGTTTTTTTTTTTTTTGTTTGTTTTTTGCTGTTGCTGTTTTTCCTCCATGTAGGAAACAGACTTTGCTCTTCACAGCCATTTGTAAAAGGATATAAATAATAATTTAACATGTTTGATTTTCTGCTTTGCTCAAGTGGCTGTTTCTTGGCCTCATAAGCAGCAGGAAGGTTTGGGGCCTGTCGGGATTAGAACCATTATTCACTGGGCCTGTTGATGGGCCTCCTCCTCCCATTTACCTGCTAATTCTAGTCCAGGTCCACCGCTGTCCTGATCCAGTCCATAATCTAGTTCAGACTTGTCTGCTCATTTAGTAGGTTAATTCTGTTCTTTCTTACGATGACATTCTTGTATCCAAAACGGTCCCATCCTGAAGTGATTCCATCTTGTGGTGACGTTCTATGGGGTGTATCCAGAGCCTCTGAGTGTATCCATTCCACACAATGATTCCATCTTGTGGTGATGTTCCATAGGATGTATCCAATGATAAGTTATAGCAAAGGTATGAGAATGAATAACTGTCCTCTACGTGCAGTTTAAATGGAAATACATTCTGTATGCTATAGCACAGGGGTTCCCAAACTTTTCAACCCACGACCCCCAAAATAACCGTGCTAGAGACTGGCGACCCACACTATCCCTGGATGTGACTCAAAAAATAAAATAAAATGTGCGCACCGGCCATACGCACTAGGCTTATCCAAACACGGGCTTAACGACAACACAAAAGAACAGAGCAGCCTGTTATGATTTTACATATAGAAATTTACTATATGATAAAAGCAGAATACCTTAGTCAAAAAATAATATCCATGTAACATGAGTGCACATTATTGCTGTCGTGCAAACTTAACTTTGAAACATTACTTTAATTTCCATTTTAACAGAAGAATATCTCAGTCAGGGTAATATCCACAAACTGTTGTAAACATATATATGTACATTGTTGCTGCGTAAATTTACATTTTGGCAACTATATTTCAGCTTAATCTCATCTAATCTAATGGCTCTGGCTATCTTATGCCGAACACAGCAAGTCCATTCTTGGTTTAATTGTGGAGACGGCCACAGATCATCCTTCACATTTAGACGCGATCTGTATTTGTTTTTAAATATATGTGCAGAGAAAGTCTTTTCGCACAGGTATGTGGAGCCAAACGGCCTCAGTACGTCCATCGCGGCCTTGAATAGTTGTGGATATTCCCTCTCGACTGAAATCCAGAACTCAGCAAGCGTCTTGAAATTAAAATCTGTCTTTAAAGTGCGGTCAAGTGACAGCTCTTTTTTTTTCCCAAATTTATTTGATTTATGGAAATCATTTTACACGACCCACCCCTCAAGCCCCAAGAACCCGGGGGTCCCCACCCCCACTTTGGGGAACCCATGCTATAGCATATAGACTCCTTAATGCCACAGAACTCCAGTGCAGAACGCCAGCTCAAGGTCATAATTGTTTTTGCCGGGCGGTAAAGATTCCAGACGTCTGTTCCGCTGGCTGTATTCTTTTAGAATCTTTGTTCCCCTCTGTGCCACTGGTGTTGCGTAATCTCCTGGATTACAGCAACATTACTCGCTGTCCTGGAGATTTAAATGCATTTCCGGAGTCTCCTCAATAACCTGAGGGTATTAGCAACTTACTTTTCAATGCACTGTTCCACCCTTTGTGTGTGAGTGTGTGTACATCATTGTGTGCATGCAAGTGAGTGTGTGTGTGTGTGTGTGTGTTTGTGTGTGTGTGTGTGTGTGTGTGTGTGTGTGTGTGTGTGTGTGTGTGTGTGTGTATCTTTGTGTACATGCAAGTGTGTGTGTGTGTGTGTGTGTGTGTGTGTGTGTGTGTGTGTGTGTGTTAGCCTCTGTGGACTCTGTAGCACAAACAAAACTGTAATCATCACTTTTTTTAAATTTGTCTTTTTGCAACATGTTGTTAAAATTGAGCTCCTGACAGGCCGTTCCGCTGAGCTTTACAATCTGAGGACAACCCCACTTTTGGGGGAGCAATTTTCCATTTCGGCTCTATTGAGAATCATAAATCTTTTTGTTTTACCATTTGCCATCATACGGTACAGGCAGCATATGCCTGTGTGTGTGTGTGTGTGTGTGTGTGTGTGTGTGTGTGTGTGTGTGTGTGAGAGAGAGAGAGTCCTTTTGCAATCTGTTGCATGTCACTGGTTCCATTGATGGGGGCAGGCAGGTCAGAGAACTGGACCCGAGTGTGTGTCTTTTTCTCGGTTCCGCGTCTCGGTCCTGTAGTTCATC
>NC_063200.1:15131072-15146072 GCF_017589495.1 Alosa alosa
CGCTCCCCTGGTTATTTCTAGACAACGCCGGACTCCAAATAGAGCCATTCTTCAGGCGCTAGGCAACCTTCTTGGAGAGAGTCACACTGGAGTCGTCTGGCCCTCGAGCCAGCGCCACACATCAGCACTAATAAGAGTTGACAACACACACTTAACATGGGGAGTCACACACTCACAGGCACAGTGCGATGAGGCATGCACACACACACATACACATACTGTACACACGCACACACACACTCATACATACACATGCACACACACACACACACACACATTCATACACACACACGCACACACACACACACACACACAAATATACAGAGAGTGAGAACACAAATTAGTAAAGCGTAAGGAGTAAGGTGCATGTAAGCTTCAAGAAGCTCTTGAAGACCCAGCTCTTCCTAGAGTACCTCCTCTCCTAACTTATCTGACAACCCAACATACTAGGATACACTTCCCATGCACTTCACATGCACTTATACCATGCACCTACTATGCACTTATACCATGCACTTACTATGCACTTTATTAGTATTTCAACTTCTGCACTCTCATCCTCTGGTAGTAGGATTTATTGAATACATGTATGTTTAAATGCAAAGACAGTTGTACAACACACACACACACACACACACACACACACACACACACACACACACACACACACTCAGCCTGCTCAGCCTTCGTATGATGCCCGGAGTGTTAAACAGGCACAAGCTGCTCCCTGTGTCACCACCAGGGTGGCGCCGAGAGCACTAACCAGCACAAGCTGCTCTCGCATACCCCTCCAGGGCAGTGACAGCTTCAGAGATCAACTCCAGATGAGTGGCACCTCTCGCTCCACAGCCAGACTCCCAATATCAAGCCTCTGGCACACACAGACTCAATGGAAGAGACTATTCTGGGGACTTCAAAAATGTGGAGAATCTTGTTTTACTTTTAAGAAATGGATGGATGCAAATGTGATATTTTTATGTGGGCTGTAAGCATGTTGTTGCATCTATGTCTAGACTAGTCATGAAAGTAGGTTGTACTGTGTGTGTGTGTGTGTGTGTGTGTGTGTGTGTGTGTGTGTGTGTGTGTGTGTGTGTGTGTGTGTGTGTGTGTGTGTGTGTGTGTGTGTGTGTGTGTGTGTGTGTGTGTGTGTGTGTGTGTGTGTGTGTGTGTGATAGAGATAGATAGAGAGGGTGGGAGAGAAGGCGAGGCGAGTGGTGGGGGTCCACTTAAAAAGCATTGCTGCTGCGTTTGGAGAGGTCTCTTAGTGGGGAAGGATCCTCAGCAGGCGTCCTCCTTTAATCAAAGACCGGAGCTTTTGTCTGTGACATGTCCCTTCTCCATCTCTCCCTCTCTTTTTCTCTACATCTTTTCATCTCTCTATCATCTTTTACTCTCTCCATCTCTCTATTTATGTACATCTATCTCCCTATTTTTCTCTCTCACTCTCTCTCCTCTCTCCACGTCTCTCCATGTCTCCTCTCTTTATCTCCAATACATGCAGCAAGAGATAGATGGGGAGAGAGGAGAAAAAGAGAGAGAGAGAGAGAGAGAGAGAGAGAGGCAGAGAGAGAGAGAGAAGAGAGGCAGAGAGGCAGAGAGAGGCAGAGAAGAGAGACAGGGAAAGAAGGAGGGAGAGAGTGACAGCAAAAAGAGATGTGACCGCTTTGACAAGCACACAGGGCAAGACAGAAGCGTGATGATGGAACAGGATGTGAAATAAAGGCAACAGAGTTCAAGCGAGCTGACCAGAGGAAACACAAACACACCAAAACACACTCTTCATTCTTCTGACTGCCTTTGCCACAGTACTCAGATGATTAGAGCAGCCCTCCAGGACCGCTTGTGTGTGTGTGAGGAAGAACACAAATAAGCATGGCTAATCCACACTTGTTCTCCCTCCTCCTCTCCTTCCTTTACCCCCTCACTATCCTCCTGTCCCTCCTCTCTCCCCTTTATCCCCCTCTTCTCCTCTCCCTCCTCTATTCCCCTCTCCTCTTCTTCCTCCTTTATCCCCCTCTTCTCTTCTCTCTCCTTCTCTCTCTCCTCTATCCCTTCTCCTCTTCCTCCTCTATCCTCCTCTTCTCCTCTCTCTCTCCTTCTTTCTCTCCTATCCCCCTCTCCTCCTCTTCCTCCTCTATCCCCCTCTTCTCTTCTCTCTCCTTCTCTCTCTCCTCTATCCCCCTCTCCTCCTCTCCCCCCTCTATCCCCCTCTCCGTCTCTGGCAGGGTGGAGATTGTGTGGCTCTGAGACACAGGGCATGTGTCGCATCCCAAACAAGTCTGACCAACTTCCCCCTCCCCTCTGCCTGTGGGCAGGGTTAGATAAGGATACGTGCCACCGTGAGATTTGTGGCTCAGGGCTCTGAACTCCTCTGCTTGTTTCTATTTAAATCCCTTATTTGTGCTGTTTGCTTCTTGTTTGTATTTTTGTCATATTCTTTTCCTTCCCCTTCATATTCGTTGTCTTTTTTCTTAATCGTTTTGCTCTCTGCTTTGCTCTTTCTTCTTCATCTCCTTCTTTCTCTTCTTCTTCTTCTTTCTCTTCTCCCTCTTTTTTTTCTTCTTCTTCTTCTCCTTTCTTCTCTTCTTTCTCTTCTTCTCTTCTTCTTCTTCTTCTTCTTTCTCTTCTCCCTCTTCTTCTACTTCTTCTTCTTTCTCTTCTCCTCTTCTTCTACTTCTTCTTCTTTCTCTTCTCCTCTTCTTCTACTTCTTCTTCTTTCTCTTCTCCTCTTCTTCTTCTTCTTCTTTCTTCCTTCTTTCTTTCTTTTCTCTTCTTCTTCTTCTTCTTCTTCTCCCTCTTCTTCTTCTTCTTTCTTTCTCTTCTTTTCTCTTCTTCTTCTTTCTTTCTTCTTCTTCTTCTTTCTTCCTCTCCTCTTCTTCTTCTTCTTCTTTCTCTTCTCCCTCTTCTTCTACTTCTTCTTTCTCTTCTCCCTCTTCTTCTTCTTCTTTTTCTCTTCTCTTTCTTCTACTTCTTCTTCTCTTCTCCTCTTCTTCCTTCTTCTTTCTCTTCTCCTTTCTTCTTCTTTCCCTCTTCTTCTGCTTCTTCTTCTTTCTCTTCTTCCTCTTCTTCTGCTCTTCTTCTTTCTCTTCTCCTCTTCTTCTTCTTCTTCTTCTTCCTCTTCTTCTTCTTTTCTTCTTTCTCTTCTCCTCTTCTTCTTCTTCTTCTTCTTTCTCTTCTCCCTTCTTCTTCTTCTTCTTCTTCTCCCTCTTCTTCTTCTTCTTCTTTCTTTCTCCTCTTCTTCTACTTCTTCTTCTTTCTCTTCTCCTCTTCTTCTTCTTCTTCTTTCTCTTTCTCTTCTTCCCTTCTTTCTCTTCTCCCTTTCTTCTACTTCTTCTTTCTCTTCTTCCTTCTTCTTCTACTTCTTCTTCTTTCTCTTCTCCTCTTCTTCTTCTTCTTCTTCTTTCTCTTCTCCCTCTTCTTCTTCTTCTTCTTTCTCTTCTTCTCCCTCTTCTTCTACTTCTTCTTCTTTCTTTCTCTTCTTTCTCCCTCTTCTTCTTCTTTCTTCTCCCTCTTCTTCTACTTCTTCTTCTCTCTTCTCCCTCTTCTTCTTTCTTCTCTTTCTCTTCTCCCTCTTCTTCTACTTCTTCTTCTTTCTCTTCTCCCTCTTCTTCTACTTCTTCTTCTTTCTCTTCTCCCTCTTCTTCTACTTCTTCTTCTTTCTCTTCTCCCTCTTCTTCTACTTCTTCTTCTTTCTCTTCTCCCTCTTCTTCTTCTTCTTCTTTCTCTTCTTCCTCTTCTTCTACTTCTTCTTCTTTCTCTTCTCCCTCTTCTTCTACTTCTTCTTCTTTCTCTTCTTCCTCTTCTTCTACTTCTTCTTCTTCTTCTTCTTCCTCTTCATTTGTCTGCTAGCTCATAAGTCTAAATAATTGCTCGTTTCAACCCACGGATAAAGTGCTGGAGTAAAGAGCCCTTTCTCATAACTAAGCACTGGAGCCAGGGACACACCAAACCAACTCTCTGCCCACAGCCAGCATCCGGCTGGTCAGTGAGCATCTGTTTCACAAGTCCGCTGAATGGGCTCTGATTTATAATGATGAATCACTACTGGACCCAGGGGTGAGAGAGTTGCTCTGCGTGTGTTCTTGTGCCACCAGACACAGGCAGTGCGAGGCGACTTGACAGTCTGGCCGCAGAGCAGGTGAAGTTGGTTTAAAGTGGCCCTAGATTAACTGCTCAAAATATACTTTAAGGGGATCACGCTAAAGCTGGAATCTGTAAAACACATTCAGACAAATTCATGGTGCTATATAAATAACACAACACAAGCTTTCATCCCCTCTTCTCATTTGCCCTCCCCTTCTCTCTCTCTCTCTCTCTCTCTCTCTCACACACACATACATACACACACACACACACACACACACATACACACACTCTCCCTCTAGTTTTCTCCCTGTAGGAGTGTGCTGGACAGGTGCCGTAGCGTAAGAGGAGAGTGTGTGTGTGTGTGTGTGTGTGTGTGTGTGTGTGTATGTGTGTCTTTGATCATTGTACGCTCGGCGGCTGCGCTCTGTTGTTTTAAACGTGGCCCTTTGATGCTAAGCACCAAAACTTCCTCCTCGGTGACACTGTCAGCCCCCGTTGTCTCTCGACAGCGATGAGGCGATCAAAGGGGGCTGGATACGGGGGGCTGGGCCGCGCTGGAGTTTTGAAACGCTAACGACACAAGTGGTTAAATACAGCCGGAGAATCGTAGCGGCAGCTAGCCGTGCTAAGCCCTGGATTAGCGGAGGGTATTTACGGGTAGCTTTGGAGGACTGGAGGCAGAGGAAGGTGTCACTAAAACTGAGAGAGTGCTGCAAATATGTCTTAAGTAAAGTGGCGATTTTGCTAAAGCAGCTCTTACTCTTTTAGTTTTAGCGTCACTCTCTCTGATTCTCTCTCTGCCTGCCCCCCATTCCCATACCGCTCTCTCTGTCAGTTTAATTCAAAGCAGATTGTTATATGAAAACAAACAAAATAAGAATAGAAATAATCAGATAAACAGATAAAAATAGAAATAATCAACAAAGATAACTAGGAAGGAACTATTTCTCTCTCTCTCTCTCTCTCTCTGTCTTGTTCTCTCTCTCTCTCTCATTCTCTCTTCCCTGGTAGTAGTTAATTTATTTTGTCTGTAATTATTCATGTTGAGCTGTTAATTAAGAGCCTTTAAAGTGGGCAGAGGGTGTCTATAGGGGCCTCTCATTTCATCTGATAGTATTTTTCCCACCGCCCTCTCTGTGGTCAGACCCCCCGCACGGAGTCTCAGGCTCCAGCCTAGCGTTTGATCTGCAGCTTTTATTTCTCGTAAAATCAGACGTCGTCATCGCCATAGGAAATGGCAGCACAAGAGAGTTGTTTTGTATCTCTAGTCTAGACATTGAAGAGTGGTAATCATACTATTTGCACTAATATTAGTAGCAGAAGTACTTGTGGTGGAATTTTTTAAAAGCTGAAACAAACCATATCATTGATAGCAGTCTCTTATCATTGATAGCAGTAACAGCACTATTGGCAATAAGAGAAGGAAGAGAAATCGATAGGATGTGATTTAATGCGTTATAGCATTACTGCCTGCCTTAGTACTGCTGCAGTACTAGCATACTGTGTAAAAATATGTATGTAATTAAGTCAGAGACTATGTACAGACTAGATGAGGCATGTAAGAAAACTGTAAAAAAAAAAAAAGAACAAGGATTATTGCTGTCTTGCTGTGTTGTTGAGTTGCTTTGCTGAGAGAAAACAACTCACAGTATCTCAAGGCAATATGGTATAAGTCACAATTATGCTGTATTTGCATATGCATGTGTGTGTGTGTGTGTGTGTGTGTGTGTGTGTGTGTGTGTGTGTGTGTGTGTTTGTGTGTGTGTGTCTATGAGTGTATGAAACTTTCTTTTCCACTCTTCCACATTTCATCAAAACATTCTTCACTGGTTTGTCTTTTTTCACGCCTCTCCCCCTTCTTCCAAACAAGACGCTTCCCTCATTCTGCAGGCTGGTTGCGTCCAGGCCCAAACGCACCGTGCGCAGCTGTAATTGCTCTTGTGAATTCGCCGAGCCGTCCGTCAGCTCTAATTGCTGTGCGCTCCGTAGATCTCTCTGTGGTCAGGCTGCCATTGACACACTGATTATAAAGACTGTCACAGCAATCGATAAAGACTGGGGAGACACTGATAAGGCAACAAGTCTTTTTTTTTTTTTTCCAAAACTGTTCTTGTTTTTCTTTTCACGTCTCCTTCGCTCTCTCCTTCCGTCCTTCCCTTTCTTTTCTCAGTGTAATGAGTGATGATGTGCTCACACAGGAACTGGCCAAGCATGAGCCTCTTATTTGATTCAAAAGGGAATCAATGAAGTCTCTAAAAATCTCTTTTCTCTAAAAGCCTCTGCTCGCTCTCTCTCTCTCTCTCTCTCTCTCTCTCTGTCTTCGTCTTCATCTCTCCGGTCCTCCTCAGAGCGGAGGGGTGGCCTATAGATATTATAATTTGGAGGGAAGGGATGAAAAGAAAGTCATTTTCAGTGGGCATTTATGGGTCTTTTGTTCGGTGCACGACACGCGGTCAGTGTCCTGAATTTTCATGGTGATGAGCTGACCTTTTCTGCAATTCCGGCAGCATGAAGCGGAGCATGTCTGTGTATGTGTATGTGTGTGTGTGTGTGTGTGTGTGTGTGTGTGTATGTCTTCGTCTGTGTTTGTATGCGTGTCTAAGTATGTACAGTGTATGTGTGTGTTTGTGTATGTGCGTGTTTGTGTGTCTAAACAGTGTGTGAGTAGGTGTTTGTATGCATGTGTGTGTATCTAAGTGTGTGTGTGTGTGTGTGTGTGTGTCTAAACAGTGTGTGACTAGGTGTGTGTATGTATGTGTGTGTATCTAAGCATGTGTGTGTGTGTATGTGTGTGTGTGTGTGTGTGTGTGTGTGTGTGTGTGTGTGTGTGTGTGTGTGTGTGTGTGTGTGTGTGTGTGTGTGTGCGCGCGCACACATCTCAGTGAGTGTGTAGGACACAGCCCACAGTGCCTCCTCCTCCAGGCATGGAGATCCTGAGGCCTAGAGGTTGGCCCCACATCAATCCGAAAAGGAAAATAGTTTTTAGAACCCTCTCAAAGAATGAAATGAGCACACACACACTCTGCACACAAAGAGCCTTTTCGGAGGCAAAGGATATTAAGCCTTGAGAATCCACTTGATATCAGTGGGTGTCATAAAGGGCTAATAGATACCTTATTACAGTGTTATGACAGCACAGAAGTTGTCAGACGAGTAGGTGGCACTGCTCCATTGACATGTAAATGGATTTTGTCTTTATCTGCACCTCGCTGCTCAGCCGGATCCAGCCTACTCTCCGCCTGAGCTCAGTCAAGCTCCCACAATGCACTGCAATTGTCACTTCACAAGAGCATACAGGCATCTTTCTCTCTCTCTCACTCACACACATCTCTCTCTTTCTCTCTCTCCATCATACTTTTTTTTCTCCTTTTTATGCTGCCTCTTGTTCCTGCGCTGGGAGAACGTTACTTAGCCTCCACACTACACGTGTCAACAGAGCATGAAATGAAGACTGCTCGTCTTTCAGTTGCCTCCATAAGTAAGACAGAGACTATATATGCGTGTGTGTATGTGTATGTGTGTGTGTGTGTGTGTGTGTGTGTGTGTGTGTGTGTGTGTGTGTGTGAGAGAGAGAGGTGTGAGAGTGAGAGCTGGAGAGAAAGAGTGTGAAAAGATACATGCATATTTCATCAGCTTCAAATGGAGAAGCGCTTGCCCGCCTGTTTTATTAGCATTTTAATCCCAGCTCAGGCTTGCCGAAGTGTTTCCCCGACCGCGCACGCCACAGAGCAACTTTCACAGACATCATTCTCTCCCTGCGCTAAGCCTGGCCCCCCTACCAGCCTTGGCTCTGCCGAACAGATAGAACACCGGCTCAGAGAAGAAAGACAGACGGGCGAGACAGAGATGGAGAGAGAGAGAGAGAGAGAGAGAGAGAGAGAGAGAGAGAGAGAGGAAGGGAGAGGGAGAGGCAGGGGAAGAAAAAATGAAGACAGGATGTTTGAACTTTGAATCGGATGACAAAGAGAATGAGCATCACCCCTCCCTGCCTCCAGTGCCCTGGTTTTATCCCACCACAGAGTGACTCCTCAGAAGCGCCTCAGAGAGGCCTCTTCGTTATCTTCTCTCTTCTCTCTTTCTCTCCACTCTCCTCTCCTCTCTTTCTCTACCCTCTCCTCTCTCCTCTATCCTGCTCTGCTAACCACGCTATCTTGCCTGTTGTTTTGTTTTGTTCTGTTCTGTTGTATTATTGTGTTGCGTTGCATTGGATTGTGCTATATTGGGCTATTTTGTGATTGTGCTGGGTAGTGCTAAATTGGGGTAGTTTGTGCTGGGTGGTTGGGTTATTTTGTGCTTGTGCTGGATTGGGCTATATTGGGCTATGTTGTGCTTGTGCTACTGTAGGTTGTGCATGTGCATATTGGGGTATTTTGTGCTTGTGATGGGTTGTGCATATTAGGGTATTTTGTGCTTGTGCTGGGTTGTGCTAAATTGGGGTAGTTTGTGCTGGGTTGTTGGGTTATTTTGTGCTTGTGCTGGGTTGTGCTTGTGCTGGGTTGTGCTATATTGGGCTATGTTGTGCTTGTGCTTGGTTGATCTGCGTCGTATTTGCTGTGTTATGATGTGGTGTGAGCAGTATTTGTTTGTAATTGAGCATTTGCAATTGAACTATTAAGATCTGTTAACTTTGCATAGCTTTATACTTTTTTTGATTTTATATCGTATCATATTTCGCCATTTATTTTCAGCACTACTAAGATCAGAGTTATATTGTCCAGCCCTATTTTATGCTGTTTAACACGTATAACATTTAGCTCTGTGGTGCATCTGTCCACTGCAGTCTGCTTTCACAGTGCAGAATAATGCAAGTGACTGTAGAGCTAGTGTCCATTTTGCCACAAGCACATGGCTTACATCAGTTTCAACAGTATAACCCGGGAGGCTGTCTCTTTGAAGCTCCCTGGCCGACTTAGACAGCCGGCCATGTTGAAATCTGACTTGCTGATTACAGACCCCAGACAGCCTGAGAGAATAGCCTTTCTCTCTCTCAACTTCATTTTCTGATATCAGAATGCAAATCCGACTGGCACAGGTATTGGCCATTCCAAACACCTGCCGCCTCTTTGATGTTCTGGGTTGTGTCCCATGACATTCACAAACAAAGCACAATCTGCTGTTCTGTGGACTTTCATGCTAATACATGCTGTTATCCTGGAGGTGTACAATAGGCATGAAGGAGGAGAGAAAATGCTTTGTGACGCTGTGTCGAGCTACAGTGGGTCCCAGTTAAGTTTGGACGGGTTCCTTCATGAATCACGCACCCCATTTTCTCAGCAGAAATGGCACAAACTGCAGTTGTCACAAACAACCACAAGGTGTCACTTGGGAGTTTGGCCAATACTATTTTTGATGCGACTTGGCTTAACTGCTTCCATGACGCAGTGAGCCATTACCAAACATATGATAATACAATAGCGTGAGTTTATATATCTTATATCCTATTTGTCACGGTTACTTATAGATTTGATAGTGTAACGATAAGCGCATGAGACTTTCAGCGGGGGCACGGGAACTTAAATTGATCATGGTAGTTTAAACACTTAAACAGACAAAACATTCTAATATGAAAATGTAGATGCAATTGTTGTAAAATGGTGCAGCTCCTTTAAGAAAGCCCCGTGCGCAGGGATGGAAAGAGAGAAAGTGGGAGGGGATGTGTGTTAGAACTTAGATGCGTGTGGAAAAAGTAGACATGCTGTTGAGACTGGAGCGAGTCATATTCAAAATAATGCAAAAAATAAATCCGCAGATAAAACCAATTATCCTCATTCATTGCAACCGCAGCATGCCTGCTTGCCGACGTTCAAACGAAAAAGATATCAAAGCACCTTTTGCGTTTGAATGTAGCACGAAAAAATTTTTAAACAGATGATGAAAGGATTTAGCTCAGTGGTTCTTAACTGGTCTAGCTTTGGGACCCACAATTTCCCATGTTCATGAAGTCACGACCCATATATATTTTATAGAGTTCAAGACAACAGATTTGGTGAGCTACATGCTAAGAAAGGCGAAGTGCCTGTCGGCCTATTTGTTTGGAACATGCTGTTTGGCATTACATTTGTGAAGTCTCCAACTCCTGATGTCACCTTAAAGTACTTGACAGGTCTGTCTTTGACAGGTGTACTTTATTATGAGGCATTTTCACTCATGTTCCAGCAATTGTGAACATCGCACACTGTGGATTCTGCACCATTTTGTCTCAATTTAAGTCTATTTGAAATGGGCGATTTCTTCTCTTTTTTTAACCACAAGCTCCACGACCCACCCAGAATGGTTCCGCGACCCACTTTTGGGTCCCGACCCACCAGTTAAGAACCACTGATTTAGCACTGATTTAGAAGACAGTAGCCCAGCCTAACAAGCATGTTGCATGTTGTAGGCCTAAATTTCACTTAAATTGCAACCGCAACATGCCTGCTTGCCAACGTTCAAACGACAACGAAAAATATTTATTAAAGCAAGAGGGTAGAGTTTGAATGACACGGAGTTCAGACTCATATTGCTCCTCATAACCATCTATAAAAAAAGTGTTTTTTCTTTTCTTTTTGAGCACGTCCAAATCCCAGGACATAACGCACTGGACCTTATAATAGGCTCGAGATATAATTCCAAAGGGGGCAGATATAGGGGCCTGCTGCACTTAAAACTTAAAAAGATTGAACGAAGCTTCCCGAAATATTTGATTAGTATTAGAACCGGCCCGCAGGCCACAGTCGGCTGTTGTTTTGCGCATCAATGCTCCATTCCCCACAATGCAACGGTAGCCCACAAACTCACTGCAGCGCTGCAAGTGGGCCTCGGCTTCATTATTCATCAGTATTCAGTCAGGACAGATGTCAACTTTCCGCTACCCCCCTCCCCAGTGCTGTGCCTGAACGCGTTCATTGAACGAGTCACTCATTCATGTGTATTTTGAGCGAACGTGAACTGAACGTAGGCTACTGTATTAGGCTACTACTGCCTGATGAACGTTACTGTGAACTCGTTCATTCTGGTGTCTGTGAACGGCACGCTCTTTCAGTTTAACTTCGTTGAAGAGGGTGCCAGATTTCTACAGAGCCTTCCACGCGAAAACCCGGCTAAAACACACAGTAAAAAGGCCTTAATATGGCAGCATGCAGGTCACCATTTGTCAAACAATGGGCCACGGTCCGCAATGTGGACAATGGTCTGCAGAGTGAAATTATTCCCGGGCCATCGTCTGATAATTTGCTGCGCAATTGGTCAAGAAAAAGAAAACAAAAATTTCTGCAATTAGTAGGAAATACTTTGGTGTCATCAAACATAGAGGCATAGAATTAAGTTGTGGTATGAGCGTTTATTCAATGCATGCATGTGCACGTTGGTAGCAAAGCTAAGCTTCAACCTTTAAGGCTAATTATGAAACGACATTTAATAGAACGACGTGGATTTATGCAACTTCCATAAAAAAACAGAGCACAGACTATATAAAACACGTATTAAGTATTTTGGCATTTTGGCATTAAGTATTAAACTCAGCCAAAGGCTATTAATTAGTCTTAGTTAAAGATAGTTAAAGATCTCCAGATCAGTGATTTACGCATGATCTGATCCGCCATTTACCATTCACACAAGCTGGTATTGTGTCTCCTGAATCCTTACATTCAGGCATTCAAATGAAATGTAATTAGCATATAAATATTCTATCAGTGTATGATGCTTGCATGAGGGAAACATCCCAAAACAACGGCACCCATATAACTGCTGTTGTTTTGAGAAGTATTTCTCATGCAAGCATCATGCAACAATGCAAAAACAATGAAACTATTGTAGGCCTAATTATATTTTACATTAGTAAAGCAGTACTCTGATGTGCATGTTTTCACAAACTTTTGTGAACAATCTTAGCACTTTAAACATTGACTGTTTTGAAGTGCATGTATAGCAATATAGTATAAAAATAATAATAATTGTGATATCATTATGATCATTTAATGGGGGGTGGGAGGAGGGGATGGGTTCATGGAGGTGGGCCCTGTGACCCCAAAGTATGCCTTGACTGGGCTTCAGGTCAAAGAAGTTTGAGAAAGGCTGATGTAGACGACAAAGCAGCATGGAGGCATCATATGATCATTTAAACAAGTTTTATGACAAGGTCGGTGAGGATGGGAAAAATCGTACATTTGTGCAAACTTTGCCCGCACTTCAGTCACAGTCATTATTCATTTAATCATTAAATAAAATACAGTACACGTCTTGGTTCAATAGGTTACGTGCAGTCATTTTAATATGTTTTAATAAACATTGAACCAGTCCAGCCCTCGGCTTGTAGCAAATTTGTTTTTTTGGCCCTCTAATGTATTTGACTTTGACATCCCTGGACTAATGCTACCAAAACTCCTCCGGTAGCCCCTTAAATAAATAACTAACAGTCCCTAATTGATTATAGCTGTAGGCCTACACCAGCAATTGTTGAACATTTACCTGTACAGGACATTGACAGTAGCCCAGCTTGACAAGCAGATGTTGCAAAAGACATCAAAAGACGCAATTAATCAGAAATAAATAATGTAATCTGCATCGCTTTATTTAACAAACTGCAAGCAACAAGAGGGTTGAGTTCGCTGTGAGGCCAAACGCAAGAGCAGAGTCTATCTGTTAAGGCACTCGATAGGCTATATCAGGGGTCTCAAACACCCGGCCCGCGGGCCAAATCCGGCCCACGTCCAGCCCAATTCCGGCCCGCGACGTATATCAAAATAATAATGTAATCCGGCCCTTGAGACTATTTTTTAATTGCGACAAACAACGATACTGATTAAAATAGACGATAGTTCCAAGTACGGTGACAAATCTCATTTGTAGCCTACTCTGCTCCACTATGTGCTAGACATCTAGAGCTTCATTCAAACCCAAAATCGCTGCGCAAAGTTTTCAGGAAATACGTGTAGCCTATTACATGCGAGAAACACAAAGACGTGCATTTGTAATGACGCGGAAGCGATGCAGGCCATAGTGTTGCATAAATTGAAGCAGAAATTAAGCAGAAATAGGCCTACACCAAATGTTGAAAAACGTTTACATGTGATGAAGTCTTAGGTAGGCTATGCTATTCACCTATTCTAAATCTGAAGGAGAATATCCTTTTGGAGATTATGATCGATCGTCTATTGAATGGAGGTGCGTCTGCGTGTATACGACGGTGTCCACTAAGCATACCATGCTTATTTCGACCCTCTGCCCAACATAGCTTGGAGGTTGTAGTGGTAATCGTGATGATAGTGTCCGTAATGGACGTGGTACAGACAGCACGGCTAGTAGAAATAGGGCTCTAAACTACAAAGGCACCCACAATATGATGCGAACTTCTGGGTACTATACTTTATTGTAGGCCTTGTGGTTTAAAAACCATATACATCTTAGGTGTTGGTATACATCTTAGGTGTTTTCCTGTTAATTTGTTATGTTGGTAATATGAAAAAAGGAAAGTAAACCTGCTCAAATATGTTCATCCAGTATTTACTGAAAGGTGCATAATTTAAGGGGCTTGCCATCCAGTGGCAAATTAGATGGGTAAATTTACCCCTTCATAAACTTTTGTTTTACTCAAGGATTTTTACATTTACAGTAGGACTTTATCTCTGACCACTTTCAAGCCATGGCCTTTTGAAATTTTGATATAAAAATCCAATGGTGTTGCTTTCTTAACCCTGACGCCTATAGTTTGCCAGGTTTAAAAAATTTATGAGAAGAAAATATTTTTATTTGGTGTGAAACACACACATACCTGTTTTTATGCTTTTTATTTGTTTTATAATTTGTATTAATATTTATTTTATTTATAAGCTAAGGTTGCTAGCACAGGTGTCTAAAACTAGATAAAAACACTTGCACTTTCTGTTTGCAGTTTTGTGTGGTATTTGAAAAAAAGAACATTGCATTTTCAGAAATAGCCGGCCCTCCAATCAGATGACATTGGCAGAATTGGCCCCCAGCTCATTTGAGTTTGAGACCCCTGGGCTATATGGTAACGAGCTGTGTGCGCCTGGAAAGACAATAGAAGATGCTTTCTGAATAGCACGGCGAAGACGGCTCTGGTCATCCCATACCCTCCCCCCACTTCCTGTAGCCTACCATTATGACTTGTTGCCGTTTTGGGACATTAAGCTTTTTCATGTTAAGCCCCCCTCCCCCACCCTCTTCTTTCACAAGCAGTGTGGGAGCGCGGGGCACAAAGTAACACTTTTTGGTGGACAAAGGAGGGTTCTCCACGCTTCTGTCGTTTGGCGACAATCCGGTGCAACCAGGCCAGGACAGATATTTTAGAGAGGAGGAGAGACGCCGGTGCAGCTCAGATGTCTTCTTAATTTTCTTTATTCTTTAGTAAAAGGTGCAGAGCATTATTAAATTTTGACTAACGCTTCGATGTGTTGATGTTTTTTGACTAACTTAACATCGAAAACGCTAGTCAAAGTTTAATAATGTTCTGCACCTTTTACTAAAGAATAAAGAAAATTAAGAAGACATCTGAGCTGCACCGGCTCCTTCTCCTCTCAACACTTTTTGGCTTTGGCTAAATATTTCTAAAATCATTTGAGTTTCACTAGTCACATGTTTTAACAAGGAACACTTGTTATTGAACTAATTACAGACGCAGTGTCGAAAATTTTCCATAATGGAGAAATAACATATGCAGAGTCTAACCAAGGTCAATCTTGCCAAAAAAAAAGCCCTCAAACCTGAAAAACACATGAGGCAAAAGTGCAAAACATCACAAAACTAACACGCGATATTATTGTATTGCAATAATTGTAGCCTACAGTTGTAACAGCGCCAGAAAAGTCGCTTTTACTCCCCCAGATGCGCCATTATAAAGAACGCTTAACGGTCCCAAAAACAGCTATCAACTAATCACCAAACGCCTTATAAACAAGTATTGCCAGGAGCAACACC
>NC_063200.1:15161072-15163572 GCF_017589495.1 Alosa alosa
AATAGACATTGTGTTGGAATGGTAATAAAATGAGCAATATCTCCACAATGAGCCTCCTAGGGGGGCCTGGGTTATAAAGAGCCTGTCTGCGAGCGATTTGATTGGACATTATGGTCGAGAATAAAGGGGCCCTCGTTCGAGCGTGTGTTATTGTTGAAGCGAGGCGTTTGCGAGGGAGGGATTTAGAGAGGGCCTAGGCTGCTTAAGATGCCAGTGCAGAGCTAAATGATGGCATGGATGTCTGAATTTCGACATAATCCTGCTGATCTGCCCAATCATTCCATCTCTGATGTGCTAATATCTGTTTCTTCTCTTCTCTCTCTCTGTCTTCCTCCCTCTACCCTTTGTTTCTTGTGTGTGTATGTGTATGTTTCTGTGTGTGTGTGTGTGTGTGTGTGGCTGTGTGTGTTTATGCGTGTGCATGTGTGTGTACATGTGCATGTGTGTGTGTGCCTGTGTGTTTGCATGCCTGTGTGTGTGTGTGTGAGTTAGAGTGTAATTGCAGCGGCCATGCGGATGCGTGTGTGTTTGACGCGGAGCAGTACCGCAGCACAGGCAGCGGGGGGCGCTGTGTAGGCTGCAGAGACCACACTGCTGGGCCTCACTGTGAGACGTGCCAGCAGAACTTCTATAGGCACTCACCACTGGAGCCCTGCACGAACTGCAGCTGCAACGCCATGGGTGAGATACACACACACACACATACATACACACACACACACACACACACACACACACACACACACACACACACACACACAAACAGTCACAAATATTTACATCCTGTTTAGTCTAAACTGGCACACACACATATACAAACATGTACACTTTTATAGCATAACTTAATTGTGTGTGTATGTGTGTGTGTATTTGTAGGCTCTGTCAGTCTGCAGTGTGACACACTAGGTGTGTGTGTGTGTCGTGAGCATGTAAGGGGACTGAAGTGTGATGTATGTGAGCCTGGGTTCCACTCCCTCAGCCCAGTTGGATGCAGGTAAAAAACTCTCTCTCTCTCTCTCTCTCTCTCTCTCTGAATGAATGAATTAATGAATGAATTAACTAATGGCAAGTATGTCTCTCTTTTCTCACGGATATGTTCGTTTTCTTGACATTACTCATGAATCTTCATGCATACTGGAAGAAACTGGCCATCTATATAAGTGTGTGTTTGTCTTCTATATATGTGTGAGCGTGTGTGTGTGTGTGTGTCTGTGTGTGTGTGTGTGTGTGTGTGTGTGTGTGTGTGTGTGTGTGTGTGTGTGTGTGTGTGTGTGTGTATGCATGTGCGTGTGTCGTGTGTGTGTGTGTGTGTGTCTGTGTGTGTGTGTGTGTGTGTGTGTGTGTGTGTGTGTGTGTCTCTGTGTGTGTGTGTGTGTGTGTGTGTGTGTGTGTGTGTGTGTGTGTGTGTGTGTGTGTGTGTGTGTGTTTGCATGTGTTTGACAGAACAAAAGAGACAAAGAGACACAGAATTTTGTTTGTGTGGAGCATGAAGGTTTTTGTGGGTGTGTGTGTGTGTGTGTGTGTGTGTGTGTGTGTGTCTTGGCCCAGCTGGTCCCCCGTTAGGCGTGTGTGTGTGTGCATGTCTGTGAGTGTGTGTGTGTGATTTAGAACTCATGGGTGCTCTCCTGACCTGGCTTGCTGGTGAATGCAGTGCTGTAAAGCTCCTGCAACTCCAGCTGCATACTGATCTGCTACTGCAAACTAACACACACACACACACACACACACACACACACACACACACACACACACACACACACACACACACACACACACACACACACACACACACACACACACACACACACATTGGCATACATACACACACACACACACACACACACACACACACACACACACACACACACGTGTCTTGTCTTCTACAGTATATGAACTATTTGAATATGTGTGTCTTGTCTTCACAGTTACACACATATTCATATAGTTATGTTATACTAGCCTGGGTTTTCCCATGCTGCCTTACGCGCGCGATTTTATTCACGCTGCTAGGCAGCCTGGATTCTAAGGACTTCGTTTTCACCGCAACGAAGGAACCAATCACAGAACGGAGGGAGGGCAGCAAGACGATGATGACACAGCGAAGCCGTTATTAGCTACGTACAGACGCATTTGATAGACATTCGTAGCGCCCAATAAACGGCTCTGGGCATTCATAAACCACGTTTCAAATACGAGAAAATGAATGTGTAGTTCCCAGACCCCATCTCAATGAGATGAGGTCTGACGTTAGCCAGGCTAATGTTATACAATAATATATACAGTATTTTCTCACCACTCTGAGTACAGGTACTCCCATGCACACACACACACACACACACACACACAGGCTAGACAGACATTCTCAAACACAGATGACACACACACACACACATACACACACACACACACACACACACACACACACTGATTAAGACCTCATTCACTCACTCGATTAAAGCCATCCAAACAGGTCAGAGAGAAATTAGCAGCCAATTATACT
>NC_063200.1:15168572-15171072 GCF_017589495.1 Alosa alosa
CGGAGACGCTTTTTAGGTTAAACGCAGAGGTTTTGCTTCATCTTGGCCGAAAGGCCCAAACGAATCCTGTAAACGCACTGCCCGAAACCGCACTTTTTCTGAAACCTGGTCCCAGAGTGGAGAAATCTGAAACCGTAGCCCGTTTTGAATTCGTTTAGACAGCTTAAACCGCACATCCTGCTTGCGTATCGATGATGTCACCTCAGCTGCCCTGGACTTGCAATTATAGTATTGCCTAACAATACTAGTTTTCATACATGACATTACCTACGATTACACTCCGTAAGATAAATATCACAACTGGTGGCGCAGCTACCGATAGCTTATGACTTGGTGGACTGAACACTGTTTTTCCCGTTTTTTTTATTATGCATTCTAGCTACTGTCAGTGACGCGAGAGAACTTAAGTTATTAGGAAAGTGCAGTGTAAGTTCAGGCTACATTAATTTGTGCGTAGTGCCAGTGTCATTCATTTATTTTACATGTCTTACAACATATATACATGCATTCACAGTCGAGTGAAATCAGATATAAGCATACAAAGACGCTTAGAACTCACGTTAAGCCGATGGTTAGCACACTGATAGCAAATGCGCGATTTGATTTGATGCAGGCAAACGTATTGTTACTAACGAAGGTTTTATAGCAATATTATAAATGTGGCGACAGAATAGCCTAGAACTTAGGGAAGCCTTGCGTTTAGTGATAGCCAAAACTAATGTGAATCACGGACTACAACGACCAAAGAAAGTAAAGGTGAGTAGGCCTACCTGCGTTAGCCATATAAAGGACGGGACTGCACCCTTCACAAACCGTAAAATAAAGTTTATTAGTTTTACAGTTGACTACAGTTGACAGTTCACCATCAGTCCACACAAACAATTCTGGTTTCCTTGCACTAGCCATTTTGTCATAGCTTATTCTGTCTGTTTGTAAAGCACAAACTTTGGTCAATTTCTGTAAAGAAACAGTGCCACCTATAGGCCTGGGGTATGAAGTAACGTGTTGAGTCGTGTTGAGATGGATCCGTTTGGACGCAAATATTCTTGATGCGGTTTCAGGGAAGACGGAGGAAAAAAAGATCGGTTTCGTACGTGTGGACTAGCCCTAAGTGTCCTATGTCACAGAAAACAAGTTCAAGTTCAAGTATTTAGTACATTATCATACAACATGTACATGCATTCAGTGTCATTCAAATGGCATTGAATGCACTTTATATTATAGGCATAGGACACTACTGTAGATCAATCAATGATGAGAATAAGAAAAATATAAATAGCACAAAAAAAAAATACAAACCAAACAATATATGTAAATAAAATCAAAATAACATATTTCTGTAAATATGAGTGTTATAGACAATAGGGTATTGTCCATTGGTTTAGCTGTATTTGTGGCATTGCTGATACATTGATGATACCTGTGACCTATATTTATTTGTCTACAAAACTCTTTGCTCATGTTGGATTTTTGATGATGCTATTTTTTTTTTGTAATTTACTGTTTATTAAGCTTTTCCAGTTTACAGCACAACTCTCCCTCATGGGACAGAACAACAGTACAAAAACAAAACACAACCAAAATAAGACAAAAAAAAAAAAAGATACAAACACTGCAGAGGCCTGCAGTACTTAAATTACACAAAGTCAGGTCTTATTGATAACACATAATAAACCCTATTGATGTCTCAATATGAAAGTAATTCTCTCCATATTATAGATATACACAACATCAATCCAATCATCCACAGTAGGAGGGGCCTTCTGAAGCCATTTTCTTGTCAAGGCCTTTTTGGCCGCCTAGGACTCTCAACAGATTTTTGACTAGTTTTCCACATTGAAGTTCCTCAAAGTCACAGAGATACAATGTTTTGAAATCATAGTTAATTCTTATGCTAAAATGCTAGTTCTAAATGGTTATGGACACTTAACCAAAAAGGACCAACAAAGGCACAATTCCAAAAAATGTGAAAGTGATCTGCCATAATGCATCCACAACATCTCCAGCAGTTAGTTAGAGTAGAATATTTTGCCTTTTGGGCTGGAGTATAAAAGAATCTAATAATGTTTTTCCAACTAAAGAATCTCCAGGAGGGTGAACTTGTCATCCTCCATTGATGTGCACAGATCCCTTCCCACTCCTTCTGTGATAATGACAAGCTACTCTCCTTTTCCCACCTGGATTTGATTGACATTGCATTGTCTCTTGCCAAGGCCTGAAGAGCAACATATAGTCTAGATATTATTTTCCTGTAAGCTACATATTCACAGGCTTTCAGAAAGATGTCGATAATAATGTTTCTACAAGGTTCTTTCTCTTTCCTTATAAAATATTTATTAATAAAGTCTCTGATTTGCAGATATCTAAAATGGTCCTGATTCTCTAAACCAAATTGGTCCTTCAGCTCCTAAAAACTCAGCACTAAATCTTATTTTATTAAAGAGCTGCATGTCGTAAGACCTTTGTTGTTCCACACAAGGAATTGTTTGTTGTGGATACT
>NC_063200.1:15176072-15181072 GCF_017589495.1 Alosa alosa
AAGTTGAATATGAAACCATTAGTCGGATCGTGCATTGAAACTGTGAGATGAGATGGAACTATTTATCAAATATAAAAGCAGGACACGGGTTTCCTCTCACTTTTCTTCATGCAGCAGATCTAACTTCAACGTTACCTTACCATAAAACATCATTTGAAACGTACTTAGAGCGCACACACAAGAGGGGGGGGAGTCAGAAATCATAAAGGCAACAAGGACAAGGAGGTTGTGGAGTTATGCTGTCGTCATTTAGGCTACAAGTTCAGGTTATTATCAGCCTGCCCATTGGCCTACAGTTTGGAGATGGCTACTTAGGTAGGCTATTTTGCCTTTGTAGAATCGAATTAGTGAGTCTACAATGATTCGTTCTCCTGGTAACACTTTACTTGACGGGTGAGTTCATAACACATTCATAGCAGCTGTTATAAACTGCACATAAAGCATTCATGACTGTTTCATGAGACATGACTCAACATTCATACCAAACCTTTTATGAATGTGGAAGACAGAACGATGACAACTTGTCAAAATAAAAGTCCAACAATCCAATACTTCACAACTTGTATAGTAAAGTGACATTCGATGTAGACTTCATAAGATATTCATGAAATATTGGAGGCTGGAGAGATTAAATTCATAAACACTGAGTTTAACACTGGGAGGTAAACTAGCCTACATTCAGCTGACTCGTATTTTTGTAACCTGGAATGGTTGGACATTCCCAGTAGCAAAAGATGAGAAATCATAAGGTTACATCATAAAACAAATACATTTATATGAAACAAAAAATATTTGCTTGACCATGTTCTGTCTTTTTGGAACTGGACTAGCCCACTGACTCAGATGTGACGTGATCAGGTATCGTCCACGACCAGGTTTGGAACAAAAACGGCAATGCTGCGTTGCAATTGTTGGACTTTTATTTTGACAAGTTGTCGTCGTTCTGTCTTCCACATTCATGAAAGGTTTGGTATGAATGTTGAGTCATGTCCCATGAAACAGTCATGAATGCTTTATGTGCAGTTTATGACAGCTGCTATGGATGTGTTATGAACTCACCCGTCAAGTAAAGTGTTACCGTTCTCCTTAAGTAAGGGATAATGTATAGAACGCCGGTTATTATTGGGAAAATAAGTCCTGACAGGGCGAACCGGACTGCGACGCGCAGCGGAGGGGTCTTGTTCCGCCCTGAAGGAAACAAATAGTTCACAACAGCACACGCTGAACTTGAATCAAACATTCTTTAGAACACAGCTGACCAACCGTCCACTTTCACTTTTGAATAAAGTTCCAGTCCTTGCGTAGTAATATGAAAGACGTGAAATAGAAGCACAAAGCCCATTTTCCTTGACAGCGGTCTGTTATACTTAGCAACGGTCTGTTATTGAGAATTAGCAGACCACCGAACGTTGGGAAGCCCCATTCAAGTGAATGAAGCATTCTTCAGCATTATGAAGAGCCGTGTAATAAGCTAAGCATAACATGAACCAAATGATGCAGCTTGCTATTTAAAATAACACTTAGGTGGCTAGAGTTCGTTTTTATAGCAAACAGAAATGTCAAGATAGCAACATGTCATTACATCCTTTAATTGACAAAATATTAGTGTAATGATATGCAATCAAGGTAGCACAAATGAGGCTAGAGTCAGTGGATAAATATATTAAAAGTGAGCAGGAAGGGCAGGCAAAAAGGGAATTATGAGAACCTTTTAGACTCTATGGGCTAAGCCCCGAATGTTTTCAACTGCTGCCAACTCCCCTGGCTACCACCACCAGTAGTACATGGACATAGCAGCAACAACAAAAAAGAAATTAATGGTTTGTAGATGTGAGTTTATGTATTAAAGAACAGTTAACAAACTAGAAAACTAGTTAACAAACCCCGAATGGACTGCCTGAGCAGAAACTTTGAGAGCAGAGTGTCTTACTTTGCCCACACATTTTTTCATGCAACCACTGACACACTCAGAGAGCCACTCTCTAATTCAATCTCTGCTGTAATGTCCTGTCAATCAGAGCAAACACATCCTCTCAGATACAGAGATTGTCTCGCTGTGTGTTGCTGTGTGTGTGTGTGAGTCGGTGTGTGTGGGCATCTGTATGCCTCTCTCTTCTGCTCTCTTTTGTACTCTGTGTGTGTGTGTGTGTGTGTGTGTGTGTGTGTGTGTGTGTTTTTAGTGTCCCAGTGCCCACCTGGCTGGGGAATTGGCTAGTTGTTGAGTGTGTCCAGGGTAATTTAATCCAAGCTGAGGTGATTTAATTGCTTTGGAATACGTTTCGAGCAGATAGATTGTCGCCCTGGCAACAGATCTGCCAAAATGTCTAGAGGTGTCTCCGTGGCTACAGATAATTTGTGAGTCTGAGAAAGGGTCGCAGTTACCACAAGAGGACGTTTGATCACAGACAGATGCACACTGAAATGGAAAGCTCTAGAAGGGAAAACTGTCTCTACCTTTACCTCTCTTGTGTGTGAGAGAGTGAGAGAGAAAGAGAAAGAGAGTGAGAGAGAAAGAGAAAGAGAGTGAGAGAGAAAGAGAAAGAGAGAGAGACTCTCTCTCTCTTTCTCTTTCACTCTCTCCAACACACACACACACACTACAATATACACACATGTGCACACATAAACAGACAAGCATACACTTCCACACAGAGACATGTACACCCAAAGACAGACCAATTATCACACACACAGCACACGCTCACACACACACACATAATGGTCTGTTTCTCCACACCATTCTTTTTTTCCTCTTCATTGTGTGATATATCTCACCCCCTCCCCTCTGCAGCCATAGCTGTCAACCCTCCCGTTTTTTCCGGGTTTCTCACGTATTTTAACTTTTTTTCAGCTTCCTTTCCGTTTTAATATTTTCCCATAACATATCCCGTATTTTAACAATCTCATAACATTAGCTCTACCATGGGACCTGTCAGTCTCTGTACTGTTGTCCTGTTGCTACCCCCTTGCCCTTCCAGCGAAACAGATGTTTTCAAAGCATCGTTTTGCTTGCTTGAAGGCGACAGTGAGACTATTTAAGATGATGGCGTGGTTGTCGTAAGGGCACGATTCAGTGACGCCTGCATAGTGTACTGCCGCACACACTGTGTGTATCGGCGAGTAGAGAAAGAATTCCCCCTGTTTGTATATTCACTCCAAGTTGGCTTACCATAACTTCCCAACTCTGCACTGTAGCCCATAAACTGCATGACAGGCTATTTATATTTTTCTCTAAAATAACCAAATGCATTTGTTCAACTTTATGAAGAAGAATTACGCACTAGGCTACTTGGAACGCACACATTTTGTTTGCGCACAGGGGCATCGATTACAGAACTTTAGCTATGTTAGGGCTGTATAAATATAGGCTGTTGTTAGGCGTAAATAAAGTACTTTGTTGGCTACATTATTAGCTGACCAAGGCACACATTTGCAATTGCGAAACGGACTACAGTAATACTCTAACACTTCCCACGTTGGGGGACGAATGTTGACATTTTCCCGCATTTTGGGTGAGAAACCTGGGAAATCTCCCTTATTTTCAATGCTCAATGTTGACAGCTATGTATCTCCAATTTTTTCAATTCAATTCAATAATTCAATGAGCTTTATTGGCATGACTGTAAGTGTTACAATGTTGCCAAAGCAGTAGTTACATCAAAAAAATAGCAATTAATAGTAATAATAATAACAATTGACATGGACTATGGAGAATAATAAAAATAATAGAACATTAGAGCACACACACACACACACACTCACATATACACACACACACCCACGCCACACACTCCCTCTCTCTCAGTCTGTCTGTGTGTTCCTTTCCCTATTACCTTCTCTCTGTGAGTTTCAGAACTCTTTTGCATCTGTAAACATAGAGTAATTGCTGCCAAAGCAAACAGGCACACAAACTAGAAGATTAGCAGACAAATAGATCTTCCATTTGCTGTCTTACTCTCTCACCCTCTCTTTCTCTCCTCATATCCATCTCTCTCTCTCCCTCTCTCTCTTTCTCTCATCCATCTCTCTCTCTCCCTCTCTCTTTCTCTCCTCATATTCATCTCTCTCTCCTCACATCCATCTCTCTCCCCCTCTTTCTCTCTCTCTCCCCCCGTATCTCTCTCTCTCCTCATATCCATCTCTTTCTCTTCTCATTCTCTCCTTACCTTTCTCATTTATCCACCTCTCTTCTCATACCTCTCTCTCCTTTGCTCTCCCCACCTCTCTCTCCCCCTCCCTCTCTCCCTTTCTCTATCTCCCTCCCTCTCTTTCTTTCTCTCCCTCTCCTAAGATGAGTGTTCTAGATCTGCCTCTGTGTGTCTTCACTCTGAGAGGGGTTAAGGCTGTGTTGATGATGTACTCTAGTTGCCACAGTGCTGGGACAGATGGCAGCTCCTCACCACAACACACAGAGAAAAATTCCCCCAAAGGTTTCGTTTTCTGTGTGTGTGTGTGTGTGTGTGTGTGTGTGTGTGTGTGTGTGTGTGTGTGTGTGTGTGTGTGTGTGTGTATGTGCATGTGTGTGTGTGTGTGTGAGAGAGAGAGAGAGAGAGAGAGAGAGAAACAGCACTCAATAGGTTTGAACTGGATCTCAGCACAGCTCTGCTCCCTTCACATTGATTTTGCTTCCAGCTGAAGGACAGCCTAACTTTTTATATAATAATAATAATAATAATAATAATAATAATAATAATAATAATAATAATAATAATAATGTTTGGGGCAACTATATGTGATTGTGTTATTGTAATGTAGCATGCTAAAGGAGATAGGCCCAGCTGGGTATAAAGACCATGCACATCAACAATGTATCCCAGACAAGCCCCCATTTAAAATGTGAACCATCACCATCACCATCACCATCACTGCATCACACCCCACCTGCCAGGAACACACCTGTTTGTCTGTGTGTTGCTGTGTGTGTGTGTGTGTGTGTGTGTGTGTGTGTGTGTGTGTGTGTGTGTGTGTGTGTGTGTGTGTGTGTGTGTGTGTTCTATGAC
>NC_063200.1:15186644-15206644 GCF_017589495.1 Alosa alosa
TAAAGAGAGAGAGAGAGAGAAATGAATGCATGAGCCAGAAAGAAAGTGCAGAAAGGGGTATGGATAGAGGTTGAAAGGAAGGCAAAAATGGAGAGAGAAAAAGAAAGAAAGAAAGAAAGACTGTAAGAGGAGACTAAGAAAGAAGAGAGCTGAGGATAACTCAGTCAGGTATCCGAACAGGCATGAACAGGAAACCCTGCAGACAGGAAGTAAAGAAAGCTGTACATATCAACCAATAACAGAGGCCCTATACTCTCAGCATCCTCTTAACCACTCAGACTGAACACTACTGAGCTTACACCCTCCACTTGTAAAATCATTTGCTGCTTTAAGTGGACAGCTAATAATGGATCTGCGCTAACGCTAGTCCCGTTGTTCTCATAGTAAGTGCTTGGTTTTGGGTGATGGATGGCTGTGAATTAGCTAGCCCACTACAGAGGCAGTAATGATCTTTCGGTGGCACTTCATGCTTCATTAGGTATCAGCATAATTACAGTGCGAGCTCCGCTAATGGACTTGATATTCTCACGCGGCTCCGTTGTTTCTTAGCCGGGGGAAACAGACGCACAGGCCTGGAAATGTATTTGCCACTTAAATGATGAGATGGTCTTGTTTAAAGAAGAAGAAAAAAAGATAGAGAAAAAGGAAGAGAGTCAGTTAAAGCTCCACTTTGTAACTCTTATCATTTCTTCACCAACTTCTCACTTTCAGAAGTTCCCCCTACAGTTTTGGGGTGCATATTTCACAACCATCTCTTTGGTCTTTGCACTGGCTTTGCCATGATTAACATCATAAAAATGAAGCCATCACTGCTTGTTCTTATAGCTAGCCGGCATGGCTAACCGGTGCTTGAGGGGGGCATGTGTATGTCCAGAGAATTTTAAGCATTTTGTGTTTCTCGCTCGTTCTCGCTTCTCACGAGACTTCCTGATTCAGACTTTGCCGGTACGCAGATGCAGATCTTGCCAGGCTGGTTTTCTGCTAGGAGACGGTAGGGGGAGCAGGGAATTCCATTTTCACCACAACAGGTCATTTAACCATCACCATGATTTCTAAACTGTTGAAAATGTTGCATAGGGGGCCTTTATCAGCTAACAGAGCTGTACAGAAAGGTTCAAATGGAGAGTAATATTGCTGACGGAAAGGTTAACACAGAGATCTACAGTGCAGTATAATGCAGTTAGTTAGCAGTCACAATAGAAAGCAACATTACATTACATATTAAACCGATGTATTGTTTACCATTTAGCTGACACTCTTATCCAGAGTTGAACTTAAACTAAGTAATTACAGGGACATTCCCCTTGGAACAATGGTAACATTTCCTTGGATTAAACTCCCAACCTTGAGCTATTCCATTTGAAACCCCCTAATTTCTGCATCAACCCAGCTACAATGCAGATAGTAGCTAGCTAGCGGCCTAGCGCTGCAGATGGAGAGGTTAACATGGAGGGCTATGCAGCTGTGTGAGTGAAGGGGATGTTGTGGTGAGGAAAGGACCAAGGGCAGTGTGATTTATTTCTGTTGGACACAGGCAAATGTCTTTTGTGATCAGTGTTGCCAAGTGTTTCTCCTCAGGTAGTTGGTCAGCTGCAATAATGATAATTTAATCATTTCTCATTTTCTTGGGTGTTGGTCCGCTTCTAATGACCGTCTGATTGGCTTAGCCTCCAGTAAAAAATGTCTGAGTGTGAGTTATTGAGATTGTGTGTGTGTGTGTGTGTGTGTGTGTGTGTGTGTGTGTGTGTGTGTGTGTGCACGCACGCTCCATCCTGAAGAGGACAGAGGAGAAACTTGTTATTTTCTTTCTCCGAGTGCTTTTGAATTGTCTTTGAATTCTGACCCATAACTCTTTTGTGTTCCCCATATCCATAGTGAATGCGTTACACAATGCATATTTGTAGATATATCACAATATGACAATATGTTCAAATAAGGACACTTAATGTGACCCTATAAATGCAGCCATGATCCCTAAAGACCAGGTGCTATAGCTGCCATGTTGTGCCATAGATAAAAAAAAAAATGGCTATGTCTATGATGTGTGCAACATCCTTGACCATTGTATAGAATATAAAAGGCCACTGGTAATAGTCATGTATCTGTTTATCCAAATATCCATCCATCCACCCATCCATCCATTCATTCATTCCTTCCCCCCATGTGTTAATTCAGACCCCCATTCATTAACTCATCCATTTGGTAAATACACTGTTTTCCTTTCTTGGCGTGTTGTCATGGTAACGGCTGAATTTAGAGAGGGTGTCAGGTGCGAGGGCTTTCCTTCTGTCTGCGCCATTTTTCTTTAGCTGCAGCTTGGGGTGGTGGGAGCCGGTGATTAACATTCCTGTCATGGAGTCTGGCCTTCTGTGTGACTCAGTGTGTGTGTGTGTGTGTGCCCCTATGCTTGAACTTTCTCCTGTGTGTGTCATTATCTCTCTCTCTGTCTCTCTCTCTTTCTATCTGTCTCACTCTTTCTCTCTGTCTCTCTCTCTCCCTTTGTGTGTGTGTGTGCATATTTGATTTTGTTTACATGTTTGTGGAAAAGTTTCATTTGTCCTTCACACAGCTGCTTATCATTATTCTGGTCTAAGCCGTCCATGTCACAGACACACACACACACACACACAAATATAGTGTTGGCACACACACACATAGTTTTGCCACACACACACACTGCATTGGCGCACTTAAACCTATGCACACACAAACTAAATGAATCCATTCATGTCCGCGCTATTGATTATACATTTATTAGCTCTCCTCAGTCAATCCTCGACTCAACATTTCTGTTCTTTTGTCCAGTATCAGCCTCTCCCATCCACCTCCACTTGACCGACAAAAAGCCGGAGTCGGCAGCCTCTGGGACGCGGGCTTTATCAAATATTGCCAGAGAGTGAAGTATTTCATTGCAGGGCCAAGTGGCAGCAAATCGATTAGAGGGCCGAAAGCAGCGGCAGCAGCCTCCTGTAGGAATATGGACATGAGGGGCTGTGTGTGTGTGTGTGTGTGTGTGTGTGTGTGTGTGTGTGTGTGTGTGTGAGTGTGTGAGTGTGAGTGCGCGTGCGTGCATGTGTGTATATGTGTGTGTGCATGCGTGTGTGCATGTGTGTGTGTGTGTGCGCATGTGTGTGCGTGCGTGCGTTAGTGTGTGTGTGCATGTGTGAGTGTGAGTGCGTGCGCGTGCGTGCATGTGTGTATATGTGTGTGTGCATGCGTGTGTGCATGTGTGTGTGCATGTGTGTGTGTGTGTGTGCGCATGTGTGTGCGTGCGTGCGTTAGTGTGTGTGTGCATGTGTGCGTGTGTCAGTCTGTGTGTGTGTGTGTGTGTGTGTGTGTGTGTGTGTGTGGAGAAGAGCTGTTAGGGTTTCTCCAGTTCTCCAGCTCATTTCTCTGAATGAGTGTTCTGCAGGGGGAACACAAGCTTGGTAATCTCCTGCGCTACAGGGGGATTGTGCTGGACTTCTTGAAGGTCTTCTGAACCTCATTCATGTCTGCTTTCCCCCTACTTTTCCTCTCCCTCTCTCTCCTTCTCTCCCTCTCTCTCCTTCTCTTTCTCCTTCTCTCCCTCTCTCTCCTTCTCTCTTTCTCCTTCTCTCCCTCTCCCTTTTTCTATCCCTCTGACGCCTATGCTTAGTGTCCCTAAAGCAATTACAATCTAGCTGAATTTAGATCCCGATTTTGCAGTTTTCTCTCTCTTTTCTCTCTCTCTCCTTCACTTTTTTCTCATTCTCCACTGCAGTTACACACTGCCTCCTGCAGGCTGTGAGGTGTACTACATGCCATGCCCTGGTTCTGTCAAATGAGCACAGTCAACATGGTTCACTGATGGTAATTTTGATACCATAGATGAATAGAGACCCAGTCAGACCAATAGTATGAAAAATCAGGAACAGAGTTTATTTACAATGATGCGCATCAAGGGAGAGACAGCATGACTTCACCTAAAGATCCATCAGCTGCTCTAACTAGACAAGGAAATAGTTAGGGTTTAGGTATCCTTCCAGGCTGACGGGAGATGGCGTTGGTCATCCCATCTCACGTGGACTACACTGAATCAGGCTGATTAGTGGCAACCTGGCAATCCGGAGCAGATAGCTTCTGACGCAGCCATGCAGAACACTGAAACACTGCAAAGTCATAATATTCCCGCTTATCTCTAAATACAGTCACACATAGATATACACAGGGACAGTACAGATATCATACAGTCATTACATAGAATCATACTTTTAGTATCAAAGTGACCCACTAATGAGAAATGCAGAACATTAAACCACATATTGGAATATTGGTCACAATGCAGAACATTAAACCACATATTGGAATATTGGACATAATGTTCTATTCCACTTTCTCTCAACTGTTCACTGCATGGTTTGATGTGAGTGTGTGTGTGTGTGTGTGTGTGTGTGTGTGTGTGTGTGTGTGTGTGTGTGTGTGTGCGTGTGTTCCCATGGGTGAGCTACACATCACATGTGCATGTGTATGGAGAGAGAAGCGAGTAGACAGAGGTGGTGAATCAATGAATCAAAATGGATTCTGTCACTCCCAGGTGCATGTTCTGGGCTGCCTTTATGTGGAAACTGGCAGGCTGCAGGACTGCCTGGCTCTGAAGGCGGCTGTGAAACATTCAGCTGTACACAGAGAGAGTCTGCTTGGTATCCAGTGTTTTTGAAGAACCGTCAGAAAGATCATGCTCCCTACTCTCGTTTCTCCTCCTCCTCCTAATCCACACTGGCACTTTGTGGAGCGTTGTGTTCTTCTGTGCGTGTGTGTGTGTGTGTCTGTCAGAGAGAGAAAGGGAGTGTTTGTGGTGTTTGTGCGTGTCTGAAAATAAAGGTGTCTGAGAGTGTGTCCATGTATGCTCTTGATTGCATTGGTGAAGATGGCAGTATTAGTTCATGCCATGTAGACACTTGCCAAGATGTCTTTGGCATTTTTAAGAGTATGAGAGATTCAGATGGAACAAATATGTGTGTGTGTGTGTGTGTGACTGTGCAGAGGCGCAGCAGCACCCAAAAAAAAAAAAAAAACACAAACAAACACACAAAAACTGCCAATTTGATGTTTAACTTGATGAAGTATTGATAAATGGTGCATTGTCACTTTAAGAGAGTCTAAACGGTTCTCATAACGTCCTTTTGCCAGCTGTTACTCGCAAAGAAGGCTGATCCAACTCTTGCCTTGTTTGTTTGCGCCACATTGACAACACAATAGTAAGTTATTACAAGGAGCCTTCATTGTTGGGATATGGAAACATGTAATGAGTTGTTGCTAGCGTGACATTTTTGTTTGCCATTAAAAGTGCAGTATGAGCATGGTAGCCACCTAGCTATCTGAATGGAATAAGATATGTTTCAATCTGCATATGCTTAGCAAACGCTAATCTGTTAACATGAATATTTGCAAGCCTCCAAGCACAGAGACGTCACACTTTAAATCCTACCTGTTGCCTTTCACCATCCACTTATTTAACTGCTGTCGCATCCCTTGACATGCCATCTTCTTTTCCCTCTGTCTCTTTTTTTTTTAGCCACCGACAGCTTTTTTGCTGTATCCATCTTTTTCCATAGACGGCAACTCACTACTCGTAGGCCTAACTGCTCGATCAGTGCTCACGGCGCCCCCACTCCCTCTTCTATGTCAAAATTCTATGATGGAATCTTAAGAGATAGGGCGCCTACTCTAGCCTGATACCAGATACCAAATAAATATATCGCTTTGGCGCCCCCATGGTGTTGCGCCCCTATGCGCCGCATATAGCGCATACCCACTTTTTGCGCCACTGCGACTGTGCATGCTTTCAAAATGTCTCATATGTGTGTGTGTGTGTGTGTGTGTGTTTCAGGAGAGTGCACCTGCACAGATTTCACTACTGGTCCAACCTGTGAGAGATGCCTGGATGGTTACTACGGCAATGCATTGATTGGCAGCTCCAGAGACTGCCAGCCCTGCCCCTGTCCGGACCGCACCACCTGTGCCCAGCTGCCTGACACAGGGGATGTGGTCTGTACCAACTGCCCCCATGGACAGAGGGGTGAGTCAAATACCTTCTACTTATCAGTTAAAGCAGTGGGCAACCGCCCTCAAGCAGAGATGGAACATTCCAGAGGTTAAATGGTTAAAAGGGGCATTCGACTCCATGTAGCTGCCTGCAGCAGTCTTAAGCTGACTGCATAACGTGATTATCTACTTCAGACTCTCAGAAATAGAGTTTTCAACCATGACGTACTCACAATTCCGGGTTGAAAACATTTCAGAATCTCAGAAATAATTGTGTTATGCAGTCAGCTTAAGACGGCTGCAGGCAGCTACATGGAGTCGAATGCCCCTAAAGAAACACACTCCGCCCCCCGTCACGCAGACATGGAGCACGGAACACAGACACTGAACATTCTAAGTGTTAAACGGTTTTGAAACGCCTTCTTTGTCTTTGCTGCACTCGTCTCCTTAACCAGGTCATTTGTTTTGCTACTTCAGGCTCTACCACTCACGCTAATTAGCCAATGCTAGTGGTTACACACCTCCTAGACCCAGAGAGGACTTTTAATCTGTGAGTGTGGGCTTCCTACACAATCCCTCGTTAACCTCCACTTCGTGCCAATTAGTCCGTTTTAATGGTCGCCTCAAAGCCAGCGTAGGTGTTTAACGTTCACACAGCCCGGTCTTTGAACCCTCTACTCCCCAACCAGCGTGACAAAGAGCCAGGCGTTTCTCTCCATCTGAAACCTGAAGGTGGAGGTGCTCACTGAGGATGGTCGATCCCTCTCCAATTAGTGCTGCTGCAGCTTCTTCCTCGTAATTCTGATGCGTGTCACATTCACCAGGCCCACACGGCTAACACTGAGCCTCTCTGAGCGACCAACACACACTACTTACCTCTTCCTCTTCTGATTCATGCTCAGAGACAAACAAGACACCCTCCTTGCCTCTAAAATACATCTTTACTTCCCTTTATTTTCCGGAGGGTGGGGGGGTTCGAGTGTGTTTGAGGTGTGTGTGTGGGGGGTAGAGTGTTTGTTGACGGTGCGCTTTAGTGAGTTTTGCCATAGTGTTTGTCTCAAAAGCATCTGTAATTACCAGGAAATAGAGGGGAAGCGTGTGTACGGCTTTTGAGATGTTGGCTGTTGTCCTGTTGTCAAGGGAATGGTGGCAGCAGGCTGCAGGTAATTGCTTTGACAAAAGTAAAGAGTGATAATTACATTTTATTATAGAAGAAGACACAAGCTGCGTTTCCTCTTGAACAACATGTGCGTGTGTGTTTGTGTATGTGTGAGTCTATGTATTTGCATTCTTCTGTATGTGTGTGTGTGTGTATGTATGTGTGTGAGAGTGTGTGTGTATTGTTTTGTGTAGTGCACTTGTATGTGTGTGTGAGAGCACGTGTGTGTGTGTATGTGTGTGTCCAATGTATCTGCATTCTTCTGTGTGTGTGTGTGTGTGTGTGTGTGTGTATGTGTGTGTGAGAGAGAGAGTGTGTGTGTGTGTGTATGTGAGCGTGCACTACACATAACAATTGTGTTTGTATGTGTATGTGTGTATATGTGTGCGAGAGCGTGTGTGTGTGTGTAAATGTGTGTGTGAGCGTGCACTTCACATAACAATTGTGTTTGTATGTGTGTGTGTGTGAGTTCTGGTGTTCTGAGGTGTGTCTCTCTCTTTACTGACAGGCACCAGGTGTGAGATGTGTGAGGACGGTTTCTACGGCGACCCCCTGGGGCTACGGGGCGCAGTGCGCCCGTGTGTGAGGTGCGAGTGTAACTTTAACGTGGACCCCAACGCGTTGGGTGTGTGTGACCATGTGACGGGGCGCTGTCTGAAATGCCTTGGACACACAGCCGGTGACCACTGCGAACGTTGCCAGCCCGGTTACTATGGCGATGCGATGGAACCGGACCGCAACCCCTCCCAGAAGTGCAAACGTGAGTGTGCCAGAGTGGTCCCTGTAGTGTGTGTGTGTGTGTGTGTCTTTGTCTTTATTTGTGTGCACATCTCTCTCTGTGTGTGTGTGTGTGTGTGTGTGTGTGTGTGTGTGTGTGTGTGTGTGTGTGTGTGTGTAGGTGTATGTGGAGTTTATTTGTGTGTGTGAGTGTCTGTGTGTGTGTGTGGTCCTTCCTGTGTCTGTGTGTCCATATAATAGATATTATTTTGTGTGTATGCATATGTTTTTTCCTTGTGAAAAAATTAATGGAAAAATGTTTGGCTTGTGAAAATTAGTGGAGGCATGATTGAGAGAATGAGTGGGTGTATTTTTTGTCAGTGTGACAAAGTGTTTTTGCATGTGTGTGTGTGTGTGTGTGTGTGTGTGTGTCTGGATTCTTGGAACTTTAAAATAATTTCTCTGAAAAGTGCCATTAGCGTTTCCACAGGGACCGCCTCTGAGAGGGGGAGAGACGGGAAAAGAACATGTTTTTCAAGGAGCTTAAAAGTTCAGAACTACAAGGGCACTAAATCACAGATTAATAGCAGAGCGAGTGTGTGTGTGTGTGTGTGTGTATGTGTGTGTGTGTGTGTGTGTGTGTGTGTGTATGTGCGTGTGTGATATGTTTGTGTGTGTGTGTGATATGTTTGTGTTTGTGTGTGTGTGTGTGTGTGTGTGTGTGTGTGTGTGTGTGTGTGTGTGTGAGGGCACTAAATCACAGATTAATAGGTGAGCGAGTGGAGCTTCCATCAACAGTGTGGGAACGTCTGCAGGTGTGTTAGACAGAGCTCCAGGATTTCATATGACACACACTTTAATCCCCTCGCACAGGGCAGCAGCCCAGAGAGCTTTGTCAACGCCAAACAAGCAGAGCCATTACGCTCTCAATTGCCTCCACAGGCAGTGAACAGGTAGGAGGCAGCACACTGGTGTTGCAACATTGCCAGGCTCTGATCTGGCTCTGTGCTAGCTCAGATCTGGGTCTGTGCTGGCTCTAATCTGGCTCTGATCTGGCTCTGATCTGGCTCTGATCTGGGTCTGTGCTGGCTCTGAGCTGGCATGTAACTCCACTGCTATCTAGGATCCTTTGATTGGTGACTAACTCAAACACGCTGTGTTAGATGACACAGGGAATGGAGTTCTCAGCCCAGCTGGCCCACCCACCAGCCCACTCTTCAGATGAGGTGCTGAATGTCAAACTGGATGGAGTTCAGAACACAGCAGGCCCATTCCGTGGCATTTGGGCTGTGGATTCCACTTAGCACCACTGCAGAATGTGTTAGGAGTGACTCATTGGGCCTGTACAAAACGGGAAAAAATGAAGTGGAGCGAGGTATCGTGGCATGTCCGAATCAAAAATGCTGCCTTATAAGACACCTTCATTTTTCCAAATTTTGAAGGCAGCATAGATGTTCAGATGCTCAGATCTTCAGGCTGCCTTCAATGTCCAAAATTCTATTTTATTGTGAGCAATCGAATGTTATGTTATTCTTCTTTTCTGGTATCCTGACAACGGCGTTCTGTGTTGCTATCTTGCTAGGCTGTCCGAAACAAAGTTCGTAGCCGGTACCTAAATGCCTGCCACGGCAAGTGACTCGGTCGAGAGCTGAAGACAGCAAGGCAGCAGACAGCTGCCTTCCATTTTGGACATTTCGGACCCACTGTGTGTTGTTCTCAAGACGAGCACTCCACAAGAGAGTGAACAGAGAAACCAGGTAGAAACCAGTAGGAGAGAGGGATAGAGAGAGGGTGCGTGAGAGAGAGAAAGAGAGAAAGTTGAATGGCTCTGCATTTTGGGGGGATTGAAAGGGTGTGTGTGAGAGAGAGAGAGAGAGAGAAAGAGAGAAAGTTGAATGGCTCTGCATTTTGGGGGGATTGTCTTTCTAGTTTTGGGGGGTTGAAAGGGTGAGAGAGAGAGAGAGAGAGAGAGAGAGAGAGAGAGTTGAATGTCTTTGCATTTTGTCTTTCTCAAGTCTTCATGCAGTGCAGCTGGAAATGAGATCTGTTCATATCCCCCCATCACCACGGTGACAGGCCTATGAGGGAGTGAAGGAGATACTATAGAAGCAGCACTAAAAGACAGGAAGAGAGATTTAGGGCGGTGTGTGTGTGTGTGTGTGTGTGTGTGTGTATGTGTGAGTGTGTGTGTGTGTATGTGTGTGTGTGTGTGTCAGTGAGTGTGCATGTGTGTGTGTGTGTGTGTGTGTCAGTGAGTGTAAGTGTATGTACCTGTGTGTGTGTGTGTGTGTGTGTGTGTGTGTGTGTGTGTGTGTGTGTGTGTGTGAGTGTGTGAGTCTGTGTGCATGCATGCATCAGTGTGTGTGTGTGAGAGAGAGAGCAAGAGAGACTGTCTGTCTCTTCACAGAGAAGATAAATTGGCTCAGCAAAGACACCTGTCATCATGATCTGGCCTCTGCACCGCGCCATGTAAAATAAAGACATAGCCCTGTGAGCTGACAGGAGAGTGTGTTGGAGTGTGTGACTGGGTGTGTATAAGTGTGTGAGAGTGTGTGTATAAGCATGAGTGTGTGTGAGAGAGAGCTTGATGGACAGGAAGAGAGAAAGAGAGAGATGACCATCCATCCTAAAACCCTTACATACTGTACTAGTGTGCAGAGTGGTGTGTCTATGAAATAGAATTATTACCATAGTGTGTGTGTGTGTCTGTGTGTGAGAGAGAGAGAGAAAGAGAGAGTGAGAGTGTTACTTTGTGTGTGTGTGTGTGTGTGTGTGCGTGTGCGTGCGTGCGTGCATGCGTGCATGTGTGTGTTTTATGTCTATCTGAAATGCAGGATAGGATGAGCTAATCTTTATTCTTTCAGATCTTTGTGTGATGTCTGGAAAAGAGTGAAAGGCTTTAGAAAGCTGTCTGGGTGTTCCAACCTTTCAGAACATCCAGATGGGCATGGCTGCTGAATTGATTAAAGTATTTCAACAAAAGAGGGCTGCGGCTAATAGGCTTAGACTTAGCCTTAGGATAGCTAAAATGATGTGTTACTTTACACACAATGCTTCACACCACAGGGAAGATGGACATTCACGTCAGTGGAATGGTACCAATGAAAATGAAAGTCTAGACATATGGCTTGATGTAAATAGCTAGATGTTTATATATGCTTATATGATTTGATATTTAGGCATATTTACGGCTAGATTTATGGCTTTTGTTAGTAGCTGAAGTATCACAACATGTGTCTCAGTGTTATTCTAGTTGGTTAGCATCTACGCGGCTTGAATCTTGAGTGGCCATTTTGGCCATAACTGGACTGTGACGGTCCTGCTGTTCGTTAGCATCTGGGGCAATCATGTTGTGTTTACATCAAGTGTGACGGCCTGGCATGGTTTTTGTTTGCATTCGTGTAGTTTGACTTGTTTACTTTTTCCCAGCATGCAACTGTAATCCTGCGGGCACCTCTGGGTCTCCGCACGAGTGCCACCCCGTGACGGGCATGTGCCGTTGCCTGAGCGACGTGATTGGACGCGACTGTGGGCAGTGCGAACCCGGCTTCTTCAACCTGCAGCCAGGCCGGGGCTGCGAGAGGTGCGTTGTGGGTAATCGCTTTTGGAGGTCACTCCTGCGAACATCAATCTCAGTCTAATTGAACACCTGGGAATGGTGTCCGCATCCGTAATCCCCAGACCTAATCTCCTGAGATTAGCCTGTCAAAGGACACATTGAGACAGAGACACACTGGTGACTTTTCTATCCGTGGGATTTGGGCTGGGTTCAGAACCAGCCTCTCATCTCCTTTTCTTTCTCTACTACACTTAGATGTAACTGCAATCCCATTGGCTCCTCATCACCAGCCTGTCACCCAATCACGGGCCAGTGTGTGTGTCGCGTGGGGGTGCAGGGGACATCATGTGACTCCTGTCGTCTGGGGTTCTTTGGTTTCTCGTCCAGAGGGTGCAGAGGTACAGTAGGATCACACACACACACACACACACACACACATACTGTACAGTAGACACAGACAGACAGACAGACAGACAGACACACACACACCCACACACACATACAGTAGACACAGACAGACAGACACACACACACACACACACACACATACAGTAGACACAGACAGACAGACACACACACACACACACACATACATGAATGTCAGCACAAATTAGTCCAGTTAGGTGCATCAGGACTGTATATATACAAAAAAAATAATTTGTTACATCAAAAACACAATCACAGCCTGAACTTTTTTATATGACTTTTTAATTTCATGATTGACTTCAGAGAAACAAATTAGTTCTCTCATTAAACTGTCAACTGAAAATGAAATGGTCAACTTAGGAAAAACAAAAGACTTCTGCTTTTTGCACTGCAGGAAAAAATCCATTAAACCTCAAGCAAAATGTAAAAACAGATCATCTCTCTCTCTATATATCTCTCTGTCTTTCTCTCCCATTCTCATTCCCTCTCTTTATCTCTCTCTCCCTCATTCCCTCTCTTTATCTCTCTCTCCCTCACTCTATCTCTATCTCTTGATTGGTGTGTCTCTCTCTTTCACCCTCTCTCCTTCTCATCCCTCTCTCCCTCCACCTCAGCCTGTAACTGTGACCCAATGGGCTCAGTCTCCATGCAGTGCCATGGCAACGGAACCTGCCTGTGTCGCCAGGGTTTCGTGGGCTACAAGTGTGACAAGTGTGAGATGAACTACTTCCACAACCGACACACGCACCAGTGCGAGGAGTGCCCCGTGTGTTACAGTCTCATCAGAGACCAGGTAAGGGTGTGTGTGTGTGTGTGTGTGTGTGTGTGTGCGTGCGGGCGTGTGTGTGTGTGTGCGTGCGCGTGAATGCGTGCGTATGAGTGTGTGTATGTGAGTGCTTATGTGTGTGTGTGTGTGTGTGTGTGTGCGAATGTCAGACAAACTGCTAACAGAGGTCAGCCAGCACTAACAATAACAAAATAAATATTTCAGAAAAAACAACTACAAACAGCCATCACCTAGCATAGAGAGCCATCTGAAATCTGAAATAACACCTTGCAGAAGACCAGAGAACTAAAGTCAAGTCAAGTCAAGTTTATTTATATAGTGCATTTCATACTGTACACAGGTCATTCAATATGCTTTACATTAACAAAAGCAAACAGTAATAGCAAATAAAAGCACAGAAGGGCAATAGTCAAAGAATAGTTTAAAAGGTAAAGATCACAATAAAAAAGAAAATACGCACAACGTAAAATCACTTAAAAATAAAGAATATGGGTAATTAAAAATACAAAATAAAGACACAAGGTAGAATAATTTTTAAAGTAGATTCAGAATTTGTAACTCAGAAAGCACCTGAGAACAGTTTTAAGTCTAGATTTAAAACTGGCTACAGTTAGGGCCTTTTTAATGTCATCCAAAAGTTGGCTCCAGAGCTGAGCCGCATGGCAGCTAAAAGCTACTTCACCTAGGGTGACCAGATTTGGGTTTGTGAAAAAGAGGACACTTCAGTGTGGGGGGGTCAACAGACATGGTGATTATGTATGATAATAAGCTTGATTGGCCGGCCCAACGCTAACAGAAAAACACTGCCTCAAAAGACTGTTTTGAACACTTGAAAGTTTTCAATGTGCAAAAACAATAATTACAATAAAAGCGAGCTCTATACGCGCAAGATATATTTGGAACTCATCTTTAATGTTGCATATCTCTAAATTTGATCCAAGGTGTTTCTGAAAATACAAACTGAATATTTTACAATAGCCTAGCTCTATAATTTTGAACAATCTGTTTTAGAGCTTAATAATCCTGACCTGTGAAAACAGTTGTGTTGATGGGGACTGATGTCGATATGTTGTCCATTTATATATGTTGTCTTATATCTATTCAATCATGTCTGGTCTATTATTAGGCCTACCTCTTTTCAATCAATTATTATTAGATATTTTTTTGTAAAGAAATAGGCCTACATCTATCCCTTATGTTATGCCAACATATTTAATTCAGCTGCATATAGGCTACAGTAGCCTAGATAGAGGATTATTGACATCTGCTGTTGTCAGTGTGCAGGCTATTCCTTAAAGGCAGTTTTAAGGGATAACCAAAGTGCAGTTTCCTACCCAAAGCTAGAAAGTTGCTAGGTCGGCAATCGTCCAGAGAAGGCCGCTCAGACAATGGCAGAAGTGTTCGTCATGTTATATTTTTTACAGTCTATGGTTATGAGTTGATGTGCCATCAAAATGTTTTGGAGACGAATGTTAAGGTCGAAAAACTTTAGCTGATGAGTTTCTCACCCTTCGCCGCATTCGATGCTTTGCTGAATATTGTGTAGCCTACCTGTAGGTCGGTCGTTGGCACCTTTATTTGCGACCAACATGTAAGTGCCTGCTTTGCAGGTCAGGCACTCAGCTTCATGTTGATATCGTCCGAGACAAAAACATGGAAATTTACGTTTTAATTTGTCAGTGAACTTATACTAAACAAGGAAGTTTGCGCTATTGAGGGGACTGACTGACCAATTAAATGTTTGAGATTACTATCGACCAATGACGGTAGCTATGGTCAGGCTCAACACCCTACACTTTCCACTCAATGCAAAGCGAACTGTAGGGGGAGGGCGTGACTAGTATGTGAATGAAAGACATAGATATATAGGCTATCCATGAATGAAACATGAATGAAAGAGAGAGCAATGCAAATTCCCTGTAAACACGTTTGAGGCTAGAATAAACAAAATCCCGGACGACTTTGAAATTCCGCCCGGACACATTTTTATGTTTCAAAATGTCCGGGCAAAAGAGGACGTCTGGTCACTCTACTTCACCATGTTTAGTTCTAACAGCAGGTTTTACTAACAGGTAATTCTCCTGAGACCTGAGAGGATGAGAAGGTGTGTACTGCTTAAGCATGTCTGATAGGTATTTAGGTCCTGCTCCATTTACTGATTTAAAAGCTAAAAGCTTCTGAGAACTGAGAACTTCACTCTCTCTTTTACAAAAAAAACACACACGTGTAGGCATACACACATATAAATGTGTGCACACACATAAACACACACACAAACACACACTCAAGACAAAAAATCATGCATAATTGTGTGAATAGCTTCTCAAGCACGATAACTTCTACTCTGTCAGGTAGAACTTTGTGGAATTTGGGCTTAAGTGTGTCATAAGGTACTAATGCAATGTTTTTGCATAAATTGATAGGTAAGGGGGTGTCCTTTCAGAATCTGATGGGTGCCGCTCCATTGCTTTCAGAATCTGTGAGAAAGTTGTACTTTGTTCCTTATAACTTTGTCTATTTGACTAATTGTTGAGGGTTGATACAATTTGTTGCTCAGCCTACCATTTCAGTGGTGTGACCTTACCAGGCTTTAGAGTTATTATGTTCTCTGGAGGAACTTTTTAGCTTGTTTTATTGACATAATTGATTTCTGTTTGAGAAGAGCTTTCATTTGATACCATACATGATGGGTTTATACAGTAATGTGCATCTAGTTATTTTTTATGGTCAAAAAAAGGGGGCGCGGTCATTAAAAAAAAATGCTCAAGGGTGTCGGAGCGGCACCCGTCAGATTCTGAGTCTACACCCCCTAAACTATCAATTTATGCAAAAAATTTGCATTAGTACCTTATGTCACACCTATCCTGGGGTTCTACCTGACTATGTGGGAGTACTTCAATTTAGCATGATCTAAAGGCTTTTATGTCCATGGTGGTCATCGAAAAGCTTTTACATCCCACTGAGCACTGTATTACTTTTTGCCTGGAAAAGGCTCCCTTTTTCTGTGAAAGAGTAGGTGGAAAAATGTATTTTTGTCGTGTCATTTCACAACACACCTGCTCCGCCTGCAGAATGAGGGAGAATCACTGTGGAGCTCGTTAAGGAAAACACACGTTTTAATTTCCCCTCCGGTTCACCGAGTGGCTGTTCTCTGCTTCCACCCATACTCCTGGGCTGTGAAATACAACCTTGCAGGTTTGCGTGCTCGTTATGAGCCCACACAACGCAAATCACGACCACAATCGCTGCAGTTACAGCGCTCTCCCATCATTTAATAATCCACTGACTGGGCGGAGGGTGTCGTTAGGTTTGTGAGTGCTCGAGTGTTCTCCAAATTAGTCCCCTCTCCACTTTTCTTCAATTACACCCTTACACAGGAGGCATAGTACAAACCTTTGGGCCCTACACACACACACACACACACACACACATACTGTACACACACACACACACACACACGCCACTTCCAAGAAGGCTTTATTTGCATTCTCAGAAAGAGAGAAAAATACACAAGGAGTCACAAAGGTCACAAACTTCACAAAAAGCCTGATCTAGGAGAGTCCGCTTAAATGTGCTCTGAGCGATGCCACGCATTTATTAGGCTAAAACATTTTATGTCACTTACTGCAAACATCACCTAACCAACCGCTAGCTGTCTGTGTCCTGAATACACTGTAAAAAAACGCGATCTCTGTGGACAGCCCAGGCTCCAAAAACGGCCATCAAAACAACCTGGGCAAACCTAGCCCATAAAAACATAACAAACTGTTCCAGCAAATCACAAAAGAGATGCGCGTTTAGGAGAGTTTCAGTTGCACAGGAGCAGAACCGGAGGGAGGGGGAGGGAGTAGCAAGCTAGCTCTCTGTTTTGTTTGAAAGTCAACATAAGTGACGTTACCCAGCATCGCTTAGAGCACCTTTAACAGGAGAGTCCGTTTAACAGGAAAGTCCGTTTAACAGTAGAGTCTGTTTAACAGGAGAGTCCATTTAACAGTGAAGGGGAATGGAGATTCCGCTTTGTGTTTAATGTGCAGACCACAGATTAGAAAGTGCTGCAGTTTTAAAAGAAATAGTGTCCCTAAGTTTACAGCACTGGCAGCAACTCCAGACCCTGGGCTTATGGGTACTGGCACCCAGGCTTTTGGCTCCATCTGAACTCAGACGAATGCCAGCCCTGAGCACTCACTAGGGTCTGCTGCAGACTGCAGACATGGACTGAGTCCCAAACTCAAAGTTGGGTGACATCTAGTGACATCTGGAAAGAAACTACAAGATGTAGCAAAAAAAAAAAAAAAACACTGTCAGACAGAGTCAGAATAAATATTTTATACAAGCAGAGATGGCATATGGGAAAAATCTCAGGACTGTAGAGAGAGTAGGGGGATTAGGGGTAAGAGAACTGGATGGGAGAGTGATAGGAGAGTGTGGGGGGGTAAGAGAGTGCGGTGGGAGAGTGGGGGCGGTAAGAGGGTGGGGTGGGAGTGGGGGTGGGGGTAAGAGAGTGGGGTGGGAGTGGGGGGTAAGAGAGTGGAGTGGGTGGTAAGAGAGTGGGGTGGGAGACAGTGAGAAAACTCTGATGTGCCAATAACCTCTCCGAATGATGTCACCTCCCTGGACAGTTGTTGGAACCATGTCACCTCTCTGAACAGGTGGTGGTGTTATTTCACCTGGCTGGACAGGTGATGATGCCATGTCACCTCTCTGAACAGGTGGTGGTGTTATTTCACCTGGCTGGACAGGTGATGATGCCATGTCACCTCTCTGGACAGGTGGTGGTGTTATTTCACCTGGCTGGACAGGTGATGATGCCATGTCACCTCTCTGGACAGGTGGTCGTGGTCCACTCCAGTCTCACCTGGCCAGTCGCTGAGCAGCCTCAGGTCTCTCTGTGAAGTGCTATCCGTCTGTAGAGTGACCCCTGATATGCTGTTCTGCTCTGATCGGCAGGCTACCCAGCTGAAGGCCAAAATGAAGGCCCTGGAGAAACTGCTGGCACACTACGACTGCCGGAACATGCCCAGACGCCCGATGCACCGCTACCACAACTACCTGCACCAGCCTCACAGGCACCAGCAGCACGTGCATGAGCGTCACGGGCACGAGCAGCAACACGGGCATCAGCAACAACACGGGCACGAGCAGCAACGCGTGCATGAGCATCACGGGCACCAGCAGCAACACAGGCACCAGCAGCAACACGGGCACCAGCAACATCACAGGCACGAGCAGCAACACGTGCACCAGCATCATGTGCACGAGCAGCAACACGTGCACCAGCATCATGTGCACGGGCAGCATGAGCGATCCCAGCTGTGGCGCAGCAACTTGGTGCAAGAGTATCGGGATGAGGACTACCTCCCCAACTCCATAGAGGACTTCCTAGCCATACAAGGTGCGCACACACACACACACACACACACACACATACATTCTTGATTTATGATGTTGATGTGAGGCATGAGGGGCCTTGATCCAACAATTTACACAGCTGGAGGAGACTGTATACACACACACACACACACACTTTCACATGTTTCACACTTTCACACACAAACACAACCACACTCACACATAAACAAACTTACACACACTCTCTGATGCAGGTCACACTTTCATCGAACACCTTTCTCAGCTCCAGACATATAGTACAGAGTCACTCCCTGTGTTCTCTACATTGAACAGTACACACACACACACACACACACTCACACACTCACACACTCACACACTCCTCCACTGTTCCCTCCTTGTAGTGTCGCAAGAGGCCTTCATCAAGCAGTTCTCACAGCTGGAAACATCTGCACACACACACACACACACACACAAACACACACTCACACACTCTATATGTCCCCTCCTTGTAGAGGCGCGTGAGGCCTTCATCAAGCAGTTCTCACAGCTGGAAACATCTGCACACACCCTGGAGTTACACCTGCGCAGCGTTGCCACAGTGATGAACTGCAGCCTGCGAGAGCAGAAGGGAGGGATGGAGGTGGAGAAAGAGGAAGAAGAGAAGAAGAACGAGGGAAGAGTGACGGAGGAGTGTGAGCCTCTAATTGAGACTTACGGTGCCGTCAGGGGAGTACTGACACAGCTGGAGCAGGCAACACGTGACCTGGGCAACATGGTGAGTGGAACACACACGCACACGCACGCACACACACATAGGCGCCTTAATGCAGGGGCTTACCTGGGCTTCAGCCCAGGGGCCTCGACCAATGAGGGGCCTCCTAATAATAATAATGATAATCAATAATAATAATAAACGGTGTGTCCGTATTCGCGGCGTCATTAGCCTACTCTGGAGCTAGCCTAAATAATTGAGCACATCGTACTGCTCTACAATTACATCCATGCAGAGGCCCCCTTTGTCTTCTCCAATTCTAAAGTGTAACAAAATGTAACAAAACGTAATAAATCCCGACGGGTGTGTAGAGGAGCTAGAGGAGAGGCTGAAACTGACTGACAAACGTATCTTACAAACTCTGGAGATAACGTAGGTAGGATTGAAGCAACGATAAACGAATGACGTGGATTCCTCTAACTGTCCATGAAAACAGAAGGCATAGCAGGTAAATATCGTAGCAAAAAGCCTGGAAATGAAACGGCTTTAAAAACATGTATTTCACTTGTCTCAGTGGAGTGAACGCAGAACATGGGCTGTGGCGCAAAGAAATGAATTAGTGATCTGCATCTCCGTTCAACAACAGCTAAGTTTGTGCTAACCCATTCGCACATATAATAGTCTATGTTATGTTTTCTCCATTGTTAACATGAGATATGTCTCCATGTAGTGTAGTGATAATGTATAAGGTAGCCATGTTCACGTCACATGAGCCAGCTTGTTCTGTAGGCTAAAAGTATTTATGTCCCTCCCAAACTGCGTTAAACTGGTGTGTTAAGTAGACAGAATTTCAAAAAAACTCCTGGGGAACCCCCCCGACACGACAAATACATGCACTTTTAAAAAGCTTTTAAACGTCCATATGTGTACCCAGCTTTTAACTTAGCCTACAGCCAGTGTTGTAAAAGTTCAACGCTTGTTTTCGTGCAGTATAGGCTAGCCTTTTTGATAAGTGATGTCATGGGTAGGCTGACGTGATTCGAGGGCTTTCTGTTCCCGTTTAAGGCTGAATAATTATAGGCTACACTGCATGTTATTAACCAAAAGCGCTATGTGTCGGGTCAGATCGCGGGCCGGGTATCATTTAATCATAACTAATATTTGCGGTTGTGGGGCTTAAAAAACATATAGCCCAGGGGCCTCGGGTGGTATTAAGGCGCCCCTACACACATACACACACACACACACACACAAACAAACACACACACACACACAAACTCGT
>NC_063200.1:15211644-15294144 GCF_017589495.1 Alosa alosa
CCCCTCTTCTCTCCCTCTCTCTCTCTTCTCTCTTCTCTCCATATCCTCTCTTCTCTCTCTTCTCTCCATATCCTCTCTTCTCTCTATATCCCCTCTTCTCTCTCTCTTCTCTCCATATCCTCTCTTCTCTCTCTTCTCTCCATATCCCCTCTTCTCTCTCTTCTCTCTCTTCTCTCCATATCCCCTCTTCTCTCTCTTCTCTCCATATCCCTCTTCTTTCCTCTTCTCTCCATATCCCTTCTTCTCTCCATATCCTCTCTTCTCTCTCTTCTCTCCATATCCCCTCTTCTCTCTCTCTTCTCTCCATATCCCCTCTTCTCTCCATATCCGGATCCTCTGCAGCTGACGGACCTGGCCGAGGGGTTAAAGGTGGCGTCTCTATCGTCTGTGGTGAAGGCCAAGGAGGTTGAGTCTGAGGCCTCTGCCCTGCAGAGAAATCTAGAAGGTGCCGTATACTCCTCCATCACCACCCCCCCCCAACCCCCCAAAGTCTGTCTGCCCGTCTGCCGAGTTGCCATGCCAACACACACACACACACACACACACACACACACACACACATACACTCTCTCTCTCTCTCTCTCTCCCAGGCTCATTCCACCCTAATCACAACTCTGGACGAGGACCACAACACTCAAATAAACACACCGATAAACAAGCAAGCCCCACAAATAGGTTCAATCAAGACTCTCTGGGTGTTCAGGGAGAGGGGGAGAGAGAAGTGGATTGGGAGGGAGAGAGGGAGGTAAGGAGATAGGGAAGGAGGGATGAAGGGAGGGAGAGAGGGATGGAGGGAAGGGAACAGGCAGGCACTCCATCATTGGCATGGCGATTTGTTTCTCGTTTAAACAACAAATGATTGCATTTCTGCCCTGCGCTCTGGTAGCTGGGCACCGATCATGAGTACTCCACACATGCCAACCTCCCTCGAGTGCCCAGGCTAGGGGGTAGGGAGTGGTGGGGGAGGGGGGCACTTTTGGCGCACAGCTGTGGGGAGCCAGCAGGCCGTCAAACAGGCAGCCATGTGGGCAGCTATGAGTGTGGGCCGGGGGCCTGACACGGACGCCGTGGGCCAAATGGTCTCCGGAGGACGGCACCAGAATGGAGCAAAAATAGATTTGGCTGCAATCACGAAGTGCAATCTAATTAAACATAAGACAATAGAGCAGAATTTAACAGAGAAGAATGGCAGAGAATGGGGTGTGGAGTTGGAACAGAGTGGTGGAGTGGTGGAAAATATTGGAGAGATGGAGCAGAGAGATGGAGAGGTGGAGAGATGGAGACAGTGGAGAGGTGGAGGGTAGAGATGGAGAGGTGGAGTGGTGGAAAGATCGAGCAGAGAGATGGAGAGGTGGAGAGATGGAGAGGTGAAAGGAAGGAGAGATGGAGCCAAGAGATGGAGAGGTGGAGAGATGGAGAGATGGAGAAGAGAGGTGGAGAGTGGAGAGGTGGATGATTCTAGAGGAGACATCATGATGGGGGGAGGAGAGCTACACATTTAGCAAGGATATGAGGCCATGTTGCAGACTAAAGATACACACACACACACACACACACACACACACACACAGACACACACACCTAAACACATCATGCAATTCAGTGCAACACTCGCTAGTTCAATAAATACCCTTGGACATCACCATCACCTTGTATGTATTACACAAGGCAGTCTACCATTGTGCAGAACAGCACAATGCAATAGAGTAGAGACACTGCAGCACAGAGCAAGCAGCTCAATGCAGCACAGATAAACTGACTGCTTCCTTTGCGCTCCTTCCATTTCTAAAGCCTCCTTGTGCCCCACTCCACATGAAATAGCATAATACACACCACATGAAATAGCATAATAGACAGCACACAAAATAGCATAATAGACAGCACATAAAAATAGCATAACAGACAGCACATGAAATAGCATAATAGACAGCACATAAAATAGCATAATAGACAGCACATAAAAATAGCATAACAGACAGCACATGAAATAGCATAATACACACCACATGAAATAGTGTAGTAGACAGCACCACGTCTCTTAAAGATTCCCATCCTTGGCCACATGCGGACACAACACATGACTGTACAAAGCGTCGAGAGGCCTTCATATCTACTCTGCCCACCAACACCCTCCCCCCATATAACACTCGTGACTGAACACACAACTGGAGAGTTCTTCACCTTTACTGTGACCCCCCCCCAAAAAAAAAAAAAATAACACATGACTGGGGAATTAGTCCTTCATGTTCTGTGACCCAACCCCCCCCCCTCCTCCCAAATAACACACGACTGGAGAGTCCTCCATGTTTTCTGTGACCCTCCGTACTCCCCTAACACACGACTGCAGAATCAGTCCTCCATGTTTTCTGTGACCACCTCCTCCTCCGACAACCCCTGACCTCCAGCCCCCTGCATAACACATGGAGACTGGAGAATCAGTGAATCAGACCACCTCCTCCTCCGACACCCCCTGACCTGGGAATCAGTGGGTCAGTCCCTCCTGTTAACGGTGCCCACCTCCTCCCTCAGGCTGTTAATAGTGTCCACCTCCTCCCTCAGGTATGCAGAAGAAGTGGCCCCGCCTGCAGACGCAGACCAAGGCAGCAGTGCAGAAAGCCCGTTTAGTGGAGGACAAGCCACTGGCCGAGGCCAAGAAGAAGGTCAAGGTCGCCGAGAGACTCATCCGAGTCGCCATGGACAACGCTACGCAGGCCAACGCCACTGCAGTCCAGGCAGAGGACTCTGCCCACGCTGTCTCCAAGGTGAGGGAGCGGTGCAGCGCGTAGCATGGCAACCACGGTCCGGTCCAGCTCAGCGGGCTCATATCCTAACTACATGCAATGCAGGCGAACGTTAGACCGGCTGCAGACTGCCGGCGTGGCGTGAGCCTGGCGTGAGCCTGGCGTGTCTGTTGCGTGCCAGTTGTGTCCCATATTCTTTCTCTATTCACACCTGAAACGCGTCACTGCGTCGGTACTGCGACGGCCCTTCTGCCTATTAAAACATCTCTTCACTGTCTCTTTTGAATGGAAACGATTCAAACACGCTTGTCCTATTTCTAGCATGCACGTGTTTTCAGCATGGCTGAGACGTGAGTGTCATGTAGGCGGTGTGCAACCTCTAACCTGTTAACATGGGAGCTGAAATGAAAACGGACACGCCACGCAGCTGACACGCTCACGCCACGCAGCTGACACGCTCACGCCACGCAGCTGACACGCTCACGCCACGCTGGCAGTCTGCAGTCGGCCTTAGAGATAAAATCAGTTGAATCACTTTGTTTTCCCTCATTGTACTTGGAAAAAAAAAAATTTTAAAAAGGGGGCAGCTGTGGCCTACTGGACTGGTTAGCGCTTCAGACTTGTAACCGGAGGGTTGCCGGTTCAAACCCCGACCAGTAGGAACGGCTTGAGCAAGGCACCTAACCCCTCACTGCTCCCCGAGCGCCACTGTAGCAGGTAGCTCACTGCGTCGGGATTAGTGTGTGCTTCGCCTCACTGTGTGTTCACTGTGTGCTGAATGTGTTTCACTAATTCACGGATTGGGATAAATGCAGAGACCAAATTTCCCTCGCGGGATCAAAAGAGTATATTTACTTATAATTATACTTATACGCGAAGCAGTGTTTGGCAGCGCCGTGCAACACAGAACTTTTGTCGGACGCCCCATCTCTATTTTCTCTGTGTCGCTCCCGTTGCTCTGCTATTTTGAACCAGAAAGATGACGCAAGGGGAGGACATATTTAATGGGTTCAGTGTGGACAGCGGGCATTCAGTGCTACGCCACAGTCACTTGCAAGCGGATGCAGTCGGGCTAACCTGTCAGGGAAGCGTATTCAGGTCACAGCACCTGAACTGGTGCATGTGTTCTGACATTGGGTGTGATGGAGACAGCAGCTCACAATTTATAAAGTCTACAACTCAACTTGTGGTTGTAGACCTGACGGAAAGTTGCACAGCTGAATAATGTGATGAATCTGGCAACACAGAATCACTATCTGGCAACGTGGAGTAAATAAATTGATGGATCAGTCAATTAATAGGGATCTCCATATCTTTTTTTTTTTTTTTTTTTTTTAACACTCACTCTGACCCAGAAGAAGTAAAACAATGCTTGATGCCTCTCTGTCTCAGCTTTCATGTGCTGCAAGGCAGATGCTTCTTCGCTTGCCTTCTAGCCTCGCCCTGGGGCCTGGGGGGAATCCAACTCAACAGGCGCTCCCCTTCTCCCGCCCTCCCTCCCTCCCTCACTGGGTGACTCCAGGGGATGTGCCTGCAGCAGCACTGTTCACTTAAATACACTCACGCACCCTGCCATGGGTTTCTGCCCTAGAGCGCCCATGCTCACATGTGACCTGTATGCCCAGCCAGGGACAACTGATTATGTGTGTGTTATGCCCATCTGTTTTTGTTTTAGGACAAAATGGCAGCCAACCAGCCCTTTGCAGACATGAAACTACCCAGATATGAGCCGGATTTGTTCCTAAGATGTCTGCCATCCGATTGGTCACATTTGATTTGGCACATTTTGCACATTTGTCATCTGATTGGGCACATTTGACACATTTGCAGTCTAATTGGGCACACCTGTGCTGCTACTTCCTGCCACAGGTGTCACGGTTAGTTCATAGAGAGCCCCTCACATTCAGGGGTACGTTTCCTGAAAGCATTGTTGTACATAATCACCTAGATAAAGAGGCAAGAAAGAGAGAAGGGGGTTCAAAGTTAATGTCTCTCTCTCTATTGTTTAATAATGGCTGTTAAAAAACCACTTAGTGGATCTGCACTCCTGGTTGGCTCTCAGTGAGTGGTATATGAAACAGCTACTTAGCCAGCAGCAGGATGTCTACCTCTCTGCAGCAGGAAATCTTCCTCATTACAGCTGAATGTCCTCATCTCTACAGCAAGCCTAATGTATGAACCTCAGAGCCTAATGACCATTTTAAACAACACGGCACTAGGCAGAAGAATTAGACTCAGCTGATATTTACACAGCTAATGTAGCTTTTAGACTAATAACCGCTGACACTCCTGTATTGTGTCGCAGTGACTTATGCAAACGTGTTATCCACTAAAGGCGATGGCTGCTGCTGTGTCATTCTAATTGATTTGCTTTTAGTTTTAATGGAGTCCTGTCGTCTTAACACAATGAATTAACCAAATTAGCAATCCTACTTAGCGCAGACATCGGATGAAGTCATTAGATGACAGTAACCACCAAAGCTGCAATGGCCTCTGATTGTTGCCGTGTTGGTTAGTTTGATAGACGCTCTTTGTGGCCAGTGTCATCCCTATGCTACCAGCAGCATGGCAGGCAGGGGCAGAGTTGGCCTGGCTTAGCATAAAACCCCAGTCAGACTGCAAGCGACTAGCACCAAGAGACGATGTCATGTTGATGTAATTCAGTGATTACAGGCGAAACAACCACTGGCGACACGAAAAAAAGTTGAATAATTTCAGTTTATGAGGCAAATAAGGGGCAGGCTATGAGTGAATCGCCGTGTGTGGACGAGGCTTAACAAACCAACCCCCTCTCACTGGAAGAGGAAAGATTTTTGGGGTTTTCTTGCAATCTGTACGGTTGCTGCCCTTGGGCATCAGGCCACGTTCAAAATTATTTAAAACAGCAAAACACAAATTCAAAATCACCACCCATATTTAAACCTCATTCGCATACTTTTGTTTGCATTCTTGTTGACTTACTTACTTATTTATTTACTGTACGTACTTGCATACTTACCCACTTACTTGTAGTCTTGTTTATTTGTCTTTCTGATTATTTGTTTGTTTTGTGAACCAGAACGCAAAAGCGACCCGGACGCAGACGAAGCAGGCCAAGAGAGCGTCTGTGCAGCTGAGATCATCTGTGGAGGAGGCGGGGCTTCAGCTGAGTGAACCGGAGCGCATCGTCACACAGATGCTCTCGCAGACGCAGACAGAGGAGGTGGAGCTCATTACTACTGCTACTGCATGCATACGTCAGAGATTAAACTCAGCACTCAGCGCTGCTAGAAAATTTGGACACCATGACAGACAATAGTTCTGCCCCCTATTACTACTATTATATAATATTATATTATACTACTTATATTATATTATATTATATTATATTATATTATATTATACTACTTATATTATATTATATTATATTATATTATATTATATTATATTATATTATATAGTATTATCAGGGGGACTCTCTGGAGGCCCCCTGTCAGTGCTGGGCCGTTAGAATCGTCTTAACTACCACCCCCACCCCCCAGCGGCGCCCCTGTATGTATCGGATAGATAAACTAGCAAGAACATTACAACAAGTACTGGAAGGTAGTGCTACTATTACAGCACAGAGATGCATACTTAAAAGAGATGGCCTATGCACCCTTGCAGACATGACCTGTGCAAGCATAGGGTGCTTTGCCTTTCCTTTTTGGATATCAACACATTCTTTGTGCACAAGCATAATTTCAGGATAATACCTTACCTATAAGCAAAGAAAGAAAGCTGCAGCACTGAGCTGATCTGTATGTGTGTGTCTGTATGTGGGTGTGTGTGTGTGTGTGTGTGTGTGCGTGTGCGTGTAAAGTTATGTAGGTCTAAACTTCAGCTTTTGCTCAAACTTGAAATCTGCCTGCTCAACACTGAAGCACACAAAAGACAACACAAGTATCCTCTTAGTTCTTCTTTATCTACTTCTAGTTTACTTTCGTTTAGATGGATTTCCAGTTCGTAATTACAAGCAGCACACGGTTGTAGTAGAAGCAGTAAGGGGCATGTAAATTCACATTGGCTGCCCTGCTTCTGCCGCATAGACCAATGAGATATTTCAGACACCCGCTGGAATATTCAGCCATATGTTACATTATTAAAGCAACCGTTGGGATCACACATCCCTATATAAATTGAAGCTGTAGTTGGCAAATTGACAGATTGAGGGGAAAATTGTTCATGTTTACAACTCTCATGCCCCTCCTCTACCACTTCCACCGAGCACCCTCTCATCGAGTTTGTGCTTGTCAGTGCGCACCAGACTGCACCAGACTGTGATTGACAGTCAGATCTCACACAGCCCTGCTCTGATTGGTTCTGTCGGAGTATAGTGTCGGTTTCAGTGAATATGATCAAAAAAATCTTGCCAACTGCAGCTTTAACTTCATTTGATATTGTGAATTGCTTGGGGTGGGGGCGCTGTGGCACCACTGGTTACCGTACCCGTACCATGCATGGGTCCGCATGCCCACGAGGAACTTGGTTCGAGTCCGGCCCGGGTAATTTCCTGTTCCCACCCCTTCTCTCTCCCACTCACTTCCTGTCACTCTCTGCACTGTCCTGTCACAATATAAGGCATAAAAAAAATATTTAAAAAGATATTGTGAATTGCTTTGTTAAGAAGCGATAAAAACATGAAATTGGGTTTGCTTTGGCAACTACCCCGGAGAGTAGGCTTATAGTCTGCAAATTGCTACTGTTGATAACTTACGTAATCATGTAGTGTTATTCAGCCATAACCACAGCCATTTCGGACACAATGTTTGCTTTATTGATTTCCAGTCCTACAGACCTGGAACAAGTATTAAATACTGCTAATACATGCTAATACTTACTAGACCTCTCAACCTCATTACTGCAAACACTATAGGAAACCAATGTTTCATGGGAACTTGACATATCCGTTCTTTCAACTACACACTGCAACTTTCTTTACACACACATCGCCCAAAACCTGACCCCAATGGTCTCTCTGCTGCTGACATATTTATCAAATGGTCCTGACGCAAATGAGCTTGAAGTGGTGATAATACACAAATTAAGTTATTTCAAACAATGGCGTTTGCTCTTTCCCCAAGGAAGTTCCTGAGTTTAATGCCTTGGCTGTGGAGTTTTTGACACAACAGTGTGTGTGTGTGTGTGTGTGTGTCTGTGTGTCTGTGTGTGTCTGTGTGTGTCTGTGTTTGTGTCTGTGTTTGTGTCTGTGTTTGTGTGTCATTAACTCTGACGTGCATAGCTTGCTTTAGTGATCTTGTCCTGCACTATTTCCCCCAGCCTGAGGCTTCACTGGGGAGTGTGATGAAGAAGATGGAGACGGCCAAGCTTCAGCTGGAGTCATACACACACACACTGACTCAGCTGCTCAGCAAATTAGGTGAGCGTGAGGAAACAGTACCACCTAGTGGTTAATGTTTATACAACATGTTGTTTGTGTTTTGGGTGCTGTGCACATAGTTTCTGACTCTCTCTTTCTCTATCTCTCTCTCTTTCTTTCTCTCTCTCTCTCTCTCTCTCTCTCTCTCTCTCTCTCTCTCTCTCTCTCTCTCTCTCTCTCCTTCAGAAGAGGACTCGTCTCTAGAGAAGTTCGACCATATCCTGAACGAGACGGCCTCGCGGCTGCTGGTCCTGAGACGCAGCGTGGAGAGTCCAGCACTGTCCGGCAAGATCCAGACCCTGAAGACCGCAGCCCAGGAGCAGAAGAACCAGATGACCCGCTTGGACCAGAACCTCCAGGAGATCCGGGAGGAGCGGGCCAGCCTGCAGGATATTGTGCTCACCCTCCCCAAATCCTGCCCTTAAAGGAACTCTCACACTGCCCAGACAATGCCCAACCAGAGCCTTCTATGGCTCTGTGCCCAACAAACCCCAACGTTCTAAAGTTGCCCAGACAATACCAAACAAACCCCAACGTTCTAAAGTTGCCCAGACAATACCAAACAAACCCCAACGTTCTAAGGTCGTTGCTGGTTGCAGTCAGAGGGGGTTAAAGTGGAGCTAGTAATCAAGGATCTTAGTTGCAGTCTTTAGATTGTTCAGAAAACCAACTGCCATCTCCACACTGCACAGACAGTAATTGAAAAGACAATTCAAACAAGTCAAACAACACCATCCAACAAACACCAGCAGACACAGACTGACAGTGCACACTGTTGGTTTTTGTTGGAGATTGTTGGTGTTTTTTGGGGCAGTGTGCTAGCACCTTAACACAAGGCCCTCTCCAGGCCAAGGCACTGCATTATACCATTCCAGAATTAGACTTTAGCAAATATAACGGACATCATTTAGCTCCGGGCCATTTTTATGCACAGTTTTATTTTTATACCTTTTTTGCTAGGTTTTTCTTGTTTACACCCTAGACTGTATAAATAAGTTTACATGCACATAACATAAGGCGGTAGTGTTAAAGGAGAGATTTTTCAGTCAGATAAACAGTTGATTATACCAAAGAGGTCACGTCAATAAAACATTATACCTAAGGGATTGTGTGTGTAGTGTTCTTTTTTTCTATATAGAGATTATGCAAGCCTCGTGTTGTCAGAAAGCAGGCAGATTGGTAAAATTGTGTTTCTTGTTTCACACAGGCTCTCAGAGAGAGAGAGAGAGAGAGTAACAGGGTCGATTGGATCATGTTCCAGCACCTCCACATCAAGTTGTGGCAGTAATGCTTCAGTATAGTATAAGTATACTCTTTTGATCTGTGAGGGAAATTTGGTCTCTGCATTTATCCCAATGCGTGAATTAGTGAAACACACTCAGCACACAGTGAACACACAGTGAGGTGAAGCACACACTTATCCCAACGCAGTGAGCTGCCTGCTACAGCGGCGCTCGGGGAGCAGTGAGGGGTTAGGTGCCTTGCTCAAGGGCACTTCAGCCATTCCTACTGGTCGAGGTTCAAACCGGCAACCCTCCGGTTACAAGTCCGAAGCGCCAGTAGGCTACGGCTGCCCCCCAATTCATGATTCCCATAAAATATATCCGGGTCAATGAGACCTGAAGTTGCAAATCTGGTTTTTCATCTGCGGGTCGCTGACCAGCTATGCTGTATGGCTATGTCCGGTGAACAATTCCCCTATTACAAGTTCATTTACCATCAAATTGGCTTCGGAGTTGTTATATTAAGGTAAAAAAACATGCATAGTGCTGCTTTTGGAAGACAGCCTATGGAGGCGTCTCTGTAAATTGGGTCCAGACGAGTCCATGTGAGCGCCCACTTGTCAGCGAAGATGTTTCATACTAGACTACGTGCACAAAAGGCTTTTTCTGTACACTCATATATTTCTGGTGGATCGTCAGCTGTGTTGTAACGACATCTTCTGTTATACTCTGATCCTTACATGTTCCCTCCGACACTGAACATCCTGTTTGCCCAATAATAACAATTTGAACACGCATATATCCTTCTTTATCGTAACATGCTGATTCCCTAGTGCAACATTCAACCGAGTCCGTGTAGACACTAATTACATTAACAATACCAGCAGGTTCAAACACACCTGGCTGCACCGGAATCAAACCAGTGCACAGAGAGCCTTTCATGCAGGTAATTTGCCTGTGCACTGTGCCTGAATGATATTCATGTGTTCATCTCTCAGTGTGCTGAGCCTGAATGATGTTCATGTTTTCATCTCTGTGTGCTGAGTCTGAATGATATTCATGTGTTCATCTCTCTGTGTGCTGAGTCTGAATGATGTTCATGTGTTCATCTCTGTGTGCTGAGCCTGAATGATATTCATGTGTTCATCTCTGTGTGCTGAGTCTGAATGATGTTAATGTGTTCATCTCTCTGTGTGCTGAGGCTCAATGATGTTCAGGTGTTCATCTCTGTGTGCTGAGCCTGAATGATGTTCATGTGTTCATCACTCTGTGCTGAACCTGAATGATATCCATGTGTTCATCTCTCTGTGTGCTGAGCCTGAATGATAATGTGTTCATCTCTCTGTGTGCTGAGCCTGAATGATATTCATGTGTTCATCTCTCTGTGGGCTGAGCCTGAATAATAATGTGTTCATCTTTCTGTGTGCTGAGCCTGAATGATATTCATGTGTTCATCTCTGTGGGCTGAGCCTGAATAATAATGTGTTCATCTCTCTGTGTGCTGAGCCTGAATGATATTCATGTGTTCATCTCTGTGTGCTGAACCTGAATGATATTCATGTGTTCATCTGTGTGCTGAGCCTGAGGGATATACATGTGTATGTTATACAGGTGAGGAATATTCATGTCATCTCCCAGCATGCTATAAATGGGACACTCATGTGTTCATTTCTGTATGTGCTCAGCCTAAGGGACATTCAAGTCTTCATTTGTCGGAGTGTCAGCACCCAATCCCCTGCTCAGTCCCTGGGTTTAGGCTCCTCCACTGAAATTAACATATTTCACAGAGGCAACTGAGGCTACGTCTACACAGTTTTAATACGAATATTAGGAACAAGTCTGTTCTGCGTCCACACTTGGACCCTTTCAGCCTTCTAAATGAGATCAACGACCCAGCTTTTTTTGTGCATATGTGAGCTTTCCAAATGAAATCAGACCCCCTAAAGTGAACCGTGCCGAGACCACCTCGGGAGGTTGGCTTTGAAGTCTGCTGAGCGGTTCACATAATCTGTGCATTGTGAGCACAAAGCATCCCGGGTTCACTTTCACATTCTGCATTATAGCCGTTATCTAAATTGCCAAAGAGAAGGCATGGTGTTTATTATTAAAACTATTATCATTGTTTGGCCAAAACATGATAGCTTACAGACATTTGCAATATGGCTACAGCCAAACAATTGTGTTCTATGTTCTATGTAATATTTATGAAACAAACTAGGCCTACCACACCAATCAGGGGTTATGATAATTATTTGAACCTGATAATGAATGATGATGTAAATGCATAACCCAGGGCAACTAGCCTACATAGTCCATAATCCAAAGTAGTAAGGTCTGAACAGACAAATGGGACGTGGCATGAGACCCCCAAAGAAGGTAGGCTGTAGGCTGCAGATTATTTCTTTTTCTCCATCCTCCCTTCCTTCCTACTATCCTAACCCCTCCTAATTATTTTTGTGACGGAAATGGGGAAGGAACGATAGGAGGAATGAAGGAGAGACAGATATGAGAAATGAGATGTCCTGCTCATCAAGCATCACTTTTATGAGAAGTCAATTAGCCTACTGATGATGCGCGGCACATAGTCTAGAATAGTCACGCATATTGCAGAGAATATGAACTTATAACAAAGCCTAAAAATATCATATGAACATGGACTCTTCCCACTTATTGACCCTGACAATGAGGTCATGTTTGATAGTTCTCGAGACCGAATAGGCTACTTATGCAATGCATGAACAAAACAGGCATGAACTTTTCTTGTTTACACCCTAGACTGTACAAATAAGTTTACATGCACATAACATAAGGCAGTATTGATAAAGGAGAGATTTTTCAGTCAGATAAACAGTTGATTATACCAAAGAGGTCACGTCAATAAAACATTATCCCTAAGGGATTGTGTGTGTAGTGTTCTTTTTTTCTATATAGAGATTATGCAAGCCTTGTGTTGTCAGAAAGCAGGCAGATTGGTAAGATTGTGTTTCTTGTTTCACACAGGCCCTCAGAGAGAGAGAGAGAGAGAGAGATTAACAGGGTTGATTTGATCATGTTCCAGCACCTCCACATCAAGTTGTAGCAGTAATGCTTCAGTATAGTATAAGTATACTCTTTTGATCCGTGAGGGAAATTTGGTCTCTGCATTTATCCCAATGCATGAATTAGTGAAACCCACTCAGCACACAGTGAACACACAGTGAGGTGAAGCACACACTTATCCCAACGCAGTGAGCTGCCTGCTACAGCGGCGCTCGGGGAGCAGTGAGGGGTTAGGTGCCTTGCTCAAGGGCACTTCAGCCATTCCTACTGGTCGAGGTTCAAACCGGCAACCCACCGGTTACAAGTCCGAAGCGCCAGTAGGCTACGGCTGCCCCCCAATTCATGATTCCCATAAAATATATCCGGGTCAATGAGACCTGAAGTTGCAAATCTGGTTTTTCATCTGCGGGTCGCTGACCAGCTATGCTGTATGGCTATGTCAGGTGAACAATTCCCCTATTACAAGTTCATTTACCATCAAATTGGCATTGGAGTTGTTAGGGACCGTTCGTTAATTATAAACGGGATCACCGGAGGGATTTTAAGTGCTTCGATTTAAAGTTGCATGACCCTCCCCTGCCTGCTAAATAATTTCCAACGACCCTCCAGCAGTATTTCAAAAATGACATGACCCTCCCCGGTCAATTACTGATGTCTTCCGTCAAAGCTCTTACACGCTAAGAAACCACATTAACATATATATGTTACTGTCTTATAACCAACCTCTGCTTTCTGATCTTACACATCACACTTCACCAAGATGGTGGCCATTTCAGTAGATTTACTCACTATTGTTGTGGAAACACAATAAGCATGGAAACTAAATGCACACTTCCTGCAACTGCATTAGCCTACTTGAAAAGTTACTCCTCTAGTAAGTATTCACATGAAATAAAACAATAAAGCATTGAGACCATTCAACAAAGCACACTGGGTAATAACAAATTCAACACATGAACTTGTTGCTATGGACTCGTCTAGGCTTCCTCAGTCATTGTAAAGCTGCCGAAGCTGAACATTATCCAAAACTCAATATTTCAGACGAGCGTCAATTTGGGAGCTTGCTACACTCCTTCCTTCTCAAATGACTTGAAAAGGCCGTTTGCACAATTTCACAAATAATCACAGGGACCGAAAAATACCAAACATGCCAACTTTTTCCGGGTTTATCATTTTAACGTTTCCCCGCTGTCTTGCCGTTTTAATATTTTCCCGTAGAATATCCCATATTACTGTAATACTCTCATAACATTAGTCCTGCATTCTGGCCTGTCTCTGTGTTGTCCTGTTGTTACCCCTTGCCATTCCAGTGAAACAGATGTATTCAAATCATCGTTTTGCTTGCTTGAATGCGAACTCAGAGTGATGTTAACCTAGGCCTATTTAAGTTAACGACGTGGTTGTGAGAGCACGATTCATTAGCGCTTGCAGTGTTCGGCCGTAGGCTATGCCTACGTGCGCACCTGCCATGCTACTCAGCTAGACAAAGAATTCCCCCTGTATATTCACTCCAAGTTGGCCTACCATAATTACCAACTCTGTAGACCATAAACTGGCTATTTATATGACCAAATGTATTTGTTCAACTTTATGAAGCAGAATAACGCACTGCTACTTGGAACGTAACACATTTTTGTTGGCAGGAGAGAGAATGACAGCGATTAACAAATTGCACTTGTTGCTGGTTACCAATAAATACTATATTTTTTTTTTTTGCAAACAACAAAAACAGAAAGGATGGAGACAGCAAAGCTAGAGATGGGCAGGAACGAGGTCAATTGGTAGAAATGCTTGTCAAAACGTTAGGAGCTGGATGTGTGGATGAATGAAGCACAAGTATGCTTTATGTTAAGCATGCACACTGTTTAAAGTTAGGCTACACGGTAAACTACAAGTAAACCAAAGTTAAATTGAACTTTTTTAGGGCTGGATAAAATTGACCAAATGGATATAGGCTGTTAGGCTTGAATAAAGTAGGCTACTTTGTTGCTCCAACCCTTCCAACGTTAATGGGGACGAATGTTGACATTTTCGCTGTTTTGCGTGAGAAACCTGGGAAATCTCCCTTATTTTCATTGTTCAATGTTGACAGAGCTATAGAACGAAAGAGAACGTTATATGGCGACAGAAATCAACAATCAAACAAGCCACTTTGATTTTTTGCTGTTTTCATTCATACAAAAGATGGGTGACCCTCCCTCCTAGACAAAAAAAAGTTAGGTGACCCTCCCCTCAACAAAGAATAAAAATACATGACCCTCCCCTATTTTCCTCCGGTGGCCCCGTTTAAAAATAACGAACGGTCCCTTATATTAAGGTAAAAAAACATGCATAGTGCTGCTTTTGGAAGACAGCCTATGGAGGCGTCTCTGTAAATTGGGTCCAGACGAGTCCATGTGAGCGGCCACTTGTCAGTGAAGATGTTTCATACTAGACTACGTGCACAAAAGGCTTTTTCTGTACACTCATATATTTCTGGTGGATCGTCAGCTGTGGCATACCCTAGGCCTACCACACCAATCAGGGGTTATGATAATTATTTGAACCTGATAATGAATGATGATGAAAATGCATAACCCAGGGCAACTAGCCTACATAGTCCATAATCCAAAGTAGTAAGGTCTGAACAGACAAATGGGACGCGGAATGAGACCCCCAAAGAAGGTAGGCTGTAGGCTGCAGATTATTTCTTTTTCGCCATCCTCCCTTCCTTCCTTTCTTCCTCTTCCTTCCTCCTATCCTACCCCCTCCTAATTATTTTTTGTGACGGAAATGGGGAAGGAACGATAGGAGGAATGAAGGAGAGACAGATTTGAGAAATGAGATGTCCTGCTCATCAAGCATCACTTTTATGAGACGTCAATTAGCCTACTGATGATGCGCGGCACATAGGCTAGAATAGTCACGCACATTGCAGAGAATATGAACTTATAACAAAGCCTAAAAATATCATATGAACATGGACTCTTCCCACTTATTGACCCTGACAATGAGGTCATGTTTGATAGTTCTCGAGACCGAATAGGCTACTTATGCAATGCATGAACAAAACAGGCATGATTTTTTCTTGTTTACACCCTAGACTGTACAAATAAGTTTACATGCACATAACATAAGGCAGTATTGATAAAGGAGAGATTTTTCAGTCAGATAAACAGTTGATTATACCAAAGAGGTCACATCAATAAAACATTATACCTAAGGGATTGTGTGTGTAGTGTTCTTTTTTTCTATATAGAGATTATGCAAGCCTTGTGTTGTCAGAAAGCAGGCAGATTGGTAAGATTGTGTTTCTTGTTTCACACAGGCCCTCAGAGAGAGAGAGAGAGAGAGAGAGAGAGATTAACAGGGTTGATTTGATCATGTTCCAGCACCTCCACATCAAGTTGTGGCAGTAATGCTTCAGTAGGCTATAGTATAAATATACTCTTTTGATCCGTGAGGGAAATTTGGTCTCTGCATTTATCCCAATGCGTGAATTAGTGAAACACACTCAGCACACAGTGAACACACAGTGAGGTGAAGCACACACTTATCCCAACGCAGTGAGCTGCCTGCTACAGGGCGCCGGGGAGCAGTGAGGGGTTAGGTGCCTTGCTCAAGGGCACTTCAGCCATTCCTACTGGTCGAGGTTCAAACCGGCAACCCTCCGTTTACAAGTCCGAAGCGCCAGTAGGCTACGGCTGCCCCCCAATTCATGATTCTTATAAAATGTATCCGGGTCAATGAGACCTGAAGTTGCAAATCTGGTTTTTCATCTGCGGGTCGCTGACCAGCTATGCTGTATGGCTATGTCAGGTGAACAATTCCCCTATTACAAGTTCATTTACCATCAAATTGGCATTGGAGTTGTTATATTAAGGTAAAAAACATGCATAGTGCTGCTTTTGGAAGACAGCCTATGGAGGCGTCTCTGTAAATTGGGTCCAGACGAGTCCATGTGAGCGCCCACTTGTCAGCGAAGATGTTTCATACTAGACTACGTGCACAAAAGGCTTTTTCTGTACACTCATATATTTCTGGTGGATCGTCAGCTGTGGCATACCCTAGGCCTACCACACCAATCAGGGGTTATGATAATTATTTGAACCTGATAATGAATGATGATGAAAATGCATAACCCAGGGCAACTAGCCTACATAGTCCATAATCCAAAGTAGTAAGGTCTGAACAGACAAATGGGACGCGGAATGAGACCCCCAAAGAAGGTAGGCTGTAGGCTGCAGATTATTTCTTTTTCTCCATCCTCCCTTCCTTCCTTTCTTCCTCTTCCTTCCTCCTATCCTACCCCCTCCTAATTATTTTTGTGACAGACATGAGAAAGGAACGATAGGAGGAATGAAGGAGAGACAGACAGGCAGGAACTTAAAAAAAAAAAACGTTTGCATTGGAATAAATTTGCAATCCATACGAACTTGTTGGAAGCTTTGGGATGAGTGTGAACAGGAAGACACTGAGGCCCCATCAGAGCTGAAGTGCACTAGAAAGATATCAGAGTCCTCATTCAAATCAATATGAACTCCAACGTGAATACAAAGTTAGCTGTGGTCCTTTTGTTTTGGTCCACTGTCTGATCCCATTTTAGTGGACTGAATTCAGTTTCGAAGTAGGCCTAATACAATGCACGTCCACATTCTTACTATTGATACGCAAATCTCACGACCATTCACACAGATCACATGACCCGCCCGCAATTGTCACATGATCTGTATTTAAACAGGAAGCAGACTGTTAAAACTCTTGGAGAATGAGCTATCTATGCTATGGCCAAGACGAGGAACGGAAGACTGCGTCCATGGCCAAGAGGAAGACTGCGTCCCTCGTATGGACCGATGATGAAGTCCAATTGTTACTCAAAGTAACATTGGACTACAAGGCGAGTGTGGCGGCAGACAGGCCAGGTTTTGATTGGGAGTCGTCCCACAGCAAGTACTGGGATATTTTGCAAAGGTTCCTCGATAACTACCCCTCAGCTGAGGCTGCGTCTGCAATGGGAAAGGATTTCCCGCACAAAAAGAAGGACATTACAAAAGGTAGCCTATGTATTCTGTTCCATGTGTGTTAATATTGAGTCCGTTGAACCCAGAGAATAATTCAGCTATTGTGAAATAGCCAGGCACGTTAACCTGTATGAGACGCTATATTGACTCCGCCATGTTTTGGGTGATATATGAAACGGCTGCCATTTGCGTCCACAACATTTGAAGAGATTCATAACTAGAGCCAAAGTGTGTTTCTAAAGCCCAAAGCTAATAATTCAAGCGTTCTTGTTGACATAATATACAAGAAAAAAAGCTTAATCCAACCACCCAACTAAAATTAGACAGGAACAACTCTTTGTTTTTCGCCTGCAGTTTTAACAGATATTATCATTAAATTTACCACCCTGTCACATTTATTATTCTGGTCAAGTCACGTAATCCAACCTATGTATGACTGTCATTTCAAAGTAATAGGCCTACGTTACATTTTAATATTACGGTCTCTGAATTGTAAGGCATTACACTATTGCATTACTTTTAAGTTACTTTTGTCACAATATCTAGAAATATGGATTTAAGCCTATTAGATGCAGTTTATTACGCTCAATGCAGCTCATTGCACTTCCAATGGAGGGTGTTTCTCAAACTTTTTCATACCAAGGACCATTTAACCAATAAAAAAACATTCACGGACCACCTAGCTAAAAAAAGTAGTCCCTACTTCAACAGCATATTACACAATAGGCCTACTCACTGAACCACCTTGCTTATTGTGTCAGAGGATTAGTATGATTTAAACTGGCATAGCTTACATAGGCAGTGTTGCAGAACTGTTTGGATTTACATACAAGTTGGTTCAATATTGCATCTATACTATATTTTACCACGTCTGCTCGCGGACCACTTGGGATAGCTTGCGGACCACCAGTGGTCCCCGGACTGCTGTAAGCGATGCCACACATTTTTAGGCTAAAACATTTTTTGTCACTTACAGCAAACATCACCTCACCATCCGCTAGCTGCCGGAGTCCTGAATACACTGTAAAAAAACGCAATCTCTGTGGACAGCCCAGGCTCCAAAAATGGCCACAAAGACAACCTGGGCAAACCTAGCCCATAAAAACATAAACTGTTCCAGCAAATCACAGACAAGATGCTCGTTTAGGAGAGTTTCAATTGCACGGGATTGAGGGGGAGGAAGTAGCAAGCTAGCTATCCGTTTTGTTTGAATGTCAACAGAAGTGACGTTACCTAGCATCGCTTAGAGCACCTTTAAGGGTAACAACAGTAGAATGTAATAGGTGCAGTGATTGCTTTGCAGAAAAAAGGTCAAAGTTTGGTAAATTGTGATAGAAATACTGTGACTTTAGGTCTAGGGCTACTCATTAAAATCAATAGAGAGCCCACTAAATTGTAGTGCCACCCCTGCTGGCCATTTCAGTGAGTTACTTTGTGCCCCCTCCCAAAAAATATATATCAATAAGATGAATAAATAAATACTTAATAATTTACTATATTATCTATAATTTACAAATCATTACTGTGTTTTTAAACATTAATTTTTGAAGAAATACTGTTTTACTTATAAATGTTGCATTGTCACTTTAAGAGCATTGAGTCTTTACATTCTTATAATGCCTTTTGCCAGCTCTTGTGTACAAGCCTTGTTTGTTTGAGTTACATTGATAGCACAATATTAACAACAATATGAACAATATTAAGTTGTTATAAGCAGCCTTCATTGCTTTGGAAATGAAAGTGTGTAATGACATGTTGCTTCATATTTCTGTTTGCAATTAAAAGTAAATTATGAGCCACCTAGCTTTCTGAATGGAATGCGTTTCAGTCGACTCGGCATATCATGTGCTTCATGTGAATTCATGGAAAACGAATTATTGAAGATCCACCAATTCCATTACATTCTACTAAGGCAGAGTGGTAGACTAGTCTTTATATTCTTGTCCATGTTCCAAATCACATTGATTGCAGCCTATGTTAAAGATCCCTCTCACCAAACTGAATTTAAAAATGGCTAGTAGTGGGAACCAGGTAACCTCACAAATCCCAACCTTCTGTAGCCTCACCTTTGTTGCCTTCATGATTTCCTTTCAAGTTTATTATTTTAAAAAGGACAATGACAAGCCAGATGGAAACTGCCACTCTCTTTGTCTCTCTTGTGCACACAAGATGTATTCCCAATTAAGTGAACTAAGTAAAGCTAGATAGATCTGCTACGTGGTGGAGATTGAGAGAACCTGAAAAGTATCAAACTTTCATGTAACATGGTGTTAGTGCATTTTGACGTTGTAAACGTTATGGATGAAGAGTGAAATCCAGTTTGCAGTAAAGTTACTATTCATTGGCTACATTTAGGTGCCCCCTCTGGAGCACAAAGCTGACATGCACTAGAAGAGCATTTATGCTTTATCAAGAATCAAAAAGATTCTTGCTAACACAAAGTGCACTGAACTATTATGTTCTTCATATCCTTGTCTCTGACAAACTCAAAATAATGAGCGTAGGCTTATGGCCATCCTCCAAATGTAGAGTCTGTCTGCTGCAGTCATCTTCTACTATTTGTGCAGATTTTTTATCCTCTGTTCTTCTTGCATTGTTGTTTGTGACTATACTGTATATATAAAAATAAAACGCCACTTAATTTTGGGTTCAAATGCATTGTAATGTGTGATACTGAAGTTTGTACTGAGTAAAATATTACCCAATTGTTTTTTGGCATGCCTTACATTACGCGTTACAGCAAAACGCAATATATTAACACAGTAATTATCACTTTTGTAACACGTTACTCCTAACACTGATTATATTTCAATCCTTGATATTTCAATGTTAAAAAAGTAACCTATGCCTAAGGTGGGCCAATATGATTTGGAGGGTGATCATGTGTTTAATGCTGTGTATAAATTGAAAGGTTTCCTTTTTTTGATTTAAAATGTAGAAATTTTTATAGTGGAAAGGGCCCCCGTTTCACAGAATTACCCTTTTGCGTTCACAGCTCAATTGACATCAAAATTGAAGAACATGCGGACCAAGTATAGGCAATCCGCTGAAGCCGGTCAAAAGAATCCCCGTGGGCGAGTGGTGCTTCTGTTTTACAAGATGTGCGAAACCATTTGGGGAAGTTCACCAGTCATACACCCCATCTATGGGGGGATGGAGACAAGCGATGTGAGCCCTGAAACACCCACCGCAAGCGAGGAGTCATTGAACGAGGAGATGGACAATCGCCGTCAGCAACTCGACACTTCTTTGGCAAACCACCGGAATAAATTGAAGAGGCTGCGTCCCTCGGATGTTGTTCAGGAGGACCTGGAAATTAAGAGACAGCTCCTCCGTCAGCTCGAGACAACGGACAGTCAGTTCATTAACACCATAGGCCGTTTGTCATCCTCCGTGGACCGCATGAACTCCAACATCGAGCTGCTGGTCCAGCACCTAGTGGGCAAGAGCAGGCACAACTATGTGCCCCCACCATCACCCCAACCACAGCCTATTGGTAGCACGAGGGGCCTTGAAGAGTTCTCCCCCCTGACAGGTTTGTTTAAAGTCGAGCTCTCCTGACGTCAGGTTGCTTAATTACCCATGAGCTCTCCTGCCCTGCACCCAGACACACAGCTCGGAATTCTGAGCATGATCCTCGCTTCCTTTTATCACTTTGTTTGACTTCTCTCTCCTCCTCTATCCATCTTTATGATCCTCTGGCTCTTTTCCCTCTGTGTGAGTCTTTATCTCCTCCTCTCTCCAGCCCTCCACAATTGTCAGCTGTCAGCCTCAAATCAAGTCTTCTGTCTGTCCTGCTCCCTCCCTCTACAAACTGCCACGATAGCCTCTCTTTCTTTCTGGCTTTCTTTATTTATCTCCCTCTCTCTTTATTTCTCTCTCTCTCTCTCTTTCTCTTTCTCTTTCTCTTTCTCTTTCTCTTTCTCTTTATTTATTTATCTCTCTCCATCTACCTTTCTTTCTTTCTTTCTTTCTTTCTTTCTTTCTCTCTCTCTCTCTCTCTCTCTCTCTCCCTCCATCTATCTCCTCATCGCTGCTCCGAGCCTCTGCTCTGCTAGCCATTATTTTTGTGTTGAGAGCGAGAGAGAGAGAGAGAAAAGGGAAAGATGTCAGCCTGCCCTGGAGGGTTTGAGACTCTCTGATATCTGATGAATAATGGACACACTGGCCCTTGTGACAGACCAAATCTGTTCCCCGGAATGAAATTCCACACAACAGATGCATGCTCACTCCTACCGGGGAAGAAGGGGAGAAGAATAGAGGAGAAGAAAATACCATTTTTTCTCAACATTGCATTTGTTCATTTTGCAGATATGGGCTATAGAGGTATGGGCTGAGGGAAAGGCGCATTTATTTCATGATTACTGAGATGAAGTAGGCCAAATACTTCTGAGACCTCGCAATAATTGTGACACATTACATGAAGCAACAATGATCAACAATGACAAATGTTCTCAAAGCATTAAACTTTTTTCTTTTCATATTGATTTCATTCTTTTGAGTTTTGTTTCCTGTCTGGGCGGATCATTTTGTCTGCTACTTTTTTGTATTTAGACATTTGAAACAGTGTGATGACACATTATACATGCCTTCTAAATGACATCAATTATTTAGTGCAGGGGTAAATTTTAGTGCATACATAATTGAAATGATTGCTGACGAACCACAAAGTCACTCCAGTAGTAATTGACATTAACATCTGTTAGAGGATTTGGATAAAAGAGTCGCCATTATAAGTGACAATGATGCACATAATGTTGGACGGGTCCTTCGGTGGATAGTGTTTTTGTAAATCTTACTCCCCACATGCTCATCGTTACCCTGAGAATCCAAAGTTCTCGTGGGAGCACAATATCGATTCGCTCAGCGAGACTCTGGCAATGAGTAATGATGCACTTTTGCCCCTTGCATCGCGGGGAACCAATCACATCTGTATCTGATATAGGCGGGCCAGGGGTGAGCTAAACAGATGACAGTCGTAGTGTTATCCAATTGCATCAAAGTATACATTGGTTGTATAGGGTTATCTAATTGCGTGCGTGCTCGGTGCCGCCCCTCAAGTTGGGCCATTACATTTGAGGCCAGACCCTTAATCTTTCGGATTTGGGTCTGGAATCTCCAGGCTAGCTCATGGTGACGACACAACACTCCAATTGACAATTATTTTTTTGACTACCATGAGGCTCCATGACTTTTTAACACGGGGCATCTGAACACACTCCATTTAGATCACTTTCATAACAATTTGGGTGTTTTATTTAACTTTGAGAACACCCATGTGTATTCCTGGTCAAAAATTACCAGCCATTAGAAATTAATGGGTGAGAAAATGTGTATAAAATTGAGTCCAGGCACATACTGGGATGCGTTTCCCGAAACCATAGTTGCTAACTAAGTTAGCAACTTTGTTGGTTGCAATGCAATTTCCCATTGCCAACCAACTAAGTTGCTAACAGATTAGCAACTATGGTTTTAGGAAAGCGCCCCAGATGGACTGTATGTGTGCTTCTGTACATTAAAAACACCTCACTCCCCCTCTGCTTCTATGCTAACCTCCACTGGAACATTTCCCTAATAGTATCTTCTCCTCTGACTTGCATGAGCTCAGATCAATAAGGCCTGCAGGCCATAAATAGCAAATTGAAGTTCAAAACCGGTATGCAATAGAACATAAGTTGATACAAAGGTCTATCACAACATTAAACAATAATGTGTTATTCTGGATTTATAACAAGTTATAATGCAGTGGTCATTTTTGACCAGGAACACAAAACTAGTAAACATAAAACAAACACAACAGTGGCTCAACTCCAGCTACTGACTCACCTTTAAAAACTAGTCAATAGCTTGATTTTGCCACTAGATGGCACCGTTTAACAGATTGTCAAAGTATCATTGATGCCAACTAGAAGGGACTTTTTTTTTGGCAGTGCTATTCAAACACCAAAGAGGGTCATCAACATAGTACACTGCTCCAAATTAAGGCGACAATAACAGTACACTAACAAGCACAGCGAGAGGTCCCCCTAAACCTTCAGAGCCAAACATGGAGGACTCCAGCATCCTACAACACAGATGTGGACTGACACTGACAAAGTCAGAGAATGCGTCCTTGGGAACAAGTTCTTTATTGTTTTTAACAGACGTCGATTCACTCAGCCATCTCCAGAGAGAGAGCCGTGTTGGTGACCAGGGAGCAGCTCTCGCCACTCAGTGTCTGCACTGGCCGCAGCTTGATCACCAGATTAAAGGCTACCTGCTTAGCCTGAAACCCTTTCGTTAATAGAGGCACATAACTGGAAATACCAATCAGACATTACACATTTTCAAATGTCCATAACTTTTATTTACAATACAGACTCATAGAATAAACAAATGAAACACTTTGTATGACAAAGTTATTTCTTTCGATATACTGGGTCACTGTAACAGTCTTTGCATTAATTGCCATTGCGTATAAGATAAAAATATAAATATACACTACATGGCTACAATCTCTTACATTTGCATGAGCCACAAGTGTTAACAAACACTTGAGTTGAGGTAGCCTAAACGTCTTAACACTTAAAGTGAAAATGTAAAGAGAAAAGGTCAACCCAGCACATAGGAACAGTGCAACAAATAAGGGCGTGAATGTTCACCGTCAATAAGAACCCAATATGACCATCATGGAATAGCAAGGAGAATAAGCAGTTCCATCACTGCTTTTGTATTAAAGAGCAGGGACTGCAAGGTTAGAGTGTCTAAGTCAATTTTCTTTCTTTAGGTTATTCTATTCTTCTTCTAAGGACACCTTCAACCTTGTATACAAACAAGGTCTCTGGCACCAAGCGATAAGGGAGGCCAGATGGTTTGGTATGGCATCAGGGTCCCAAAAAAAAAAAATTTAGTGACATCACCGCGGTAACAAGCCGTGCGAGAATACCTGAACGCTAGAAAGTCAGCTCCCAGCTTCGGTATATTCACAAACTGACACCACGCGGTTCTTACTTCCGATAGCGGTGCTCATCGCTGCAGCGATTGTTTGGAGCATCCACGGGGTTTTAAACGGAGAGAACTCAAGTTCATGTACGTGCATGTATGGCCAACAAGGTGAACTAAACTAAAGGCTGTCTGAACATCCACTAATATTTCAAACGACTACGCAGCTTCTTTACCTTTGCCGCGATATCATCTTTGGTTGCACGCTGCCAATGTGGTATTTTTGCTTTCAGTGCGTTTCCGAGTTTGGTATTCAAGCCATTCACAAAACGTTCCACCAGATTTTTTTTCAACGGTGTCGTCAACCATGTCAAAGCCGCAGTGCCTGGTGAACAAATTGTCCAAACGGCTTAGATATTCCAAAGGATCTTCACCTTCCAACTGCTTGCAAGCATAAAACATCTCGCCAGTCGATATCACTACGTGGCCTACACCTGTAGTCATCCCAAAGTTCTTTGTAGCATATCGCGGTATCCCCTTCTGACGCCGCTGTTCTGTCCCTCGCTGCCGGCGGTCCCAGTGCCAGGCATTTTTGCAATGTTACTTCAATATTCCTTTTGGAACTCACAAGTGTGTAAAGTTCTGAGTCGAGCCCAAGGTTATCAATTAGATTGTTGCATTTCAATGTAAACTCTTTCAGACTGTCTTTAGTACTTGGAATTAAAAGCAAAAGGTCCTGTTCCCTGTTCAATTTTACTTTTTTAGATGGGCAGCAGTCTCCCTGTGTTTCAGTATGGCCGAAAGGAGATGTTGTTTGGTCCATGTTGTTTAGCCTCCTTGTGACACCCCTGTTGCTGTATCCGGTCCTGACAGTCACAGAATCATAGGAGGAGAATGTCCGTAAGGTGAGGTGAGCGGTAGGCTTTATATGTCCATTTCGCCCAAACACACCCACCCTCTCAGCCCCGCCTCCTTGTTTGCCCAAACACACCCACCCTCCCAGCCCCTTTTTGTTGCCACTTTTTCATGCAAATTGTATGTTCCAATTTTTCCTATTTCATTTCATAAGACGACAAGAAAGATCAGATATGTCCATTAGTGTCTTTAGCAATCTCAAAACACTGTGACAAACAGAAAACTTGGCTGTAATATGCATGCATAAAATTCACTTAGTCAGCAGCAGTGTCCATGTGCTGTTTGAAAAACCGTTATTCATATAACCTACCTAGAACGTGCAATTTTACAATGAAATATTAGGCCTTACTGGAATAACATACTGGATAAATTAGTGTACATGCAGAGTCAGGGTAGCCTATTACCAAATAGTTCTAGATTGCTATCGAGATTATTTTTTTTTTATTATTATTATTTATGTGATAATGGTGTGTATGATAGGCCCATCTGATTTACAATACTGGTCTGAATGGAGTTCTGCTTTGTGGCAATCATGCTGTTGGTCTTTTGTTCACACCTTCACCTGTTGCCAAGGGGGGGGGGGGTTGCTGAAACAATTTAATTGAGTGAAACACAGATTGTGCGCATACAGCCACCTCCACAATTATTGGCACCCTAAGACCAGGAAGTCATATATGAGATAACATTTTATACTTATAACAAATATATTCAGTAGAATAAAACCCATTAGAAAGTCCTTAATCAAGAAATAGTTGTTTTAAACAAAATCATGTGCCACAATTATTGTCACCTCTCATACAGAGAAAATCTGCACAGTTCACTTTTGCACCACCATTGCACACACTTTACAGTAAGATGTTCCAATCAACTGATGTGACAAACAGGACAATGAAGATATATAGATGGATGAATGATAAACACTGATATGAAGAGAATGGTAAGCCTATAGAAGAAACATCTTTTAGAGAGTTGACTAAAAAGGTCACATTTTGAGGTTACCAAGTTGCCATAAAATCAAACTCAAATAAAATTGGCAGCAAACACACACACACACATATATATATATATATAGATTTATACATCACTTATTTACCTCAAAATAAATTATTTCCCTTCAAAAGTTGTTTTTTTTTTATAGTGGAAATACACCAGCAGGAGTACCATCTTTACCTTTTGAGATGTATTGTGGAGGGTTCATCATATACAGGTGTGAATGTACCAATTAACTGTGACAATGGTTGTCAGGTGCAAACCATTAGACTTGGTTGCATCTTCTGGTCAGGTAATGGTCTCTGAATGTTTGCATAAGACATCAAATGTTTTAACTATTTGGAATGGGTTTTGATTTCTGCTCGTTGTGCTAAAGTAGACAGGTGCCAGGACAATATTGGGGCGATTTCACTGATCACGCCCAAATGACACATGATTCAAAAACATGAATTTAATTAACTGCCATAAAACAGAAATGTGTTTGTTACATGCTTTAAAGTTGTCAATTCATTAGTTCTTGTCAATTCATTATTGCTTCCCAACCTTCTAAATAGGTTTCATTTCATTCTTTAAGGGTGCAAGGCCGACCTTAGGTATAAAAATGAGATTTAGCTAATCATGAGAGAAATGCATTGCATGTTCAGATTTGCCTGATGGGTAGGAGGAGGAAAAGTATAGAGATATGAGATGGATAAGTTTGAGGCCAAAGCTCTTTCTTCCACACTGTGCAAACTATGATCACTTATGACCGTCCTTTTACACTAACCTTGAAAAACAACATCCCACATTTTGAAGACATGGGACACAGTGATAGAATGGCCATACTTCTGCAGTATGTTTCGGAGTGTTACAACCTGAGGGACTCAGTCTAATGTAGACTTGTGTGTTTATAGACACACACATGTCACTATCTCCATCTTACTATCTCCATTCTGTAGCCTACTCTGACTATGAGAGGTGGCAATAATTGTGGCACATGATTTTGTTTAAAACATCCATTTCTTGATTAAGGAGTTTCTAATGGGGTTTATTCTAGATTTATGTTGTGATTTCAAAGTTCAACAAAACAAAAGGTGATCAACATATCACCTGAGAGCCATGTTGGTGGCCATGAATATGCACTGGCCACTCAGTACCTGAACTGGCAATTTTAAAGGCTACTATAACCTGGCTGCCCAAACACACACAATAACGACAAATCCCAATCAGATATTACAATCCTGTAAAGTCACTGTATAAGTTTTGCCTTTTATTTACAATAAATCACCTTTTATTTGCCTTTTATTTAAAATATACAATAAAACAACATTTTTGATGACACAGTTTTCTTTCCAAGTCATCTTTGCATCAATGCTCCCCCTTTCCTTTCAATATTCTCCCTAAAAAAATGGGAATGATATTGGAAAAAAGCTTAGGCCTTTTTGAAAAAATGCACTTTAGACGTGGAGGGGCAGTTGCTGCATCCTTAGCACCCCCTCCCTGCACGTTCATCGTGCAGCTTCTCTATCTCTATCCCTATATTATATAAGCAAAAATCGAGCCAATATGGATTTTTTTCTTTCAATGCGTTTCCGAGTTTGGTGTTCAAGCCACTCACAAAACGGTCCACCATGTATGGTTCATCAGGGTTGAGCGCAACGCATGTTCCAAACGGTTCAAATATGTCGATGGATGTTCACCTTCCTTCTGCTTGCAATTATAAAGACGCTGCCAGTAGACCTCATTTCTCCTTGTATACCTGTAGTCCCTCCACCAACCTTTATAGCATACCTTGGCTTTGTATTTTGACGCTGTTTTAGGCATGTCACTCGCTGCCTGCTCTGCCTTCCATTTTTGTGATATTACTTCAATAGTCTTTTTTAAACGCAAAACTGCGACAAGTTCTTCGCGACCGAGTCCAAAGTTTTTAACTAGACTTTCGCATTTCAATGTAAAGTCCTCCAGGCTGTCTTTGGTACTTGGAAGTAAAAGCGAGGAGTCCTGTGCATTGTCAAGAAGCAGCCTCCCAGTAGATGGGCAGAAGTCTCCCACCTGTGATACGGGGTGGCCGCAAGACGATGATGTTGTCAGCTCTGGATGACACACGACATTCTGCTTTTGACGTATCAATGACTCGACCTTCCACAAAGTGAAGGCTTGCCAATCAACAAATGTCTTCTGCTGTTCGCACAGGACGAACTGAAGATATTCCATAACGTCCGTCTCAAACGAGCCACCCGGGGGCCACCTCAGCTTCGGTGTTGCTGTAGAGGTCCACTTCTCCCAATTCATTAGTTCTTGTCAATTCATTATTGCTTCCCAACCTTCTAAATAGGTTTCATTTCATTCTTTAAGGGTGCAAGGCCGACCTTAGGTATAAAAATGAGATTTAGCTAATCATGAGAGAAATGCATTGCATGTTCAGATTTGCCTGATGGGTAGGAGGAGGAAAAGTATAGAGATATGAGATGGATAAGTTTGAGGCCAAAGCTCTTTCTTCCACACTGTGCAAACTATGATCACTTATGACCGTCCTTTTACACTAACCTTGAAAAACAACATCCCACATTTTGAAGACATGGGACACAGTGATAGAATGGCCATACTTCTGCAGTATGTTTTGAGTGTTACAACCTGAGGGACTCAGTCTAATGTAGACTTGTGTGTTTATAGACACACACATGTCACTATCTCCATCTTACTATCTCCATTCTGTAGCCTACTCTGACTATGAGAGGTGGCAATAATTGTGGCACATGATTTTGTTTAAAACATCCATTTCTTGATTAAGGAGTTTCTAATGGGGTTTATTCTAGATTTATGTTGTGATTTCAAAGTTCAACAAAACAAAAGGTGATCAACATATCACCTGAGAGCCATGTTGGTGGCCATGAATATGCACTGGCCACTCAGTACCTGAACTGGCAATTTTAAAGGCTACTATAACCTGGCTGCCCAAACACACACAATAACGACAAATCCCAATCAGATATTACAATCCTGTAAAGTCACTGTATAAGTTTTGCCTTTTATTTACAATAAATCACCTTTTATTTGCCTTTTATTTAAAATATACAATAAAACAACATTTTTGATGACACAGTTTTCTTTCCAAGTCATCTTTGCATCAATGCTCCCCCTTTCCTTTCAATATTCTCCCTAAAAAAATGGGAATGATATTGGAAAAAAGCTTAGGCCTTTTTGAAAAAATGCACTTTAGACGTGGAGGGGCAGTTGCTGCATCCTTAGCACCCCCTCCCTGCACGTTCATCGTGCAGCTTCTCTATCTCTATCCCTATATTATATAAGCAAAAATCGAGCCAATATGGATTTTTTTCTTTCAATGCGTTTCGAGTTTGGTGTTCAAGCCACTCACAAAGCGGTCCACCATGTATGGTTCATCAGGGTTGGCATAGCGCATGTTCCAAAACGGTTCAAATATGTCGATGGATGTTCACCTTCCTTCTGCTTGCAATTATAAAGACGCTGCCAGTAGACCTCATTTCTCCTTGTATACCTGTAGTCCCTCCACCAACCTTTATAGCATACCTTGGCTTTGTATTTTGACGCTGTTTTAGGCATGTCACTCGCTGCCTGCTCTGCCTTCCATTTTTGTGATATTACTTCAATAGTCTTTTTAAACGCAAAACTGCGACAAGTTCTTCGCGACCGAGTCCAAAGTTTTTAACTAGACTTTTCGCATTTCAATGTAAAGTCCTCCAGGCTGTCTTTGGTACTTGGAAGTAAAAGCGAGGAGTCCTGTGCATTGTCAAGAAGCAGCCTCCCAGTAGATGGGCAGAAGTCTCCCACCTGTGATACGGGGTGGCCGCAAGACGATGATGTTGTCAGCTCTGGATGACACCGCGACATTCTGCTTTTTGCGGTATCAATGACTCGACCTTCCACAAAGTGAAGGCTTGCCAATCAACAAATGTCTTCTGCTGTTCGCACAGGACGAACTGAAGATATTCCATAACGTCCGTCTCAAACGAGCCACCCGGGGGCCACCTCAGCTTCGGTGTTGCTGTAGAGGTCCACTTCTCCCAATTCATTAGTTCTTGTCAATTCATTATTGCTTCCCAACCTTCTAAATAGGTTTCATTTCATTCTTTAAGGGTGCAAGGCCGACCTTAGGTATAAAAATGAGATTTAGCTAATCATGAGAGAAATGCATTGCATGTTCAGATTTGCCTGATGGGTAGGAGGAGGAAAAGTATAGAGATATGAGATGGATAAGTTTGAGGCCAAAGCTCTTTCTTCCACACTGTGCAAACTATGATCACTTATGACCGTCCTTTTACACTAACCTTGAAAAACAACATCCCACATTTTGAAGACATGGGACACAGTGATAGAATGGCCATACTTCTGCAGTATGTTTCGGAGTGTTACAACCTGAGGGACTCAGTCTAATGTAGACTTGTGTGTTTATAGACACACACATGTCACTATCTCCATCTTACTATCTCCATTCTGTAGCCTACTCTGACTATGAGAGGTGGCAATAATTGTGGCACATGATTTTGTTTAAAACATCCATTTCTTGATTAAGGAGTTTCTAATGGGGTTTATTCTAGATTTATGTTGTGATTTCAAAGTTCAACAAAACAAAAGGTGATCAACATATCACCTGAGAGCCATGTTGGTGGCCATGAATATGCACTGGCCACTCAGTACCTGAACTGGCAATTTTAAAGGCTACTATAACCTGGCTGCCCAAACACACACAATAACGACAAATCCCAATCAGATATTACAATCCTGTAAAGTCACTGTATAAGTTTTGCCTTTTATTTACAATAAATCACCTTTTATTTGCCTTTTATTTAAAATATACAATAAAACAACATTTTTGATGACACAGTTTTCTTTCCAAGTCATCTTTGCATCAATGCTCCCCCTTTCCTTTCAATATTCTCCCTAAAAAATGGGAATGATATTGGAAAAAAGCTTAGGCCTTTTTGAAAAAATGCACTTTAGACGTGGAGGGGCAGTTGCTGCATCCTTAGCACCCCCTCCCTGCACGTTCATCGTGCAGCTTCTCTATCTCTATCCCTATATTATATAAGCAAAAATCGAGCCAATATGGATTTTTTCTTTCAATCGTTTCGAGTTTGGTGTTCAAGCCACTCACAAAAGCGGTCCACCATGTATGGTTCATCAGGGTTGGCATAGCGCATGTTCCAAACGGTTCAAATATGTCGATGGATGTTCACCTTCCTTCTGCTTGCAATTATAAAGGCGCTGCCAGTAGACCTCATTTCTCCTTGTATACCTGTAGTCCCTCCACCAACCTTTATAGCATACCTTGGCTTTGTATTTTGACGCTGTTTTAGGCATGTCACTCGCTGCCTGCTCTGCCTTCCATTTTTGTGATATTACTTCAATAGTCTTTTTTAAACGCAAAACTGCGACAAGTTCTTCGCGACCGAGTCCAAAGTTTTTAACTAGACTTTCGCATTTCAATGTAAAGTCCTCCAGGCTGTCTTTGGTACTTGGAAGTAAAAGCGAGGAGTCCTGTGCATTGTCAAGAAGCAGCCTCCCAGTAGATGGGCAGAAGTCTCCCACCTGTGATACGGGGTGGCCGCAAGACGATGATGTTGTCAGCTCTGGATGACACACGACATTCTGCTTTTGACGTATCAATGACTCGACCTTCCACAAAGTGAAGGCTTGCCAATCAACAAATGTCTTCTGCTGTTCGCACAGGGCCTAACTGAAGATATTCCATAACGTCCGTCTCAAAGCGAGGCCACCGGGGGGCCACCTCAGCCGGTGTTGCTGTAGGGTCCACTTCTCCCAATTCATTAGTTCTTGTCAATTCATTATTGCTTCCCAACCTTCTAAATAGGTTTCATTTCATTCTTTAAGGGTGCAAGGCCGACCTTAGGTATAAAAATGAGATTTAGCTAATCATGAGAGAAATGCATTGCATGTTCAGATTTGCCTGATGGGTAGGAGGAGGAAAAGTATAGAGATATGAGATGGATAAGTTTGAGGCCAAAGCTCTTTCTTCCACACTGTGCAAACTATGATCACTTATGACCGTCCTTTTACACTAACCTTGAAAAACAACATCCCACATTTTGAAGACATGGGACACAGTGATAGAATGGCCATACTTCTGCAGTATGTTTGAGTGTTACAACCTGAGGGACTCAGTCTAATGTAGACTTGTGTGTTTATAGACACACACATGTCACTATCTCCATCTTACTATCTCCATTCTGTAGCCTACTCTGACTATGAGAGGTGGCAATAATTGTGGCACATGATTTTGTTTAAAACATCCATTTCTTGATTAAGGAGTTTCTAATGGGGTTTATTCTAGATTTATGTTGTGATTTCAAAGTTCAACAAAACAAAGGTGATCAACATATCACCTGAGAGCCATGTTGGTGGCCATGAATATGCACTGGCCACTCAGTACCTGAACTGGCAATTTTAAAGGCTACTATAACCTGGCTGCCCAAACACACACAATAACGACAAATCCCAATCAGATATTACAATCCTGTAAAGTCACTGTATAAGTTTTGCCTTTTATTTACAATAAATCACCTTTTATTTGCCTTTTATTTAAAATATACAATAAAACAACATTTTTGATGACACAGTTTTCTTTCCAAGTCATCTTTGCATCAATGCTCCCCTTTCCTTTCAATATTCTCCCTAAAAAAAATGGGAATGATATTGGAAAAAGCTTAGGCCTTTTGAAAAAATGCACTTTAGGCGTGGAGGGGCAGTTGCTGCATCCTTAGCACCCTCCCCTGCACGTTCATCGTGCAGCTTCTCTATCTCTATCCTATATATATTATATAAGCAAAAATCGAGCCAATATGGATTTTTTTTTTCTTTCAATCGTTTCGAGTTTGGTGTTCAAGCCACTCACAAAACGGTCCACCATGTATGGTTCATCAGGGTTGGTATAGCGCATGTTCCAAACGGTTCAAATATGTCGATGGATGTTCACCTTCCTTCTGCTTGCAATTATAAAGGCGCTGCCAGTAGACCTCATTTCTCCTTGTATACCTGTAGTCCCTCCACCAACCTTTATAGCATACCTTGGCTTTGTATTTTTGACGCTGTTTTAGGCATGTCACTTTCGCTGCCTGCTCTGCCTTCCATTTTGTGATATTACTTCAATAGTCTTTTTAAGCATAAAACTGCGACAAGTTCTTAGCGACCGAGTCCAAAGTTTTTAACTAGACTTCGCATTTCAATGTAAAGTCCTCCAGGCTGTCTTTGGTACTTGGAAGTAAAAGCGAGGAGTCCTGTGCATTGTCAAGAAGCAGCCTCCCAGTAGATGGGCAGAAGTCTCCCACCTGTGATACGGGGTGGCCGCAAAGACGATGATGTTGTCAGCTCTGGATGACACCACGACATTCTGCTTTTGACGTATCAATGACTCGACCTTCCACAAAGTGAAGGCTTGCCAATCAACAAATGTCTTCTGCTGTTCGCACAAGACGAACTGAAGATATTCCATAACGTCCGTCTCAAACGAGCCACCCGGGGGCCACCTCAGCTTCGGTGTTGCTGTAGAGGTCCACTTCTCCCATTTTGGTGACTGCGCGCAACTTTCAGCTCCGTATTTCTCGTACATAATTGTAGCGCACGTGCCCTTGGCAGGAGGGGGAACCTGCTTGCTATGATTATTCATTTTTCTCTTTTCAAATTTCGAGCAAAAATATTAAACTAAACCACAGGCACAAGTTATCCGAGGAAGTGTTTTGACAACTGTAGCAGGCTGTCTGCTCTAATTTGCACTTGCACACCAAATTAGAAAACTGCAAATGGTCCCCCTTTTTTCCTCTGGAAAGTTTATAACTCCAACAACTCCATCCAAGAGAACAGATTCAAAGAAGAATCAAATCAGTCATGCGGACGAAGGAGGGCTTTCAAATAGCCTGCTTGTGACGCCCCACTGTATCCGGTCCTGAATGTCATAGAATCATAGGAGGAGAATGTCCGTAACTGGCCAGCTGAGGTGAGCGGTAGGCTTTATATGTCCATTTCGCCCAAACACACCCACCCATCAGCCACGCCTCCTTGTTTGTTTGTCTTTCTTTTGTTGTCACTTTTTCATACAAGATGTGTGTTCCAATTCTTCATATTTCATTGACGACTAGAAAGATCAGATATGTCCATTAGTGATATTGTGAAAAACAGAAAACTTGGCTGTAATATGCATGCAAATTCACCTTGTTAGCAACAGTGTCCTGTTTGAATAACCTACATTGTGCAATCAGTGAAATATTGAATATTTTCAACAGATCAGATGTTGGCCTTTGAATAAAAATAGTCGTGTCCATAGGCCTTACTGAAATAGTATATGACATATTACTGTACATGAAGAATATAGCTTTTTGACGGTATGAAGAATATAGCTTATTGAAGGTATAGCTTACCAAAGGAAGCTTACCATATAAGGTATGACTTATATGAAGGTATAGCTTACCAAATGGTTCTAGTTAGAGGTCCCTGTCCGTGATAATGGTGTGGATGATGGGCCCATCTGATTTACAATACTGGTCTGAATGGAGTTCTGCTTTGTTGCAATCATGCTGTTGGTCTTTTGTTCACACCTTCACCTGTTGCCAAGGGGGGTTGCTGAAACAATTTAATTGAGTGAAATTGAATGTGCGCATACAGCCCCCTCCACAATTATTGGCACACCCCAGGTAGGCATATATTATCGGAACTCCCCCTATACCGTAATATCTCCATCTCCATTTCCATACAAACCAAGATGGCGGACTCCTAAAGAAACGCAACCACCCACACCATAGGTGTATCTAAATTAGCTATGCACCAAAAAAGACATTTTACCGTGACTCGAAGAGCTGTAAACAGTGTTGTAAGGCTGCGTGTACACAACCGCTTGGAGCTCCAGTGGAATTTTAATTTCATGACGAGAATTCTCGGTCTATCGTTCATGTGCCGTTGAAACGGCGTAAATAGGCGACCCATCAGGCCAGCACTAACTCAAAGCGTGATAAAGAAACTCGGATATTTCAGGCAGTAAAAGATCCCGTTAAGAACCAAACCAGATTTTGTTCAAATCCACACACCTATGGCTACTGAAAAATGTAAGGTTCATTTAGCAAATATTATTTTGAAGTGTTAAAAAATATTGTTGTTTTAGAATTTCTGAACAAAAGTGGTGATAATTGGGTGTGTTACAGTTACACTAAAATGCTACTCACCCTTTTCTTTTGGTGAACTTTGATATCACACTTAAATAAGACAAAATGTTATACTTATGTTATAACATATCTATTCAGTAGAATGAAACCCAAATCCTTCATCAAGAAATAGTTCACAATCATGTGCAAAAGTTATTGTCACCTCATCAAAATTCGAAAGAGAAAATAATTCAGTTCAAACAAGGGGACATATATTGACCCCTTTAAGCCAGGGCTACTATGAAAAACACACTTGATTGAAAATGGCCATGAAACTGTAATTAAGAGGTTCAACAAACATCATGATGCAACCTTGCAACCTTTAGGCTTCTAGATTATGTAAAAGGTACAGCAGGAAAAAAATGTGTCTGAAGGTGGCTGAAGTTTGCTTAATGCAGTAGAATGTCACTCATGGTTTGGTATAACTATTTTATCATTTCAGACATAATGGAGTTGTTAAATTCCTTGTGATGTGTGGATTTCCTACAGTGGCTGATGGTACAATGGTTTAATCAAGATCCTGCTGCATGATGTGTCCCCAAAGAAAACCAGTTGATAAGCTAAAGGGGAGAATGCACAGCAGAGGGCCTGGGAATCTTAATGCACAACACTGGGCATGGGCATCTGGATGAACTAGATTATGTAAAGAGGAATGGCTTTTAATGTCGCCTTGGATATTCGGAAAAGAGGAAAAATGACTTGAACTCAAAGTCGGGTTGGATTTTATGCAGTAAGCAGTACTAAAAACGTTTATTATTTGTTTTCCAAGCTGATCTCATTAACACACTGTTTTGGAGGTCAGAATTTTTAAAGTCAGGTCCTCCGAGTGTACGGCCAGCATGAAGGCAGTATCACTCCAACCATGTGTAGAGCGTATATATCAGAAAGATAGATACCGCATTGGGCTCCAGATTGTATCTCAATTGTGCTGCCATCTTGGTGGGGGCAACAATCAAGTGGAGGCCAATGGAGAAACAGGTGTCTCTTTGTTATGATAAATTGTTTCCATTCAACGTTTTTTTTGTTCATTGTGCAATAAACCACCAAGAGATGTATTTTTATAGTTAAGTTTCAATTGAACTCATGGATGGTTTTGTGTCTCGGGGCTCATTGAAATCAATCTCAGACACCTGTGATAATTAGTTTGCCAGGTGAGCCCAATCAAAGAAAAACTACTTAAGAAGGATGTTCCTCATTATTAAGCATGCCACACAGGTTTCAAGCAATATGGGAAAGAAAAAGGATCTCTCTGCTGCTGAAAAGCGTGAAATTGTGCACTACCTTGGACAAGGTATGAAAACGTTTCCCGAAAACTTATGCATGTTTAACAGGACAAGGTCCACGCCCCTTGTCTAGCCTAGTAGTGCCATTGCGAGTGGCTCTTGGCAGTCGGAGGCGAGCCAATTAGTGTAGAGAAGTGGCTATATAAATTTTAACTTTTAATTTGAAAGCCGACGTCATAGCTGCATACCGTTGTTCGTCCACCTGACCACTGCCTTCACCGCGGGATCCCTTGTGCTGTTTTGGCCTCCTGCCCGCTGTGCACGCATCCAGTGACATTCCTGGTAGGTTATTGTAACGTTCCTGTATGATGTAGGCTAGTATAGTTAACACAAACTTTGGGGTTCTAGGATTGCTGTCGGTCGCTGAACGTGGGCTTCATAACCGGTCTCAGCTGCTTGGTATGTAAATTTAACTGTCTTCAAAATAATATTTAACTTGCGTGGGTATTTATCTTTTTCGTGTAGCAGAGCTTGCGGTAACACAAGGACCGGCAACATCAAGGCTACCTTGGTTCAAGTTCCGAACGCTGCTGTTTTGTTTGCACCCAAGTTGTGTTGGTCGATTTTACATGTTTGTTTAGTTTACTGTATGTTTGCATACATTTTAACTTGCTCACTGTATAAAGATACGATGTTCACCACACTATGTGAGTGCATGTGCATATATTGTGCGTATTGGCTCATTGATTCTGCTCTCTTGCCGGACAGGAGCTGCAGGCCAACTGGGGTGGCGGGCCATCTCGAGGTGGTGGCGTCCCTTTCACTTTTCCTGTTGTAGTGCATTTTGAGAATTTGTTATTGACATATTCACGCGTGTCTGTAGACCCTCTCTCTTATATGCTCTCCAGCCCTGGGTAAGCTCCGGCCCTGTTCCTGGCTCCTCCCATTCCCCCTTAGCCAGTAATCTAATAAGCACATTCTGGTGTGTGTGACTGTGTATACATGTGTGTCCAGGCTATTTGTGTCAGTGCCTTAGTGGCAAAAGTTCGAACTGTCTGGAGAGAACCCACTCCCTGTATGTTTTTAATATTATTAGTTAATAAAGACGAGAGTTTATTTTTGGAAACGCGCCTCTGGTTTTCTGTGTCCACGAACCTGTGTTGCCTGGTTGGGCTTCAGGTAACTAATTATAGTCCAATTGATTGAAGATTCTGAGGGGCAGGGCCTCAGATGGCGAAGTCGACATTTCGTAATGGAGAACTAACCTACCACTTGCCACACATGATCATTGTACTGTGAAGAAATTTGTCGCTGATTCAGAGCACAGGTGGGTTTGTGCAAACAAAGGCATACTAAGGAAGGTTTCTGCCAGACAAATTCATAGGATTAAGAGAGCAGCTGTTAAAATGGCATTGCAAAGCAGCAAACAGGTATTTGAAGCCTGGTGCCTGTGGAGTCCCGCGAAGCTCAAAGTGTAGGATCCTCAAGAAGTTTGCAAGTGTGCATAAACCTACTATTCGGCCACCCCTAAACAATGCTCATAAGCAGGAACGGTTGAGGTGGGCACAAAAATACATGAAGACTAATTTTCAAACAGTTTTGTTTATGGATGAGTGCCATGCAACCCAAGATGGTCCAGAGGGATGGAGTAATGGATAGTTGGTGAATGGCCACCATGTCCCAACAAAACTGATATGTCAGCAAGGAGATGGCAGAGTCATGTTTTGGGCAGGAATTATGGGGGGAGAGCTGGTAGGTCCCTTTAGGGTCCCTGACTGTGTGAAAATGACCGCCGCAAAGTATGTGGAGTTTCTGACTGAGCACTTTCTTCCGTGGGACAAAAAAGAACCGTGCCTTCCGTAGCAAAATCATCTTTATACATGACCATGCACCATCGGCTGCTATGGGCATAAAAAGAGAAACTCATGGCATGGTCCCCATCTTCCCCTGACCTCAACCCTATTGAGAACCTTTGCAGCATCATCAAGCAAAAGATCTATGAGGGTGGGAGGCAGTTCATATCCAAGCAGGAACTCTGGGAGGCTATTCTGGCAGCTCCGGGAGGCTATTTTGCAAAGACATTAAAGAAACACTCCAAGAACTCAAACGTTCAATGGATGCAAAGACTTGAATTTCCCCTGGGGATCAATAAAGTATCTAAGAATTGTGAAGGTGATCTCAATGAAGGGGATCCTATGTTAACTTGTAACTTGGCCTGTTTTTGATTGAAATAACTTTTGATTTTATATCACCTCCTAATGCTGCAAATTCAACAAATTACCATTTTTAGTTCTTTCCTAAATGTAATTTGCATAATAATTTGGAATGCAGTGTATATACAGGTGTGAATGTATCAATTAACTGTGACGAGGGTTCTCAGGTGCAAACCATTTAGACTTGGTTGCTGCATCTCCTGGTCAGGTAATGGTCTCTGAATGTTAGCATATTAAGACATCAAAAGTTTTCATTATTTAACAGATCACGATTTGCGCTCGTTATGCTAAAGTACACAGATGCCAGGACCGGTCAGGACAAGTTTGGGGCATCTTTTTTTTTCAGGACAAGCTGAAATGATTCATGATAAAATGTATTTCATTGTCTGCAATAAAACAAATGTGTTTGCTATATGATAAGTTTGTATAAGTTTTCAATTTAACAATGTCACAGTTGCTGACCCACTCCTGTGATTAGCAGACATGGGAAGTATTTTAATTAGTATGTATTTTAAATACGTATTTAATTACTTTAGCGTATTTTGTCATTTGTATTTTGCAGGATTGGAACCAATCTAATGTAGTTTTTAACAAAATACTTTGAGGGATTTGTATTTAGAGTATTTCAAATACTTAAGAAAAATCTGTCATTTTTTCTCTAATAAGCCAACATTTCATCACTCAGTTAAATATACTAACCATTACAATAAGCTATGCTTATCATAGTCTGGGAGCCAAAGGCCAGAATCATGGTGAACCTGTTTTTTTTATTTATTTATTTTTTATTTGTTTCTTGTTGCCTAGGGGTTACTCCACTCTATAAGAATAGGGTGGGTGCCCAATGATATCCCTTGGGCAATTTCCTATATTCAGCTCTAAAGTTGACCTAAGTAGCGATTTGTCCATACAAATACTAATTTCATTACCCTTTTGGAAGGACAGCGTAAAATGTAAACCCATTTTTCCTTTTTCTTGCAGTATTGCCACATTGTGACCAACAAAAGTGTTAGATACAACTTTTCTCCTTTACGATCCCCTCTGGACATGTCTGAAGTTGTAAAAAATGAATAGAAAAGTCAACTGAGAGAGCCAAAATGGTCAACATGGGTTGTAAACCCAATTTTTTTTTTTTGCACCGCCAATTTAATGTCACCCTATAGACAAGTTAAAAGCTATTATATCTGTATCTGTCTTTTCTGTTACATCATCCCCTTAGAACATTGAAAGTAAAAAAAAAAAATGAAAAAGCAACTAAGGTCAGGAGCTTGAATTATCAGGTGTGTCAAGTCAAGACTAAAATGTGAAAATGATACAAATAAGGTACTGAGGGAGAACATTCGGACATGGACCCCATATGATGACCTTTGACCCCGTGACCTTGAGGACCTAATAGCTGATATTCATTCTCACTACAGGACAGTATTAAAACCACTTAATGGATTTGACATGAGGATTTATGCCAGGGATAACATCTGCAGAGGTCTGCAGAAATAATGGAGGAGACGGATGCAAAGACTTCCCCGATGCAGGAAGAGTTTTCTCCACCAAGTTCATTAGTTCTGTATATCGGGACACCTTGCAGGATGTTATTCTGTTTGTCCCCCATGTTCATGTATGTAGGCAATAGGCATGCATTTATAGCACAAAAAGGGAAATGTAGTTCAGTTTAAAAAGATGCCGACCTGTTAAATTTGTCGTTCTACATTCATTGGTTATGGAAATGATGGTGGGTTACTGCCATGCCAGTGGTTCTTAAGTGGTCTGGCTTTGGGACCCACAATTTCCCATGTTCATAAAGTCGCGGCCCATATATATACTGTATATATATTTTATAGCGTTCAAGCCAATAGATATGGTGAGCTACATGGTAAGACAAGCGAAGTGCCTGTAGGCCGACTTGTTTGGAACATGCGGATGTTTGGCATTAGCCTACATTTGTGAAGTCTTCAACTCTTGATGTCACCTTTCAAAGTACTCGACAGGTTTGACTTTGACAGGGGTGCCTTGTTTCCATGTGGCATTTTAGTTTTGATGGTTTCATGCTCTCATGTGTCAGCCATCTACTGCACACCACTCAATAGGGTTTCAGTCGTATTTTGTCCTCAGTTTAAGTGTGTCATATGGTGGAGACTAAGAACCATAGGTGGGCAAGTAGTTGAGTGACGGACTAGCCGGCGCTCATGTAAACAAATCAGCTGTAGCTTATCAACTGATAACTGATTACTAATTGCAGTTATCGGATTACACTTGATTGGTAGGAAGGGGGCGAGGGGTATGTTGATAAGCCAGGGTGAAGATGCCTGTGCAGAGTTGGTGCCTTGTCTCTGGCTTGTCGTTGTGTGTTGCAGCGTTGGAGTGGTGGATCGCTAAAGGACCGGCGGACGGCCTATGTCGCCAGCTAAACAAGCAGTTTAAACGCAGAACGGCATCTGGTGGAGCCCGGAGAAGGGGAGCAGACTGCGTGATCTGGACGCCACTGGCCACGGCGGCGGCTGGGGAGAACATCGGAATAACGCTCAATGACTACAGACAGGCTGCCGGACCAGCGATCAGTGTGGAATTACACCTCCCTTACGCAACTGCCTTGGGGGGAGAGAAGTGTGGAGCTTTCCCCCCATGTTGAGCTAAGTGGCCTTTCCCTTCCGTTTAGAGTTATTCGTAGTTTGAGTGCGGGTTTGCTTGTATGACAGAAGTGTGTGTGTGTGTGTTTGTCATGTGTTCCAGCTTAGGCCTCCGGTAGAAAGGAAAGGACTGGACTCTTCACGGTCGACAGTGGATTAGGAGAGTGGAGGGCTAAAGAATTGACATTGGACTTTTTAATTATATCATCTATGAATATTAATGAACTGTAAAATAAAGACTTGTATTTTCGTACCTATTTCTCTGAGTGTGTGTGAGTGCTTCATTACAGCCGAAATGTAAGGATAAATTAATTGTTGGAAACTAAGTTCACATAACCACGACTACTGAACCTGTGACAAGCGAATCCATATATACTCTTTTGATCCCGTGAGGGAAATTTGGTCTCTGCATTTATCCCAATCCATGAATTAGTGAAACACACTCAGCACACAGTGAGTTGAAGCACACACTAATCCCAGCGCAGTGAGTTGCCTGCAACAGCGGCGCTCGGTTAGCAGTGAGGGGTTAGGTGCTTCGCCCAAGGGCACTTCAGCCGTGCCTACTGGTCGGGGTTTGAACCAGCAACCCTCCGGTTACAAGTCCAAAACGCTAACCAGTAGGCCAGGCTGCCCTTGATGTCTAACATGACCAGTCACATAAACATTGTCTATGTCCATGGCAATGACCGATATGTAGGCTACAAATACAGTTTATCAAAATAAAGGTCCAATATTAGATCTGATAAGGTAGCATTTTAAATTGGCAATTTTTTTTGTTTTTTTTTTTAACCACAAGCTCTGCGACCCAGAACGGTTCCGTGACCCATTTTGGGTCCCGACCCACTAGGGTGACCACCCATCCCGCGTAGCGCGTGCGCGCACAGCGTTTGAAGCCATATTCATGCGTCCTGCAAATTGAGACTGTCACGCATAATCAATGCTTGCTCAAAATAAAATTGGTCGCTCTATATCCTGCAGCCAGTTGCACATAAGTTCCATCTTAGCTCAGTTCTAACGTAAACTGGCACGTTGAAGTTTACGAGCTACTAAAATGTATCGGGTTGCACCAAATTGAATAGTTTCAACGTAACACCAGAGAATCCGTAGACGGGCTCTAACACAAGTTATGACTTAAACTAGATGTACCGCATAGCGGTACAAAATATGACCGCCGCTCAGTCCTGTACATCCGTTCCGCGAAAATAAATCACACTTCAATTTGTCTCCATATTTTACTCCATCCCCCACTCTTGAAACTTTTGTGTATGCTTGTTTGGCATGCCTGAGTGTGTGTGTGCGGCTGCACAGAAAGTACCCTACTGGTGCTGAAAAGGTGAATAGATTGTAGAATAGCCAAAGAAGATGTAGAATTGTTATAAAACCTTTAAAATCTCTAAACAATCACAAGTAGGGCAGTTCATCACAGTTCATCCATTGCAACTGGATTGATGAAAGGTCACTTACACCTGTAGGCTACATTGTATTTGGGAAAAGCAAAAGGTATCAGCATAATGTTATTTATTTATATATTTTTTATGTATTTATAAACAAAAACATCTCTGTCAGTTCCATGCCGTTTTCAACAGCTATCAAAAACAAAGGTCATTTTGGATGGATGGATTTTTTTGTGAATGTTTCTTCTTCTACATAAGATTTTAGTCATCTTTAGTTCATGTAATACTTTGTTGTCAATGCACAAATTAAGTAACAGTAGTCTGAAACGTTATTGTTAATGCACAAATTAAGTAACAGTAGCCTAGTCTGAAACGAAGTGCTGTTTTACATCTAACCAGTGGTGCAAATAACTGACATGTCCAAATGGGCCTTGATGAAATCGTCGCTAGACTGTTCATACACATTTTAACGGGCCAAAGTTGAAGAGCTTTTTGTCCGTTATTGTTAGTGCAAATATAGGCTGATTCATGTTCCCTTGCATTGTTTAACTGAGGTCCATGGCTAGTCTGGCTTTCATCAGACCAAGCTCAATCTTTTAAGAAATCAAAAATAAATAGCGGGCAGATCAGGCTGGGTTCACCCAGCCTAGTCCATAGGCACCCGATATTGTTTAATTTTCGATTGAGATATACACGCTCTGGCTATTCTAAATGCAAAAATGCATCAGGGAGTTATGACAAAACGGTAACTAACAAACTAGATCCTAATAGAAAGTTGTTAGCTTCCCTAAGCTACAGGTAGGATTATAAGGTAGGCCTATTGACAACATAAATTGCCAATAGGCTATGCTGGCGACACAAATAAAATCTCCTTTGGAAACCAATGGCTTCGCCTTACAGTATCAAAGCGGACTTAAACTGTCATATCGTGGCGAAAAGTTGTAATAACATTCACGCAGCTCCATGAGTCAAGGAAAGCAAATGAAGTAGCCACTTCTAAATGGGACCTACTACACAGTAGCTTAAGGTGTTTTGCTAAAACAGCCATAATGAAATGAAGGTGTCATTGTTTGGATACTTCACACACACGTGCTTTTTAATTTCACAGACTACAACTACCAAGCTGTAATCAAAGCACATCGATTCCCCTCTCACACCCTGCACGCGACTTAAAACAAAATAAACAGGCGCCTCAGTCTCACGCGATGTATAGGCAAAACTGCATCAGACCGGTTAACGTTGGTAAATCTTCCATTGCACAGAATGATTTTGTAGCACGTGCAATAAATGACAGTCGAAAGATACAAACAGTGCTGCTATACATTTGCTTGGTATAACCGCATTTATAGTTTTCTACAAATGCAATAAATCAAATGCCTCCATCACTCAACCAACGCTAACGGTAACATTACCTAGGTCCTTATTGATATTACAAGATTAACGCATTACCTGCAGTAAAACCAAGCATGTCCGATAAACATCCTCAGATTTATTTTCGCTTCAAGAAGAAATGGGAATTACACTTCATGTGAACATCGTCCTATCCTTATTAGATGTTCGCTGCGTAAATTACAGTCCTTGTATGAAGCGCCCATTGTTTTTCCAACCCCTTTTAACTTCCAACAAAATTACGTCTCACTGCAACGATGCGCCATCTAGTGGACAAACGACTACTTCTCGCCAATACTGAAAATGCAGCCATGATGATGATGATGAATATTTATTTTGGCTTTCTTTTAATCCTACTGATTTTCATTTTTACCGGGGCAAATCACAAATGAGTGATTATGAGCCAGGTTTATGTGGGCCCTTGAGACCAACATACCATAAAAGATTCACAGAGAACTGTGTCTGCCCTACCCTCCTTTCGGGGGGTCCAGTCCAGCGGGGGGGCTGCAGATGAAAACGAAAAATGACGGTTCCATGCTATCCATATGGGGGTACATGCTCACCAAGTTTTGTGTACCCCGGTCTTTCAGTGTCCCGGGAATCCTTGTTGGTGTACGTCACTAAATGTACACATAAATTATTTTATTGTAAGGCCCCCCATGAACGAAAGTACACAAAACTTGGCATGCATTCAGAGGGTGTCATAATGATCCTACACTTTTAATTTTGTGCAGTTTTGACCTTGTCAGCCAGAGATATTGAGATGAAAACACCTAATTTTATGCTTTTTAATTTTTAACTAGGTGGCGCTATACATGAAATAAGTGGTAATGGGATGGGTTGACATGCCCCTTAAGACCAACATACAAAAAAAGGTGGACCTCCTAGGCCCTACGGTTCTCGAGATATTCACAGAAAACTGTCTCCGGCCACCTACAGGCCAGTTGGTGTATAGTAACATAAATTAATTTATTGTGTGGCCCCCCATGAACGGAATTCCACAAAACTTGGCGTGCATACAGAGGGTGTCATAATGATCCTACACTTCCAATTTCGTGCAGTTTTGACTATGTTAGGTCACAGATACCTTCAATTACACCACCTCATTTTTACTTTTTGTGTTTAACTAGGTGGCGCTATACATGAAATGAGTGGTTATGGAATGCGTTGACATGGCCCCTTGAGATCAACATACAAAAAACAATGGTCCTCCTAAACCTTACGGTTCTCGAGATATTCACAGAAAACTGTGTCTGCCCTACCCTCCTTTCGGGGGGTGCAGTCCAGCGTGGGGGCTACAGATCAAAACGAAAAACGATGGTTCCATGCTATCCATATGGGGTTACATGCCCACCAAGTTTTGTCTACCCCGGTCTTTCAGTGTCCCGGGAATCATTGACGGAAATTTGGACATGCGAAAAAAAAAAAAAAAAAAAAATCTGACTAAACCTATATGACCGCCGCTTCGCTGCGCGGCGGTCATAATTACACCCCCCTCTCCCTAAGTGTAAGGTCCGTCGTAGGTAATTTGTTAACATGGTTTTCTCATTTAAATTGTGGAGATGTTACATTTAACAAAGTATAGGCCTAAGTCGAGAAGAGTTACATACGCGACCAATTACACATATTTAATAGCTACTTGAGCAGTGTTTGAATGATGTTTATATTAACTGGAAATCATACAGGACCTACAAATAGGCTACCAAACATCTACCTATCATCACCACTCAAAGCATACATTTCATTGCTGTGGATTGATGTTATCAGAGATTTCATTAGCCATAGGCCTACTTGAAAGAGGTTTAACGTTACCGTTACCTTCACTAACGTTAGCGTTATCCACTGCGGTAGCCTACGTTAGGCCAAGTGGTGGCTGAAATGTTAGGCTACCCAGAACACTGAACAGGTTTTTTTTTTCCCCTGCGCCTGCCTTTACTAACATGCAAGTTCACCATCTTCCCTCCCCCTTGTCGTTTTGTACAGCTCCTTCTTTACATTATAATTTATTTAAAGTGAATAAATGGTAATGAGAAATAAATAAAATGAAATAGGCCTAGCTAAAGTAAATCGTAAGTGGAAGTGGATCTGTCAATTCACTGAATGTTCAAAGTATTATGAATCTTTATTTAGAAACAAATACACATTGGTTGGCCTATTCATGATACATCAGCAATTATACATGTTTAGGGGAGGGCATTATTAATATACCATGTACGGTGGATATGTGCTAGAAATGGGTAAACCACTATCAGTGAGTCTGCCCGTGAGGTGGGGGCACCGCCGCGCCAGGCAGTGTCCCGCATTGTCCCTCAGAAACATACCCCCTTGGGATTATTAGCAGGTGGTCACCCTACGACCCAGTGTGCTATTACAGCTGATTCCACTGTTGTGAAGTTTGCTTCTTGTCAGTTCAATCATCGATATGGGATACTGTTTACATTTTTTTACCAGATCTACTTCATAGGAGCCCCAGCCTAGGGGGAATTCTTTGCCCCTCGCCCTCATCCATTAATTCCGTATAACAGGACACCTCGGCGGCCGTTATCCCTTACATAATTACGGGCGGACAATACATTAGCCTATCCCTTAACTATAACCTTAGCCTAGGCTACTGCCCAAATGCCCAAACACACACAATAACTACAAATCCCAATCAGATAGTACAACTCTTTTTTCAAATCACGTATAAGTTCAATTTTGACTTTTATTTACAATTTTAAAAAATACAATATACTTGTGCGTCATCTAGGCTAGCCTACTATATAGCCACACAGCACAGCACTAGGAGGAGAAGTAGGAGAAGATGAGGAAAGACGTTCAGTGTGCCACTATTCTCATGACTACAATTTCTGACATTTGTTTAATTTCACCGCGGTTCTTTCAACACATAAGTAAGTATAAGTATATATACTCTTTTGATCCGGTGAGGGAAATTTGGTCTCTGCATTTATCCCAATCCATGAATTAGTGAAACACACTCAGTGAGCACAAACACACAGTGAACACACAGTGAGGTGAAGCACACACTAATCCCGGCGCAGTGAGCTGCCTGCAACAACAGTGGCGCTCGGGGAGCAGTGAGGGGAGCAATGATTTATTAATCACCACTATGTGGATACTGTTTTTAGAATTGATTTAGATTAAGTGTTAGTTAGTATAATTTGTATTTATGTCATTTGTATTTTAGTATATTTTTATATATTGTATTAAGTGTTAGTATAATTTGTATTTTAGTATATTTAGCATATTCTTTATCTTCTACTGTCCTTACTGCTTAGTTGTGTTTTTATATTATATACTTTAATTACTCTTTCTGCTGTTAAAGAATGTGTTTGTGTAGTATGTATGCTGCTGAGACCTTGAATTTCCCCTGGGGATCAATAAAGTATCTATCTCTTATCTATCTATCTATCTATCTATCTATCTATCTAGGGGTTAGGTGCCTTGCTCAAGGGCACTTCAACTGTGCCTACTGGTCGGGGTTCGAACCGGCAACCCTCCGGTTATAAGTCCGAATCGCTTTAGGCCACGGCTGCTCCACAATGTGGTCAGTGTAGGCTACGTCATGCAAGTAAAAGTTCACATTGATGTGGGGTAAACTGACAGAAGGCAGTATTTTTTTTTTATTATAATTTCATAAATGATTATGAAATGCTCAAAGCTAATTGTACTAATAATTAATTTGGGAAAAAACCCTTAAGTCTGTTCAAAAAGGCACTTTGGACGTTAAGGGACAGAGGGGCAGTTGCTGCATCCTTAGCACCCTGCACGTTCCTCATACAATTGTGCAGTTTCTCTGCCACTGTTGCTAAATCATTTATGGTTAAATGCAGCCAATGCGGATATTTTTCTTTCAGTGCGTTTCCGAGTTTGGTATTCAAGCCATTCACAAAACGGTCGACCAGGCATGTTTCAGCAGTGTAGATGTCAGACATCTCAAAGCCACCGCAGGACATGAACGCATGGTCCAAACGGTTGAAATATGTCAAAGGATTTTCACATTCCAACTGCTTGCAATCATAAACACGTCGCCAGTCGATCTCACTACGCTTTGTATACCTGTAGTGCTTCCAGACTTTTTCATAGCATACAGTGATTTTGTCTTTTGACGCCGACGTTCTTTTAGGCATGTCACTCGCTGCCAGTGCTGCCTTGTTTTTTTGCAATATTAGTTCGATGGTCTTTTTTGCACGCAAAACTGCGTCAAGTTCTTCGTGACTGAGCTCAAAGTTTTCAGCCAAACTTTGGCATTTCAATGTAAAGTCCTCCAGGTTGTCTTTGGTACTTGGAAGTAAAAGCGAGGAGTCTTGTGCATTGTTCAACGATTCTCTGTCAAGAATCAGACTCCCAGTAGATGGGCAGCAGTCTCCCAGTACGGGGTGGCCGCAAGTTTTCAGCTCTCCACCGGGGTCCAGGTGACACACAACATTCTGCTTTTGCCGTATCGATGATTCGACCTTCCACAAAGTGAAGGCTCGCCAATCCACAAATGTCTTCTGCTGTTCAGACAAGACGAGCTGAAGATATTCCATAACGTCCGTCTCGAACGAGCCACCCGGGGGCCACCTCAGCTTCGGTGTTCCTGTAGAGGTCCACTTCTCCCATTTTGGTGACTGCGCGCAACTTTCAGCTCCGTATTTTTTGTACATAAATCTAGCGCACGTGCCCTTGGCAGGAGGGGGGACCTGCTTGCTGTGGTTATTGCCCATTTTCTCCTCTTTGTTTTCAAATGTTGGCTAAAATATATACTATGCTATTAAACTAGTAAACCACAGGCACAAGATAAATCCGATGAATGTAGCAGCTGCCTGCTCTAAAAGGGAAAAAAACTACGAGTGGGAGCAAATGGTTCCCCTTTTTTCCCTTTAAAACGTTTATAACTCCAACAACTCCATCCAAGAGAACATCATGCCGACGAAGGAGGGCTTTTGCTTGTGACACTCCACTGTATCTGGTCCTGAAGGTCATAGAATCACAGGAGGAGAATGTCCTTAACTGGCCAGCTGAGGTGAGTGGAAGACTTTATATGTCCATTTCGCCCAAACACACCCACCCTCTCAGCCCGGCCTCCTTGTTTGTTTGTCTTTCTTTTGTTGTCACTTATTTCGAGAGTAGGCCTACAAAAGTTCCAATTTTTCATACAACCCCAAAACAGAAAAAGTTGGGATGTTGTGTAAAATGCAAATAAAAACAGAATGTCATAATAAAAAAAAAGTTGGGACGGGAGCATGTTTGTCACTGTACCTCTTCATTTAACATAATTCTGTAAATGTTTAGGAACTGAGGAGACCATGCTACAGTTTTGATAATGAAATGTTGTCCCATTACTCCACGATATAGGATTTCAGTTGGGGTATTCTTAGTCATGCTTTTCATTTCATCATGCACCTAATTTGACAAATCTGGACTGCAGACAGGCCACCTTAGCACCTGGACTCTTCCTCTATGGAGAAATACTACTCCACACCGTCATAGATGTTGGGTTTCGAAGTGAACACTAAAACAAGTTGGATAGGTTGGATACTTGGATAGGCCCTCTCCTCTTTAGCCCAGATGAGTCCTTGATTTCCCAAAATAATGGCAATAATAAAACTTTGATTGGTCTAACCACAGGACCTTTTTCCGTTACCTCAGTCCATTTTAAACAAGCTCAGGCCCAGATAAGAGGGTGGTATTTTCTGTATCATGTCTCAATAAAATTTTAGCTGTTACAATGTTGGCTGCAGTTTTTGAATTGATATTAAACTGTGCACATAGACAATGGTTATCAGAGATTTTCCTGAGCCCATACAATGACCGGTCTGTTAACAGGTCTGGTAATGATGCAGTGCTATCTGAGGTCCAAAAGACCACGGCCATCCAATGTGTTTTTCAGCTCTTTCCCTTGTTTGCAAAGATTTCTCTGGATTCTCTGAATGTTTTAATAATATTATGTCCTGTAGATGATTAACTCCCCAAATACTTCACAATTTCATGTTAAGAAGCATTAAAATGACATTGTTTCATCATTTTGTGCACATAAGTTTACACAGAGTGATAAATACCCCTACATCTTTACTTCTAAGAGTCCCTGCCAATACCCAATGGTGTTGCCACTTACCCTAATTAGTTGTGAAAGATTCTTCCTTTTGTTTTCTTCCTTCCTTCCTTTTGTTTTTCCAGCATTTTATTACCCCGTCCCAACTTTTATTGAAACATGTTGCTGGTATCAAATTCAAAATTAACATATATTTTCCACAAAACAGTCAAATTTGTCATTTTCAACATTTGATATGTTGTCTGTGTCATTTTTGCAACCAAATATGAGTTTAATAGATTTGCAGATTATTACATTGTGTTTTTATTCATATTTTACACAACGTCCCAACTTTTTCTGTTTTGGGGTTGTATTTCATTTCATAAGACGACAAAATCAGATATGTCTATTAGTGACATTGTCTTCAGCAATCTCAGAACACTGAAAAACAGAAAACTGTTGTATGCATAAAATTCACCTTGTCAGCAACAGTGTCCATGTGCTGTTGAATAATTTAAGCCTACAGTGCAATCAGTGAAATATTGAAGATTTTCAACAGATCAGATGTTGGCCTTTGAATAAAAATAGTCGTGTCCATAGGCCTTACTGAAATAGTATATGACATATTACTGTACATGAAGAATATAGCTTTTTGACGGTATGAAGGATATAGCTTATTGAAGGTATAGCTTACAAAATGAAGGTATAGCTTACCATATAATGTATTACTTATATGAAGGTATAGCTTACCAAATGGTTCTAGTTAGCAGTCCATGTACGTGATAATGGTGCGGATGATAGGCCCATCTGATTTACAATACTGGTCTGAATGGAGTTCTGCTTTGTGGCAATCACGCTGTTGGTCTTTTGTTCACACCTTCACCTGTTGCCAAGGGGGGTTGCCGAAACAATTTAATTGAGTGAAATTGAATGTGCGCATACAGCCCCCTCCACAATTATTGGTACCCCCCAAGGACCAGGTAGGCATATTATATTACAGTTACAGTAAAATGTTACTCACCTTTTTCTTTTGGTGAACTTTGATATCACATTTAAATAGGACAAAATGTTATACTTATGTTATAACATTAATCTATTCAGTAAAATGAAACCCAAGTCCTTCATCAAGAAATAGTTCACAATCATGTGCCACAGTTATTGTCACCTCATACTTCAAAATTCGAAAGAGAAAATAATTCAGTTCAACAAGGGGGAAATATATTGACCTCTTTAAGCCAGGGAATTACTATGAAAAACACACTTGATTAAAAATGGCCATGAAACTGCAATTAAGAGGTTCAACAAACATCATGATGCAACCTATAGGCTTCTAGATTATGTAAAAGGCACAGCAGAAAAAATGTTATACAGGTGGCTGAAGTTTGCTTAATGCAATAGAATTTCATTCATGTTTGGTATAACTATTTTATCATTTCAGACATACTGGAGGTGTTAAATTCCTTGTGATGTGTGGATTTCCTACAGTGGCTGATGGTACAATAGAGGGAGAGTAGCTGCACAGACGACAATTTTTGTGACCAAATTTGAGAAAAAGTTGTTAAACCACCCTTCTTACCTAATTTGAGGGTGCTGATTCTGAATATTTTGTTTACCAAGCTCAATTCTGAGTTCTAAGCCGTATATTCAGCATTTTAACATAAAAAAAATCTCATGTGGTGTTTCATGCATTTCATCACAATAACAAGTTGCACAGATAACCTTCAACTCTACAGTAGGCCCTACATATGAACTTAGATAGCGGGAATAAGCCTAATGCAGAACTGCATCTACTGTCAGCCACAACCGACAAGTAAAAAACATTTTACTTCTAGTAACACTGGATTTGGTATGTGTGCTTGCCTCCATACTAGAGCTTGATAATGTGCTCTTCTAATATGCCATTGAGCAGTATCACTTGTTGGTGCACTGTAAAAAAAAAATATGCCTCTCCAACATAAAAATTTCTAGTGACCCGTTGCACCTAAAATTTTTAGTTAGCCCAACTTAAGTTGCGGAAACCAACTTTTTTTTGTTGTGCTGACTATCCCTGCATGTAGACTGAACTTAAAATAGAATGTTGTGTCAATTAAATATTCTCTGTTGACTGAACATAGCTTGTTGGGCCAACAAGCAGACTCAACTTGAAATAAAATGTTGTATTAATTAAATATTTCATGTTGGCCAAAATGTCTATTTTTCAGTATTTCAAATAAATTACACACTGTTCTGAAAAGGTAAATTTTATTTATTTATTTAAATCCATATGAACTCGTCTGTAAGGCTCAAGTGCAATATTACACAAGTATTCAACCAGTGTCCTAGAAACAAGATCTGAGAGTTCAAGAAAGCATGGCATGTCACTCAATAGATGTACTGGAAAAACAAATATCTGCTTTACCAAATGAAACAAAAGTAAAACATGACAGCTTTGCCTGTGAACATCTGATGTAAAATTGGTTCAAAATGATGTGACATGTTCCAGAACAGTTACAAAAATCAAACAAAAAAAAGTCACTGCCATTTAACAGAAACATTTGCATGAAACCTTTGATACCTCAAAATACCTCAATGACTGGCAATTAACATGTACTGTAATGACCATTACACCTGTAATAACTCTTTCTTCAAGGACTGTATCCTTGCTGTGCACTTTTCCCCAGGTTTAAGAGAATCGTCTGGACTGCCTCGAATGTGTACCTTAGGGTACTCCATATTTAGAGCATAAAGCAGACCAAAGAGCATCATGAGGGCATTTGGGAAGTCTCCCAGATTGTCCATGACAACTTCCTCCTCCAGTACTACAGCCACATTGACCACTGTGGGATATGGTCCTGAGTTGGTAGAACTGTCAGTTACTTCCAGGATCCCCATGTTCATGGCTTTTGTGTGTGGCCCCAGTGCTTCAGTCAATATCCTGTGAAAGACAATAAATGACACTTAGTGTCAGACTGAAAACATGTCTTAAGCAATCATTACTGCATCTCAAACAGTAATACCATAAATTTTTCAAATGAATTACCTTAATAGTCTTTGAAATTGCAGATGGCTCTCTTAAGTACAGGGGAAGACCATGAAGAACAGCAGACCGTCTATATGTAGTTAGATCTGTGGTCTGCAAAAAAAAGACAGGTCATCAGAAAGACATTATTAAGTCACCTAATGAGGTTACACACATCTACTCTACCATGCAACAGTTTAGGATCACTTACTCCTTTCACCATTGGGCTTCATTACAACCAACTTCATGAAATAGCTACCTGAAATGCATTAAGATTACAATCTGTGACGGATAATCAGCAACAAGTGATAAGTACGCAGATCCCTTAAGACTGTTAGAATAACATTCCAAGAGTTAAGTTAGATACTGAGAGTGGTTTTCTAACAGTCCGAAAATAGTTCTCAAACAATGCTGTGCACTTGTTGGCTGTTTTTTGTTCAGTCATATTATCCAAAAGCATGTCAGGTGACTTTCATGAGGCTGGTCAAGATGAACCAATGGTGAAATTAGTCAGTTTTGCACAGTAGTGTATGGAGGTGCTGGTCAAATGGAGCTATATGATAGGAGAAAAACAGCTTAATACTGCACCAGAATCTTTCTGTGTAATGCATACATGATGTTGATCACAAGGTCTTGATCAGGGAAGTTGACTGCTTTGACCTGTTTTGTCACCCTATACCATCTTGTTCAAACAATAAAATAAAAGTATGTGAGGGATTTTTACATGTATTGTAGATCATCAACATCAGGTATACATGGAACCTTTTTTGACACATTCTAATTATATAATGACATTTTATTGCTCACATAATGAGCAATGGATAAATGTCACAAGACAAAGGTATCAACTCAATTGACAGAGACATTGCAATTAAAATGTGTTGAGTTGAGTGAGATGAGTTTTACAGTAAAGTTGTTGTGGAGCAGTAAGCTGCTCTGAAAGTTGTGTTGTTGCTGCTAAAATCACAGTTGGAGAATGGATGCTCATGCTTTTGCAAATGCCTTTCTAAATGATTCAGAAATTGAGTAAGTGAGCAAATATCTGAGAATTCACATAATTCACACTGAGAACTGGCATGGTCGGTGCATGCGCCTGTCTATTTTAGGATGTGCTCTCCATAAATGGGTTTTTTGTATTTTTACAAAAACTCCATAAATGGGTTTTTGTAAAAATACAAACACAGTCTGGATGAATGCAGGGGGAAAAAACATTACCTACTTGGCAATGATGAAGCCTGTAGTGCTTACAGTAAGCAGGATGTCTTGCTGCAGATGTGTACATTTACAATAGCGGCACTGCATATAGTTTTAAGCCTGAAACAAAATACCTGAAATACAAACAAGACAAATGCATCAATAACTCATAATTCTATAAACAGGACAACCATACTAAACTATGCTTAAGTATTTTAGGGTATTCTTAAACCTAACAATGGGGCATTAGCCATCATGCCTCTTCTAGGTTACGTATAGCTGGGTACCAGGCTAAAAGGGCATTTGGTGAGACATATTGATTAGAGCTACGTCCAAATATGTTAAACAGCTTACAACTCTGGTAGCAGCTATTCGTTTTCGTGTTAGCACAACTGGTTATTTTTTTAATCAGACTGAAATGTTATTTCACTCTTGCATAAAGATGCTTTGTGCAGAGTACTAGCTGCTAACACGAGGGCACAAGTGCTTTGAATGCCAGCTAACCGTTAGAACTAACCCAAAGATTGTTAAGGCGGAGCAAGATGTTTCATCAGGAGCCACTTCCGGGAACCCGGATCGCACGAGGGGGGGGTCAAAATCCCCCTTTATGCAGAGCAGAGGCAGCGACTGCTCCATTGAAGTCTATGGGCATAGCTCAGAATTTCACCACATATGCTAAGGTCTTGGTTCTATAGAGTTAGGAATGTGAATTTCGGGCACGTTTTCATGATCCTCAAACCCTTCTGAACATTTCAGGTACATTTTTAGCATTTTTGAGCATTCCAGTCTGGAGAAAATCAACCTTATATCAGGTGTGCGCCGGTTATTTATGCAGCTGCTGTTGGCCGGTTGCAATGTACGCTCGTCAATACGTCATCGACACGCCTCTTTATGCAGACAGGATTCGATCCCCATTTCGCGCCCATAGACATGAACTACGACGAAGTATCTTGCTCCGCCTTAACAATCTTTGACTAACCGACACTCTGTGATCGCAAAAGCGCTAGTTGCCAAGACTAGCTGGCTGCAGCAAAGTCAATAATCATGCATATCATAAGCCAGAATGCAAATGGAGTTTGAAAAACTACTAAACGGTAACATGCCATGCAATATAGCGATACTTAACTGTTAGGGTCAACGTTAAAACCACATGCCAGTTGGAAAGGAATGCTAACTTTTATGAGTTAAAAATGTGATTTGCCAGCACTGCTATCACTGTAGTAACTGACAATATAGCTATTTCAAACTTTGTTGATAGACAATAGATATTATTAACCTACATTTTCTGATTACCTCACAGCACAAATATAGAGAGCTAACTTTGAAGCACTCACCACAAACAACGTCGTGACGGTCATGACTCTTGGTGGGAAATTCCAGAGTAGTAGAACTCATTTGCACATGCTTGGATGATTGTCGCTGGTCCCTCTTGCTCGGCCAACATAATATTTTTTGTGCAACGTTAAAAGTTCCGTGAACACAATTATACATTTTCTCTTGATGAACATTTTGTAGTAAAGTAATGAAAATCATGCAATCGTTGACCAAACATATTTTTCTTTGTTTACACAACCATTATGTTGAGCCAACATGTATTTCCTCATTTGTACAACTTTTTGCATCCATCATTTTTTACAGTGTGGTAGAGCCTCCGATCCTCAACATCTAGAAAACAGAGTGGCTCTGGCATAGTGTTACGATACCAAAATGACGATACCAAAATGATGACTTCGATACAATACCTGCCATAAATATCTTGATACTCGATACTGAAACGATATCCAAATCCTAAAATATCTGGAAAAGTAAGGACGCAGGCCTCCTCCAAGTGTATTGAGTCATTTGTGTTGAATTTGGTGCACTTTTGGTCAATTCTGGGTTTTAAACTTCTAAACTTCCTACATAATTATTATTTTAGTAGTCAGTACAATAGTAGTTTGAGTGTGATTATGTCCTTTATTGTTTGTTATAGCTCATTTATATTGTGTGGTGTTTTGGCAATAAATTACCTTTAAATATCCAAAGTAGGCTAGATCAAGGTCAGTATTCAAATTATTGCATGCACATCACTGATGTGCACTCAGGTCTTAATCAGATAGGCCTACACCATTATCTGTTGCAATATCTGTGTGCATTCCTACATTAGGTCTATTTCTTTAATAGTTAACATCATTTGCTACCACATAACAAATACCAAATAACAATACAAAAGTTTCTTACAAACTTTCCTGCATACTTCTTAAATGTGCTGCAGTCAGATGGGTGTCCTAAAGACATAATTAGATCTTGAGCATCTATTACCAGTGTTGAATGAACAGTTTTTGCAGTGATCACTACTGGACATTCCACATAGCACTTGAGTGAGGATAGACTTATTTCCACTTCACAAATAACCATCACTATCTGCAATAGCTATAGTACAGGGACATTAATCAGTTAATAGCTGAGGATTTGTCCTATAGGTTCACTTCCCTTTCAGCATCATATGCAGTAATGATGCACTGGAGAATGTTTCTTTTTGTTGCACTATAAAGGATATCTTGTCTAATTTTTGCAAATAATGCAATCGCCATAGCACTCTTCAGCACTCCTCAAACATGCACAGCACACTTCCATTTTTCTGCATGGCTGGAATTTGAATGACAGGAAAGAGCACCAGTGAGATGTTTTAACTAGGCAAGCACAGTCGCCTTTACAGTAAAAAAAATAGTGTAAATCCTCTGTAAAGACTGACAACTGTCCATAGTTAGTGAACGTTTGTTAGCTATCTGCTCTCCCTCTACAATGGTTTAATCAAGATCCTGCTGCATGCCATGGTCATCTAGCTCCCTGATGTGGTCCCCAAAGAAAACCAGTTGATAAAGAGGAGAATGCACAGCAGAGGGCCTTGGAATCGGAATGCACAGCACTGGGCCTCTGAATTTGAGTCCCTTTTCTGGTTTGTTTTGGATGAACTAGAGTGGACACCAACATTTTGATGAGGAGTCCTGTCTCGACTTTCTGATTCATTTTGAATCGCCTTTGACTGTTTCAGAGTGGCTGGCCACGGGCATGCACCAGCATGTCCTTAAAACAACCCTTAAACGTTTTTTCAAAACTGTGCAACTCACCGAGTGATAGATACCGCATTGGGCTCCAGAATGTACCTCAATTGCACCGCCATCTTGGTGGGGGCAACAATCAAGTGGAGGCCAATGGAGAAACAGGTGTCTCTTTGTCAACCTTTTTGTTGAATGGTAAATTGTTTCCATTCAACGTTTTTTTTTTTTCATTGTGGAAATAAACCACCAAGAGATGTATGTTTATAGGTCAGTTGTGGAGGGTAGCCTACACTCTATATACAGGTGTGAATGTACCAATTAACATGTGATAAGGGTTCTCAGGTGCAAACCATTTAGACTTGGTTGCTGCATCTCCTGGTTAGGTAATGGTCTCTGAATGTTTGCATATTAAGACATCAAAAGTCAGTTTTAATTATTTAACAGATCATGATTTGCACTCGTTATGCTGAAGTAGACAGATGCCAGGACAAGTTTGGGGTATGTTTTCAGGACAAGCTCAAATGACACATGATAAAATCAACAAAATGTATTTCATTGACTGCAATAAAACCGAAACGTATTGACAGCATAGTAGCCTATGTATCGGAATGTTACAACTAAGGGAGTCAGTCTAATGTAGACTTGTGTGTTTATAGACACACACACACACACACACACACCCCTATCATCTTACTATCTCCATTCTGTAGCCTACTCTGCAACACTGCACCCACACAGTCATGCTAATAAAAGCACTTTGATGCTGGAAGGCTCTTTCTTTAGCCAGCTCATTTATTTCTGGTGGTGCGTCAGGTGTGTTAGCGGTTATTGTTAACAGTAATTCTATCTTGAACACGTTTGGGTATTGCACCTAGTCAATCAGCATGTTACGTGCTGTTATTATGCATGTCAGCATAATACAAAACAACATATTTAAAATTGAACAGGGAACAGATTAGAATGTTGGTCAAATATAATAAGGAGAATAGTAGTAACTAGAAAAGCATTTCCTGAAGGAAATACAGTGCATGAAAATGCAAAAATATGATGTAAAATATCATACAGAGTAAAAACAAACTATATTGGTTGCTAGGTAGATGAGGTTTAATATAGTTGGAATGACTGAACAGTTAAATAAGTGGATAGTTTAAATGGTTAAATTATTTAGGTAGATAGTTGACGATAACTGACACTTGGAATGGCTCTAATGTTTGCTAGCAGTTATGCTAACTATGTTAACAAAGATAATAATGTTAACCAAGTATGCTAACTAGCATGCTAACAATGTTAAAATGCTAAGTATGCTAACCATGTGACTTAGCTAACTTTAGCTAATCATTTTTAGCAGTTTTTGCTAAAAATGCTAACTAACATCTTTAGCATGCTAACTTTCTTAACCATGTGACTTAGCTAACTTAGCTAATCATTATAAGTAGTTTTGCTAAAAATGCTAACTAGCATCTTAGCATGCTAACTTTCTTAACCATGTGACTTAGCTAACTTAGCTAATCATTATAAGTAGTTTTGTTAAAATGCTAACTAGCATGTTAACATGCTAGCATGCTAACTATGCTAACCATGTGACTTAGCTAACTTAACAAATCATTTTTAGCAGTTTTCTTAAAAATGCTAACTAGATCTTAATATGCTAGCATGCTAACTATGCTAACCATGTTACTTAGCTAACTTAGCTAACTAGCTACAGTGGGTAGGAGTCATAGTTGATGACAAGTAACAGTTACAATGGCTGAACAGTTAAAAAGTTCAGTAGTTTAAAGCGTTAAATTGTTTAACAGTGAAATATTGTAGTGAGGACTTTTATTTTGAAACAGTTTTTGGCAGAGGAAGCAGTTGAACAGGATGTGTAGTCTTTATAGGGCCAGTTTGTATGCTTAAAGCCTGAGACTGGCAGTTGGTCCAGGTGGCCCGAACACCTGCCATAGGATTCTAATTGCTTAACTTGGCTCTATTGTGATGTCATCAGCCCATGTTAAGTCTATGGGGAAATTTTGACTAGTTTTTAATTAATACTTTAAAAAGTATAAAAGTTACAAAGTTGAAAAATACAAAGCCCACATGTCCTAAAGTAAGACCCACGTAACATAGTTTGAATGAAGTTTCTAACGTTACCACGGGTTTAAGCTGCATTAACTGCTAGAAGAAGAAGAAGAAGAAGAAGAAGAACTAGAAAAGCATTTCCTGAAGGAAATACAGTGCATGAAAATGCCAAAAATATGATGTCAAATATCATACAGAGTAAAAAAACAAACTATATTGGTTGCTAGGTAGATGAGGTTTAATATAGTTGGAATGACTCAACAGTTAAATAGGTGGATAGTTTATATAGGTAAATAATTTACTTGGTAGATAAGGTTTAATATAGTTGGAATGATTGAGCGGTTAAATAAGTGGATAGTTTAAATGGTTAAATTATTTAGGTAGATAGTTGACGATAACTGACACTTGGAATGGCTCTAATGTTTGCTAGCAGTTATGCTAACTATATTAACAAAGATAATAATGTTAACCAAGTTACTATGCTAACTAGCATGCTAACAATGTTAAAAATTAAGTATGCTAACCATGTGACTTAGCTAACTTAGCTAATTATTTTTTAGCAGTTATGCTAACTAGCATGTTAACATGCTAATTATCTAACTATGCTAACCATGTTACTTAGCTGACTTAGCTAATCATTTTAAGCAGTTTTGCTTAAAATGCTAACTAACATCTTAGCATGCTAACTATCTTAACCATGTGACTTAGCTAACTTAGCTAATCATTTTAGCAGTTTTCCTAAAAATTTAACTAGCATGCTAACTATGCTAACCATGTTGTTTAGCTAACTTAGCTAATCATTTTTAGCAGTTTTGTTAAAAAAATACTAACTAGCATGCTAACATGCTAGCATGCTAACTATGCTAACCATGTGACTTAGCTAACTTAGCTAATCATTTTAAGCAGTTTTTGCTAAAAATCTTAATTAGCATCTTTAACATGCTAGCATGCTAACTATCTTAACCATGTGACTTAGCTAACTTAGCTAACTAGCTACAGTGGGTAGGAGTCATAGTTGATGACAAGTAACAGTTACAATGGCTGAACAGTTAAAAAGTTCAGTAGTTTAAAGGGTTAAATTGTTTAACAGTGAAATATTGTAGTGAGGACTTTTATTTTTGAAACAGTTTTTGGCAGAGGAAGCAGTTGAACAGGATGTGTAGTCTTAATAGGGCCAGTTTGTATGCTTAAAGCCTGAGACTGGCAGTTGGTCCAGGTGGCCCGAACACCTGCCATAGGATTCTAATTGCTTACTTGGCTCTATTGTGATGTCATCAGCCCATGTTAAGTCTATGGGGAAATTTTGACTAGTTTTTTAATTAATACTTTAAAAAAGTATAAAAGTTACAAAGTTGAAAAATACAAAGCCCACATGTCCTAAGTAAGACCTCACGTAACATAGTTTGAATGAAGTTTCTACGTTAAGCGGTTTAAGCTGCATTAACTGCGTTTAGAAGAAGAAGAAGAAGAAGAAGAAGAAGAAGAAGAAGAAGAAAAAGCCTTGGAATAACAGTACAGTGCATTTTCATGCACTGTAACTAGAAAAAGCATTTCCTGAAGGAAATACAGTGCATGAAAATGCAAAAAATATGATGTCAAATATCATTCAGAGTAAAACAAACTATATTGGTTGCTAGGTAGATGAGGTTTAATATAGTTGGAATGACTCAACAGTTAAATAGGTGGATAGTTTATATAGGTAAATAATTTACTTGGTAGATAAGGTTTAATATAGTTGGAATGATTGAGCGGTTAAATAAGTGGATAGTTTAAATGGTTAAATTATTTAGGTAGATAGTTGACGATAACTGACACTTGGAATGGCTCTAATGTTTGCTAGCAGTTATGCTAACTATATTAACAAAGATAATAATGTTAACCAAGTTACTATGCTAACCAGCATCTTAACAATGTTAAAATGCTAAGTATGCTAACCATGTGACTTAGCTAACTTAGCTAATTATTTTTTAGCAGTTATGCTTAGCCAAAGATGTTAACATGCTAATTATGCTTAACTATCTTAACCATGTTATTTTAGCTGACTTAGCTAATCATTTTAAGCAGTTTTGCTAAAAATGCTAACTAAGCATAACAACATGTTAGCATGCTAACTATACTAACCATGTGACTTAGCTAATCATTTTAAGCAGTTTTGCTTAAAAATGCTAACTAAAGATCTTAACTATGTTAACCATATGACTTAGCTAACTTAGCTAATCACTTTTAACAGTTTTCCTAAAAATTCTAACTAGCATGCTAACTATGCTAACCATGTTACTTAGCTAACTTAGCTAATAATTTTTAGCAGTTTTGTTAAAAAATGCTAACTAGCATGTTAGCACGCTAACTATCTTAACCATGTGACTTAGCTAATCATTATAAGTAGTTTTGCTAAAAATGCTAACTAGCATGCTTAGCATGCTAACTATCTTAACCATGTGACTTAGCTAACTTAGCTAATCATTTTTAGCAGTTTTGCTAAAAATCTTAACAAGCATGTTAACATGCTAGCATGCTAACTATGCTAACCATGTGACTTAGCTAACTTAACTAATCATTTTAGCAGTTTTCTTAAAAATGCTAACTAAGCGTCTTAACATCTTAGCATGCTAACTATGTTACTTAGCTAACTAGCTACAGTGGGTAGGAGTCATAGTTGATGACAAGTAACAGTTACAATGGCTGAACAGTTAAAAAGTTCAGTAGTTTAAAGGGTTAAATTGTTTAACAGTGAAATATTGTAGTGAGGACTTTTATTTTGAAACAGTTTTGGCAGAGGAAGCAGTTGAACAGGATGTGTAGTCTTAATAGGGCCAGTTTGTATGCTTAAAGCCTGAGACTGGCAGTTGGTCCAGGTGGCCCGAACACCTGCCATAGGATTCTAATATACTTGGCTCTATTGTGATGTCATCAGCCCATGTTAAGTCTATGGGGAAATTTTGACTAGTTTTTAATTAATACTTTAAAAGTATAAAAGTTACAAAGTTGAAAAATACAAAGCCCACATGTCCTAAGTAAGACCTCTAATTAACATAGTTTGAATGAAGTTTCTCGTTACACGGTTTAAGCTGCATTAACTGCGTTAGAAGAAGAAGAATAAGAAGAAGAAGAAGAAGAAGAAGAAGAAAAAGCCTTGGAATAACAGTACAGTGCATTTTCATGCACTGTAAAAAGCCTTGGAATAACAGTACAGTGCATTTTCATGCACTGTAATAAACAACAATATCGATTAAATCAATAGCCTAATAAAATAAGCAATGCAAATGAGGGGAAAAGCAATAATAAAACAATAATGTCCATTCAATCAATAATATAAAAACAATGATACGGTAAGACTACTACATTAAGGAGAATATCAATAATAAACAATAATGTCAAATTAATCAACAGCCTAATGAAAATAAAACAATATTATACAAACCATAACACATGCTTAAACAACTAAGTACATGTTGAACAGGAATGTCTATGTATAAGGATTTATGCATCTGTCAAAGTTGATAGAGTTGCCTTATTGGGCAAACAAGATATTCAGTGTCAGAGTGAGCAGAGTAGGCCTATAACAGAAGATGCCGTTACAACACAGCTGACGCTCCACCAGACAGCCATGTTGGTGGCCATGGATACTCACTGGTACTCAGTGCCTGAACTGTCCCAGTTTTATCACCACTGTAAAAAATCTATCTATCAAACCATATTATGTTACAATTACATGAAACAGTCTGGTTTTGAATTAAACACATCCTTATTGTGTTCAAATAGTCATTCCGATTGAGCAATCCACTTTTTTAATTGAATCAAGTATGGTAATACTGGGGGGGGAAAGGAAAAGAGTGTTTGTCACATTTAGTAAACGACAAAACATTAAATTAAACAAACTCATGTTTTTTCTTTCGAACACAATGTTATTACATTGAACTGACATATTTTGCCACAGCAATGAATTCTTCCAACAGAATCATGTCAGATCAGTGAAGCACCTAAGTACTGAACAAGTAAGGCAAGTGAACACATCATTGTGTTCCCATGAGCCTTTGCAAGAACACTGAGATATTCATGCAGCTAACAGTGTAGCCAAACGTTTTCACATAAGTTTCTTAAAGAGAGTTATGCTTAGAGACCGGTAGAATTTGGGGCTGAGTTGTATCTTATGTTATACTTTGAGATGAGCCATGCTTTGTTCCCACCATGAATGCGTTAGGTCGGCTATTGAGCATGCACAAATGGTTCAACTTCAAAGAATATAGCTTACTGTATCACAGCACACTCAAATTTATTGTCCTTTAACAAAGATGTTGCAATAGTACATCTGAATTTACTTGATCAAATTGGGTTAACACATGAATCAATTTCGTAACGTAAACATTACATCCAGGTGCAACCGATGTAGACTATAAATTAAGTAGGCCTAATAGTCCAGCGATTCTTTTTTTTTTCAGTGTATAACCTGGCTGCCCAAATGCCCAAACACACACAATAACTAAATCCCAATCAGATATTACAACCCATTTTCAAATCACTGTATAAGTTAAAATTGGATTTTTATTTACAATGAAAAAATACAATAGCCTAAAACACATTTTTATGACAGTTTTCTCTCCAAGTCATATTTGCATCAATGCTTCCTCTTTCCTTTCAAAATACTCTGTGTCATCTAGGCTATACAGTCACACAGCACAGAACATTTTGCAAAAAGATGAGGAAAATCTTCTTCTCATGACTAATATCTGACATTTGCATGAGGCCATGAGTTGATAACCACGTGGGCAGAGCTAAACATACATTATCTGAAAACACAATATAATGATCAACCTTTCCGTTGATCCGTTCCGTTGGCAATCAAAAGAGAATTATGCGCCTGGTAGCCACCAATCAGAGTGTTCTTAAATTAATGGCACTAAGATAAATTAGGCTATAAACGGTTTATTTTTCATCACTTCAGCTGGGGTAGGCTAATGAATGTTCCCCGGTAACGTATCCTGCTCAACGTTCCCTCCAACATCTTGGTAAAGTTAGACTGAAATTAGACATTCTCCTGAAATTCAAAACATAACTAGACCTCTCTTGAATATCAGGTGGATGTCACCGCGGTTCTTTCAACACATCTGTTGTCACGTAATGCAAGTAAAAGTTCACAGTGATGAGGGGTAAACCGACAGAAGATAGGCTAGGCTATTTTTGTATTATTATAATTTCATAAATGATTATGAAATGTTCAGTATTGTAGGCCTACTCATATTTAAAATGTGAAAAAACTCTTAGGCCTTTTCAAAAAGGCACTTTGGACGTTAAGGGGCAAAGGGGCAGTTGCTGCATCCTTAGCACCTCTTCTCTGCACGTTCCTCATACAATTGTGCAGTTTCTCTGCCTCTGTCGCTATATCATTTATGGTTAAATTCAGCCAATGTGGATTTTTTTCTTTCAGTGCGTTTCCGAGTTTGGTATTCAAGCCATTCACAAAACGGTCCACCAGGTATGTTTCAGCAATGTGGATGTAAGTCATCTCAAAGCCACCGCAGTACATGAACGCATGGTCCAAACGGTTTAAATATGTCAAAGGATTTTCACATTCCAACTGCTTGCAATCATAAACACGTCGCCAGTCGATCTCACTACGCTTTCTATACCTGTAGTGCTTCCAGGTTTCATCATAGCATACCGTGATTTTGCCGTTTGATGCCGACGTTCTATTAGGCATGTCACTTGATGCCAATGCTGCCTTGTTTTTTAATATTAGTTCAATAGTCTTTTTTGAACGCAAAACTGCGTCAAGTTCTTTGTGACTGAGCCCAAAATTTTCCGCTAGATTTTCGCATTTTAATGTAAAGTCCTCCAGGCTGTCTTTGGTACTTGGAATTAAAAGCGAGGAGTCTTGTACTTTTTTCAATGAATCTTTGTCAAGAATCAGACTCCCAGTTGATGAGCAGCAGTATCCCAGCTGTGTTACGGGGTGGCCGCAAGACAATGATGTTTTTATCTCTCCACTGGGGACCGAATGACACACGACATTCTGCTTTTGGCGTATCGATGACTCCACCTTCCACCAAGTGAAGGCTTGCCAATCCACAAATGTCTTATCCTGTTCGGACAGGACGAGCTGAAGATATTCCACAACGTCCGTCTCAAAAGATCCACCCGGGGGCCACCTCAGCTTCGGTGTTGCTGTAGAGGTCCACTTTTCCCATTTTGGTGACTGCGCGCAACTTTCAGCTCCGTATTTCTTGTACATAAATCTAGCGCACGTGCCCTTGGCAGGAGGGGGAACCTGCTTGCTGTGATTATTCATTTTTTCTCTTTTCAAATTTCGAGCAAAAATAATATGCTAATTAAATAATATGCTAATTAAACGCTTGCACAACAAACCAGAGAGAAAAAAAACTACGAATGGGAGCAGATTGTTCCCCCTTTTCCCTCTGGAAAGTTTATAACTCAAACAACTCCATCCAAGAGAACAAATTCAAAGCAAAATCAAAATCTGTAATGCCGACGAAGGATGGCTTTCAAATAGCCTGCTTGTGACACTCCACTGTATCCGGTCCTGACAGTCACAGAATCACAGGAGGAGAATGTCCGTAACTGGCCGGCTGAGGTGAGCGGTAGGCTTTATATGTCCATTTCGCCCAAACACACCCACCCTCTCAGCCCCGCCTCTCTGTTTGTTTGTGTTTCTTTTGTTGTCACTTTTTCATGAGTAAAAAAGTTCCAATTCTTCATATTTCATTTCATAAGACGACAAGAAAAATAAGACATGCCTATTACATTTACATAAATTGACAAATTGTCTTTAGCAATCTCAGAACACAGTGAAAAACACGAAACTTGGCTATAAAATTCACTTCGTCAGCAGCAGTGTCCATGTGCTGTTTGGTTATTCACATAGCCTACCTACATAGTGCAATCAGTGAAATATTGAAAGATTTTAAACAGATAAGGTGTTAGCATTCATATATTTATTCATATTAATAAATGATTGTACATGAAGAATCAGGGTATAGCTTACCAAATGGTTCTAGTTAGCGGTCCCTGTACGTGATAATGGTGTGGATGATGGGCCCATCTGATTTACATACGGGCCTGAATGGAGTTCTACTTTGTGGCAATCATGCTGTTGGTCTTTTGTTCACACCTTCACCTGTTGCCAAGGGGGGTTGCTGAAATAATTTAATTGAGTGAAATTGAATGTGCGCATACAGCCCCCTCCACAATTATTGGCACCCTAAGACCAGGAAGGCATATATGAGATAAAATGTTGATCACATTTGTTCTGTTGAACTTTGATATCACACTTGAATAGGAGAAAATTATATACTTATGTTATACTGCAACATAAATCTATTCAGTAGAATAAAACCCAAATCCTTCATCAATAAATAGTTCACAATCATGTGCCACATGTTTGTGATCATGTGTGTGTTACTGTCACCTCATACTTCAAAATTCGAAAGAGAAAGTAATTCAAACAAGGGGGAAATATATTGACCTCTTTAAGGGAATAACTATGAAAAAACACTTGATTAAAATGGCCATGAAACTGTAATTAAGAGGTTCAACAAACATCATGCAACCTATAGGCTTCTAGATGATGTAAAAGGCACAGCAGAAAAAAATGTTGTGGCTGAAGTTTGCTAAATGCAGTAGAATGTCACTCATGGTTTGGTATAACTGATTTATAATTTCAGACGTACTGGGGGTGTTAAATTCCTTGTGATGTGTGAATTTCCTACAGTGGCTGATGGTACAATGGTTTAATCAAGATCCTGCTGCATGGTCATCTAGCTCCCTGATGTCGTTCCCAAAGAAAACCAGTTGATAAGCTAAAGAGGAGAATGCATGGCAGAGGGCCTGGGAATCTGAATGCACAGCACTGGGCCTGTGAATCGGAATACACAGCATTGCCCTTGGGAATCTGGATGAACTGGAGAGATTCTGTAAAGAGGAATGGCCTTTACTGCAATGTCGCCTTCATGCCAGATCGGATATTCGGAAAAGTGGGAATGTGGAAAAGAGGAAAATGACTTGAATGCAAAGTCGGGTTGGATTTTATGCTCATAGTAAGGAGTACTAAAAACTTTATTATTTGTTTTCCAAGCTAATCTCATTACAGTTTTTTCTGATTGCTTAAGCACATTTTTTGTAACTATGGCTTTTTTTTTTGCAAAACTCTACACACAAATAGGAAAACCTTTCACCCAATCAGTAAAACACTGTAGTTCTCTTGCAAAAGCCAACACACCTTGCTTAACTCTTCACACCTTCGTAAAAATTGTGTTTTCGTATCAAGCAGTAAACACAAGCCATCACAATAGTAAGCACACAATGTGCCAACTACACACTGATGGTATGAATAAAAAACACATCTGGCTTTTGCTTTCTCTGTGCACAAGGTACTGTCAGTTTGAGGTCATACTTTTGTCATAGTTCTGTAAACATACAGGGATCCAAACTTCAAGTATTGGTGTTTATTTACACACATCAAAACAAACACAAGTGTGTTTTTCCAAGTCAAAACACAAAATAGCAATTTCACTGAGACAAAACAAATCAGTCTACATCAGGTCGTCTCTCTCAAAATTTGATCTACATCACATGCAATGTCCTAGTCCAAGGCACCAGGGAAAACATATTCTGGAATGCCGTATCCAGGCCTAATATGACATTATCCCCACATGTACATGTAGACTGATTTTTTTGCCTGTAAAAGGGCTATTTCTTTCTCATCTTCCCCTTCCTCTTCCCCCTCCTCTTGCTCCTCCTTGTCCTCTTCCTCTAACTTCACCTTTGTTTTGCTGATTGGGTGAAAGGTTTTCCTATTTGTGTGTAGAGTTTTGCAAAAAAATAGTTACAAACAATGTGCTTAAGCAATCAGAAAAAAACTGTAATGAGATTAGCTTGGAAAACAAATAATAACGTTTTTTGGTACTCCTTACTATGAGCATAAAATCCAACCCGACTTTGCATTCAAGTCATTTTCCTCTTTTCCACATTCCCACTTTTCCGAATATCCGATCTGGCATGAAGGCGACATTACAGTAAAGGCCATTCCTCTTTACAGAATCTCTCCAGTTCAGATTTTTGCAAAAAAAGCCATAGTTACAAAAAATGTGCTAAAGCAATTACAAAAAACTGTAAGACATCAAAAGTCAGTTTTAACTATTTAACACAGGTGTTTTCAACTGATTGTGAACCAGGGACCACCATTCTGACTATTTACGTAACGCCAGGACCACCACTGAATAAAAATACTGATTCTCACATTGCAACTAGGCCTACTGAATCCAAGGTCAGGGACCACCAGCAATGTCCTCACGGACCACTGGTTGAAAACCCCTGATTTAACAGATCATGATTTGTGCTTGTTATGCTGAAGTAGCCAGATCCCAGGACAAGCCAGGACAAATTTGGGGCATTTTTACAGGACAAGCTCAAATGACATGATGAAATAAACAAAATGTATTTCATTGACAGCAATAAAACAGGAACGTGTTTGCTACAGGTTTTAAAGTCTTCAATTTAACAATGTCATAGTTTCTGACCCACTCTTGTTATTAGCATTTTGAACCCATACAGTTGTGGTCAAAATTACTCCAAGACAACTGGTATGAGACTGCAGCTCTAATCACGACGCCGGGAGCATGTTACCCACATGAAATGTCTAAGTAACAAGCCCCCACATCTGGGTGAAGCCAACTCTTATCACACACTCACGGAAAATCACAAGTTGTCACCCACCAGTGATCCTCTAACCATCTGGTTATTTAACAGAGATAAGAAATGTTTACAACCCCTCATCCTGAGGGTCACCATCAGTTCGATGACACAGGGGTCATCGTAACATTCAAGTCAAAACCTTCCTACATAGGGGTTTCAGAAGGGTCAGAGTAGGAGGATGGTAATTAGATTTATATATATATATATATATATATATATATATATATATATATATATATATATATATATATATATATATATAGTATACTAAACATTCAATGAGAAAAATAAAAATTATCCCACACAGTCTCTCTGAATCACTAATCAACAGTTCATTCTTTAAACGGTGCAAGGCAGATCTAAGTGGCAAAAATAAGATTTAGCTAGTCAAGAGGGAAATACACTGCATGTTCAGATTTTCCTGATGGGTAGGAGTGAGGAACTCAGTCTAATGTAGACTTGTGTTTGTGTTTACAGACACACACACACACACACACACACACACACACACACACACACCTATCATCTTACTATCTCCATTCTGTAGCCTACTCTGCAACACTGCACCCACACAGTCTTGCTAATAAAAGCACTTTGATGCATGGAAGGCTCTTTCTTTAGCCAGCTCATGTATTTCCGGTGGTGTGTCAGGTGTGTTAGCGGTTATTGTTAACAGTAGCCTAAGTACCTATCTCACCTACTCAGTGCCTGAACTGGCTCAGTTTTATCACCTTTAAAGGCTACTATAACCTGGCTGTCCAAATGCCCAAACACACACAATAACTATAAATCCCAATCAGATATTACAACCCATTTTCAAATCACCATATAAGTTCAATTTTTAGTTTTATTTACAATTTAAAAAAATACAAAACACATGTTTATGACACAGTTATCTTTCCAAGTCATCTTTACATCAATGCTTCCTCTTTCCTTTCAAAATACTCTGTGTCATCTAGGCTAGGCTACTATACAGTCACACAGCACAGCATCTGTGCCTGCACTGTAAAAATGAAACACCACATAATGATCAACCTTTCTGTTGGCAATTAAAAGTGAATTATGCGCCTGATAGCAACCAACCAAGATTGTTCTTAAATTAATGGCACTAACGGTTTATTTTTCATCACATCAGTTGGAGTAGGCTAATGAACGTTCCCCAGTAACGTGACCTTATCCTGCTCAACGTCTCCTCCAACATCTTGGTAAAGTTAGACTGAAATTAGACATTCGCCTGAATTTAAAACATATACTGACCTCTCTTGAATATCAGGTGGATGACTAATGTCTAAAATCTGTTGTCAAGTAATGCAAGTAAAAGTTCACATTGGTGTGGGGTAAACTGACAGAATGTAGTAGGCTATTTTTGTATTATTATAATTTCATAAATTATCATGAAATGTTCAATATTTTAGGCCTACTAATAATTAATTTGGAAAAAAATCTTAGGCCTTTTCAAAAAGGCACTTTGGACGTTAAGGGGCAGAGGGGCAGTTGCTGCATCCTTAGCACCCCTTCTCTGCACGTTCCTCATACAACTGTGCAGTTTCTCTGCCTCTGTCGCTAGATAATTTATGGTTAAATGCAGCCAATGTCGAAATTTTTCCTTCAGTGCGTTTCCAAGTTTGGTATTCAAGCCATTCACAAAACGGTCCACCAGGTATTTTTCCGCAATGTGGATGTAAGTCATCTCAAAGCCGCCGCAGTACATGAACGCATGGTCCAAACGGTTTAAATATGTCAAAGGATTTTCACATTCCAACTGCTTGCAATCATAAACACGTCGCCAGTCGATCTCGCTACGCTTTGAATACCTGTAGTGCTTCCAGACTTTATCATAGCATACAGTGATTTTGTCTTTTGACGCAGACGTTCTTTTAGGCATGTCACTCGCTGCCAATGCTGCCTTGTTTTTTTGCAATATTAGTTCGATAGTCTTTTTTGCACGCAAAACTGCTTCAAGTTCTTCGTGACTGAGCCCAAAATTTTCAGCTAGACTTTCGCATTTCAATGTAAAGTCCTCCAGGCTGTCTTTGGTACTTGGAAGTAAAAGCGAAGAGTCTTGTACATTGTTCAGTGATTCTTTGTTAAGAACCAGACTCCCAGGAGATGGGTCTCCCAGCTGTGTTACGGGGTGGCCGCAAGACGATGATGTTTTCAGCTCTCTACTGGGGACCGGGTGACACACGACATTCTGCTTTTGGCGCATCAATGACTCGACCTTCCACAAAGTGAAGGCTCGCCAATCCACAAATGTCTTATTCTGTTCGGACAAGACGAGCTGAAGATATTCCATAACGTCCGTCTCAAACGAGCCACCCGGGGCCACCTCAGCTTCGGTGTCGCTGTAGAGGTCCACTTCTCCCATTTTGGTGACTGTGCGCAACTTTCAGCTCCGTATTTCTTGTACATAAATCTAGCGCACGTGCCCTTGGCAGGAGGGGGAATCTGCTTGCTGTGGTTATTGCCCATTTTCTCTTTTTAATATAGAAATTCGGAGAGAAAATCAAAAATATCCAATATTAAACCTGTAAACCACAGACACAAGTATCAGAGGAAGTCAAATCTTCTGTTATCCGAGGGGGAACACAATTCCAATTTGAAGCAAAACAAACTCCGTTTTCTCCGGTTCCTTTTTCCCTCTGAAAAGTTTAGTCTATCACTCCAACAACTCCACCCAGAGAGCAGATCAAACCCATGACGCCGACGGGGGATGGGTTTTAATTAGCCTGCACCAGACATCACAGCGTATATCCGGCCCTGACAGTCACATAATCAAGAGGAGGCTAGAGTTTGGTTTCAAAACGCTATCTCTCCAGTTTTAAAAACATTAATAGTCTATGGCACGTGTTATTTAATTGTGTTTGCATATCTTAGGTAATATCAATAATAGGCTATTACAATGATTTGATCAAGTGAATATAAACCAAATAACAATAACCCAATTACAGTTACACTGAAATTACATGGAGAAATATTACTCATGAAAATTCTTTAAAATTTCGAAGATATAGGCCTAGCTTTTTGGAACCAAACTCTTCATATAAATTATGTCCATTTTGCCAAAGCACACCCACCTCTGAGCCATGCTCCTCGTTTGTGTTTGTCTTTTGGTGGTCGCCTACTTTTTGCATGCATACAAAATGTGTGTTCAAATTCTTCATATGTCATCTTAATAAGAAGGTTAGTCAACCTGCTCATCAAATTGACATAAAATTAAAACAGGTCTTTCCAATCTGGAAACACAGTGGAAAACTAGAGTAGCCTATGGAAAAGGTTATAGCATGCAGGGACAGGGGCATCTCTCTCTGTCTTCAAAAGATCTTGAAGACACTAAGTCCTTTTAGGCAAGTCCTTCCACTTGGTGGCCATATCGCAATGCTTTTTGGGCACTTATCGGGCATCTGTTAGGACAGAAATGACCAACCTGGCACCAGTGACGAAATCACAGCACATGATTGGCTCGATGTTTTCACAACACACCTCCTGATTGGCACAATCTTCACATGTCGACTTTTTTGCCACGGAAGGGGCGGGGATATGTGTAGACAGACAATTGCCATATTGGCGTTACAAACTACCCCATGCATTTCTCTGGAGGATTTTTTAAGTGCTGTCTGTATTTCCTCATTAGAAAGTCTCTGACTATACTCCTCCCAGTAGCCATGCAGAGTTTTATTAGCCCAAGATCATTAGCACCAAAGAAGCGAAGGGCACCTCCACCCCCTCGCCCTCCCCCTCCCCGTTTAGAAGGATCTCTTATGCAGCAGCAACCTCTTAGTTCATTTTCTCAGCCGGCATGTAGCATGGAATGTGCAGTGGAAAATACAGATGGCAGCAGCAGGGGACAATTATATGATGACTGTATTGCATGATATTCTCAGGGTCCCTGCAATATAAATGGTACTGACAGTAGTTTTGAGAACATGCCGGGACCCAGTAAGCCCATGACATTCTCTATTCCTGTATTGACAAGAAATAGAACACAAATGCATCAAGCTTATAGGGTAAACCAGTCCAATCTCCTACCCCATTACCACATCAACCTCAGATTTCCCCATGGATCATATTTCCCCAACACTTAAACTAACAAAACTAGCACTCCTAAATATCAGATCTCTTTCAAACAAATCATTCTTAATTCATGATCTAATTTGCACACACAACCTTGATTTTTTTCTTTTAACTGAGACATGGTTAGATCAAGCAAACAGTGCTGCTACTCTCATCGAATCAGCTCCCCCAAACTTCAGTTTCTTGAGTGCTACCAGAGCAAATAAAAGAGGTGGGGGGATAGCCACAATTTTCAAGACGTCTTTTCAGTGCAATCAGTCGTCATTCGGTGACTTTACTTCATTTGAATATCTGTGTGCATGCATTTAGTCTTCTCCTCAGATTTTATTACTGACAATTTACAGGCCTCCAAAAAACATTCAGCTAAAGTTTTTCTTGAAGAGCTAGGTGAACTGCTATCAGTTGTTTGCATAGAGTATGACTGTCTTATTATATCAGGGAATCTAAACTTGCATGTGGATAATCCTGAAAACAATTATGCCAAGGAATTCATTGCACTAATCGATACTTTCTCCCTAACACAGCATGTACAGGGGCCAACACACCCTCTCGGCCATACCCCGACCTTGTTATCACAAAGGGTCTCGATGTCTCTACAGCTGTTAAAGACCTGGCCTTATCTGATCATTTTTGCGTGTTCTTTGATGTGTCTATGTCCCCACACACTCAAAACACAGCTATGATGGTAAAAAGGAGAATCATAAATGATCAGACAAGTGCTCTCTTTGAGCAAGCACTTTCACTAAAGTCAAGTCAACTGTCAGACTCTGAAGACTTATTTGATCACTTTAATGCAAAATGGCAAACATTATGGATGACATTGCTCCATTACAATTCAAGAAAGTTAAGGACAAACAGAAAGCACCATGGAGGCAAAAGAGTGTAGGAAGACTGAAAGAAAATGGCGTAAATACAAACTTCAGATCCACTATGAAATCCATAAAGAGATGCTCCGCACATATAACTCTGAAATATGCAAAGCAAGACAGTCTTTCTTTTCTAACATTATCATTAGAAGTTCAAATAACACTCGTATTCTATTTTCAACTGTTGATAAGTTAACAAATCCCCCCTCACAATTAGCGCCTGAACTTCTCTCAACTAATAAATGCAATGAGTTTTCATCTTTTTTTAAAGGTAAAATTGACAAAATCAGACTCAACAAATCTGCTCAATTACAAATTCAACAACCTGAACTTCCAGCAACAAACAGAGGGAAACTAAACTTGATGTCAGAGTTCAGCTTGATAGACTACGAAACACTTGAAAAAACGGTACAGAATCTCAGCCCTTCCACATGTGTCTTAGACACTCTGCCTACCAATTTCTTCAAAACTGTTTTTCACCTCATAGCAGCGGATGTCCTTCAAATTGTAAATGTATCATTGCTGTCTGGCACTTTTCCTAAGTCACTGAAAACAGCTGTTGTAAAGCCACTTCTCAAGAAGAATAACCTGGATGCCTCCATGCTAAACAATTACAGGCCCATATCCAATCTACCTTTTATTGGCAAAATTATTGAAAAAGTAGTCTTTAATCAATTAACCACCTTCCTAACATCAAATGGGTATTTTGATTACTTTCAGTCTGGTATTCGTGCAAATCACAGCACTGACACAGCTCTCATTAAAGTTTCCAATGACATACGCCTCAACACAGATTCAGGTAAAACATCAGTCCTAGTGCTACTGGACCTTAAGTGCAGCATTTGACACTGTTGATCACAATATTTTACTACACAGACTAGAACACTGGGTTGGATTTACAGGCATAGTTATCAGCTGGCTAAAATCCTATCTACAAGAAAGGAGCTTCTTTGTTGCCATCGGAAACTGTACCTCAACACCAACGTCCTTGACCTGTGGTGTTACCCAGGGGTCGATCTTGGGGCCACTATTATTCAACCTCTATATGCTCCCACTTGGACAAATCATTCAAAATAATTTGATTTCATATCATAGCTATGCAGATGACACACAAATTTACTTAGCTCTATCACCAAACAACTATGGTCCTCTTTGAATCTATGTGTCAGTGTATAGAACAAATCAACACCTGGATGTCTCAAAATTTTCTTCAGCTGAACAAAGAAAAAAACTGAAGTAATTATATTTGGTAAAAATGAGGAAAGACTTAGGGTTGAAGGCAAAGGATACTGTTAAAAATCTTGGTGTATTAATTGACAGTGATCTAAATTTCAACAGCCACATGAAAGCGATAACTAAATCAGCTTTTTTACCACCTCAAAAATATTGTCAAACTCAGAGGGCTGATGTCAAAACATGACTTAGAAAAACTCATTCATGCATTTATCTCCAGCAGGGTTGATTACTGCAATGGACTGTTCACAGGCCTTCCTAAAAAGACTATTAAACAGCTTCAGGTGATACAAAATGCAGCAGCTAGGACTCTAACAAAACTAAAAGAACTGACCACATTACTCCAATTCTTAAGTCCTTGCACTGGCTTCCAGTAAGTCACAGAATTGACTTTAAAGCACTATTGCTTGTTTATAAATCAGTAAATGGAGCAGGACCTAAATACTTGTCAGACATGCTTCAGCAGTACACACCTTCTCGCCCCTCTCAGGTCCCAGGTGAAAAACCTGCTAGTAAAACTTACAGTTAGAACTAAACATGGTGAAGCAGCTTTTTAGCTGCTATGCGCTCAACTGTGGAACCAACTTTCGGATGACATTAAAAGGCCCCAGGTGTAGCCAGTTTTAAATCTAGACTTAAGACCAAACTGTTCTCAGACGCTTTCTGCTAATTGTGCCGAGTTACAAATTCTGAATCTGCCTTGATAATTATTCTACTTTGTCTTTTATTACTTTTTTTACTACTTTTTCCTTTGTTTTTGCTTACTAATTATTCTTTATTTTTAAATGATTTTACCTTGTGTTTTATGTTTTCTTTTTATTCTTCTATGCTTTTATTTGTTATTATCGTTTGGTTTTGTTTATGTAAAGTACATTGAATGACCTCTGTGTATGAAATGTGCTATATAAATAAACTTGACTTGACTTGACTTGACTTGACTTGCAACCTGCAGTGGACTGCAGAGAACCGATGAGCAAAACTCCAGCGGACCGCCAGATCTGCCCCAAGTGGGCCGACAGTGGTCTGCCAGCCTCTTGCTAGTTGGCAGGTGTAACCATAGGGTGCAACCCAGATAGCAAAATCAGATTGGCAGATAGCGGACCACTGGTGGTAGGCCTATGCCGGGTCCGCCGTTGGACCATCTCTTTACATTTAACTTGTCATGAATATTAAGAAAAGTTCATACAATTATATATGGAGTATAACTGAACAAATGAAAAAGATTTTAGACCAATAGGCCTAGTGGCAAAATATTGGAACATTTTGTCTGCAACCCGCCAGCGGACCGCCAGAGAACCGATGAGCAAAATGCCAGCAGACTGCCAGCTACGGCCGCAATAGACCGACAGTGGTCCACTAGCCTCTTGCTATCTGGGAAGCTTAGTGTGATTTTACTGCTCAAACTCAAATGACACATGATCAAAAATGCATTTCATTTATTGCTATAAAACAGAAACATGTTTTCAAATTAAGTTATATTAACATGTCACAGGAGCTGTCGCCATACGTCTATGGCTGCCCCACTCTTAGCATTTTGAACCCTTAGAATTTAACTTATAGGCTAAACAAGTTTCCGTTAATTCTTTAAGAGTGCAAGGCAGACCTTAGAGGTAAGAATGAGATCTAGTCATGAGGGAAATACACTGCATGTTTAGATTTGCCTGGTAATATAAGTAGGATGTGAAAAATAGAGTAGCCTACATAGGGATATGATCGCTTGTAGGCCTAAAACATTGCCATCTAGATCTTCAGCGTCTATCGAAAATGCTAATAGCCTACTCGCCACTTGGTGGCAGTGTTTACCAACTCCAAAACCTAGCCAAAATAGCAAGCCAGTCTTGGGCCAAATTTGGGCCAAAATGATTGTGCTATCTGGGAGGCTACAATTATTTTCCTCTTCTTTGTCTATGTAGGCTTCTAAGCTATTGTTCCCGTTCTTTGTCTATGTAGGCTTCTAAGCTATTATCAATTGTAGGCTAGTTTTGTTTGTTTGTTTTTTGTGATTTTCATTTTTTATTTATATAAATATATATATATATATATTTACACAACATAACTAAAGCAAGCTCCATGGATCTTCTGAGGTGAAAAAAGACTGACGCGTGTGACAATCATTACACTTTTGTCCACATGATGGGGCTCAAGGGTTGGCAGTATTCCTGGTGAGCCGGGAGCGCATCACTAGGGTACCGCTACACTCGCCTTGACCTACACTAGCGTGAGTTCTCTGGTTTAGATCCACACAGTGAGGACAACCGCGTTCACAGCCACGCAGACTCTGCGTTTTGTCCCAGCTCTCATCACCAACAAACCTCTTTTTCTGCCACGATGCCTTCGAATCAGAATATGCAAGGTAAGATTACAGAAATGTGCCTTTTAATACGTTGATATCCAAAACACAATTCCAATTTATAACGTTATGATTCGAACAGCGAAGCGGGTCACCTAACGTTATCAACTGGAATGCTAGTGCTGTGATGTTAGCTACTGTTGTAGAGGTCTTTATCAAACCTGCTAGCCTCTGTTAGCAAATAGGCAGAGCTAACCTCAGTGCCATGTGGAATTTCGAATATTAAATACGCTTTCTAATGTCTCTAGGAGGTAAAACCTTTGGATTACTGAAAGCCCAACAAAGGGAGAGGCTGGAAGAAATAAACAAGGTGGGTTATTCTTTGACTGTGCCATTCTCTGGGTCTCCTGGCTGTAACGTTAGCTGGTGTTTTTGTGTAGTAGGTGCCATCTCGGAATGCAATTTCGCACACTTGGCCTTGATGAACCTGTCGATAAACGAATTAATCCAATGATAATAAGGGCATAAATGAACCATGTAAAGGAGAGTAGAGTCGCATGTCATGTGAGTCGTCTGGCAAATTTAAATGTTTAGTAGAATGTGATTTTTTACCAGTGACCTATTTAAGGATGAATTCTATTAGAGCCACTTGAAATAAATCAGCCCGCCGGCTTTTCCTCCGAAGGAAAGCCACTTGTTGCTTTTCTGTCATTCCCAGCTGTGGGGTTGGGTGGGGGTACAGCATGTGCTCGAAGGACCGACCCTCCCATGCCGCGACCTACCAACGGAAACCTTAATCAGTTGTCAGTGGCGCGTACTCTGCGTTGTGACCTTTTATTAAGCACAAATAGTCAGTGAATACAGTTAAAATAATGCTATTGAAGCAGAGGGGGCGCCGTCTCCACCCTTGAATCCGCAACCCTCTTGCGCTCCGACGGGAAGCAGGTGTCTCGATAGCCGAATGAATGAGCCCATTGTGTCGCGGTTGCGACGGCGGACGGAGCAGCCCTGGCATTTGAGCCTTCGCAACCATTCCCACAGCCCCCACTCAGTCTCTCTCTCTCCTCTCTGCTTTGCTTAGGTTCCTCTGGCAATCTGTCAGAGAGGTTTGCTTTGCTTGCAGTGCTGTTGCCGGAGTAGCCTAATTCAGGTCGCAGTGCTATGCCGGGGTCTCGGCGGGAGAACGGGTGGGATTGAGCTGCTGATTGCAAGGGTGCGCCCTATCAGTGCATTCAACCGGCATAAGCTGGATAACCTAACGGCATTACCCTGCTCCTTGTGGTGTTTAGCTGGAATCAGCAATAATAATTGGGCCGAAATGCGTCAGGGCATAACACTTAAATGAATTAGATTTAAAGCCTTGTGTTTTTAGTCGCTTGCTGACAACCAGATAGTCTATGCCCCCCCCCCTTCCTCACGGACATTGCCATCTCTGATGAGGGCCGCGTTGGCGTCTCCCCGACAAAGACAATCGTGTCAACATACGGTGCCTTAACCTCGTTAGTTAGTCGGTCATCTTCTGCCCTGTGCTTCAGCGATGAGTCAGGGCTAACTGTTGCCTGTCCTTGAGGCTTAGATGACCACAGTAACACTCACGCAGGTTGATTCAGCACATTCCCTCACAGGCTTGCCCTCCCTCATACACTGAACCACACACCTGAGTAAGACACTGAAGTTGCTGATGCTGAGATTGTGAAAAGAGGTAATTTACCATTGGCTTAGATATACATACGTTCACCTTAATCATCATATAAAGAATGGGTTGAAATGTTGTGTAAAGTATTATTTTTGATTGCAGAAGTAGCATGCATGTCACTGTTTTTACACTTAAGTGACAAACAGGTCATCTCCCCCCTCCCCCTCTCACTCCCCCCTCTCTCACTCACTCTTACTCGGTCTCCCACACACACACACACACAAACACGCTGTTGATTTGGCGTGTGTCCTGTGTGGTATATGCCAGCGGTGGGTTTATTGATGGGCAGTTTTCTGTCCTGAACTGCCTTCACTCAGACAGACGGTGCATATTGAACTCTTTTCCATTTAAATCCCTGCTGTGGCTCAGTAACCATCATAACACTCAGCTCAGCTGCTCTGTGTGTGTGTGTGTGTGTGTGTGTGTGTGTGTGTGTGTGTGCGCGTGTGTGTGTGTGCCTCTGCCTGTGTGTGTGTGTGCACTGTAGCTCTAACCCTATCCTTAACTCATCATAACGCTCAGCTCAGCAACTGTTGTGCGCGTGTGTGTGTGTCCTCATGTCCTGCACACAGGCATGCTAAACCTCTTTCTCCCACACACACACACACACACACACACAGATATACATACACACTAGAGGTGTAAAGGTACATGTATTAGTACAGGGCCATTTAGGTACAGGACATTGGCTTCAATGCAGATGTGTACCAAATGTACCAAATGCAGTCTTTAACAGTAATCAACAGTAGCACAGAGGTCTCCATTAATTATTTGAATGTTCTGACTTATCAGGTCGAGATCAGGTCAACATTTCAAGTCCAAGAACACAGAGAAAACACAAACTTAGTTCCTGTTTTTTGGTCATGAACCCAGGGTCATACATTTCATCATTTAAGTGATGAAGACACAGTCTCTTTTTTTTCCTGTCTATTCAGATCTTAGCCCACTGCCACAGCATTGCTGCATGCATGCTATAACTGAGGACAGAATGTCAAGATCATAAAAATAATACTCATGCAATGGTTTAGGCCAATTTAAATATCTTTACATAATTCTTCTACATGGCAGCAACAGCATTTTAACGTTTGCATTTATGTAGATTGGGAAACAGTTTTTAAAACAACACTTTTCAGCATATCAAAAACCATGACAACAACTGGTGTTTATATTCCATGCATAGTATTTAGTAGAGTTTGATGATTGACCAAGGCGATTCTATACTGGAAAGAAACATCAATTATTTGTCTCTCCTAATCAAGGAGATTCATCCCCACTCCATTGAGGACCACAATCAATTAATCAATCTTTTTCTATCTATCTATCTAGGCGTTTTTGCTTGTGGAGCATTTGTATAGTTAACATCAAAAAAGAATGTGTCTTTTCAAAATACTATGTTGCGCTTCAGCAATTTTTAGGTTAGCAGTACCTACAGGCTAACTGTACCGAAATACTCACTGAACTGTGATTTTGTGTACCGTTACACCCCTAATACACAAAAACACACACACACACTCAAGAGAGATTAAGAATGAGTGACACACGTTTTGCTGTCAGTCATACTCACATGGTCTCCATGACTCATTCCAATGTGTCTTTCACGCTCACACACACACACACACACACACACACACACACACACACACAGCAGTGTGTCAGAGTCTGTACTAAATATGTGCATCAGCTATGATAGAAACATCTCTTACTTGCACACAAACACAACACATTTACACACAGTATGTATTCACACATCCATAGTAATTGAAAATATGAACCACAATGGCTGAGAGAACAGCACAGGTATCATCAGTCTAAGAAACATGCAGTTTATTTTTCTCTACATTTTTTCTGTCACAGAGACACACTGAGTCTTTGTTATCTGAGCTGTGCTGCTCTTTGGCCGTGTGGGAATCTGATCTGTGTTTGCGTTTCTCTCTCCTTCATTCTTCCCTCTCTTTTCGCTCCTTCTTTATCTCTCTCTTATCTTGGCCTCTTTCTTTCTGTTTTCCATTCTTTTTTCTATCGCTCTTGCTTTCTCTCTCTTGCTCTCTTTCTTTCTCTCTCTCTTTCCCTGGATATAGGAGTTTATGGAAGATCAAAAGTACAGAGATGAAGAGGATCTTGCTGAGAAACTGGACTCCTTTAAAAGTAAGAAGCACAGATCACTCACACTGTGTGTGTGTTGAGCTACTCTGGCCAGGGAGGCCAGGGCTTTCTGTGGCTACTGAAGCTGTGTACAGTGTCTGTTGGTCTTTGGTTGTGTGTAAGTGTGTTTGTGTGTGTCTGTCTCAAGCTACTCTGGCCACGGAAGGTTTGGTTGTGTGTGAGTTGTGTGATGATTTTTTTTTTTTTACCACAGGAGTTGCGCGCAATTTGTGGCCACGCAGACAGTGAGAAATCACCACATGTTTACTGACACAAAAAAAAACAGAAGGTACAGTGGCAGAAGCTGCTGCATAACCACATGGTCCAAGTGTCCACAGGGACTCTGGTTTGGATTCCGACGGTCATTTCCTGATTCCAATCTCTCTCACTCACTCACTCACTCACTCACTCACTTCCTGTCACTCCGCACTATCCTATCTGGCAAATGCAGGAGGAGAAAAATTACTAAGAGTCCTAGAATATGCTTAAAAAAAAAAAAACAATATCCTAACAAATCAATGAAATGTGTTGGTGGAGAGGAGCAGCTTCCTGGCTAGCCTGTGTGCTGCGCTGGTGCGTGTCTGAGCCGCTGGCGTGATCTGCTCGCCAACGAGTCACCCACCAGCCCGCGGGCCTCAGGCCGAACTCACGCCAAGGTCACCGGGGTCCAGATGGAACGCGGCTGGCTGCTTCGCTCCACAGCTGAGCCTGCGGGCACACAGTGATGTTCTGGTTCCGAGGACAGCCTGGCGCCCCAAGTCCGCCTTGCGACCGCTTTCATCCCCTGTGCAGAGTGCCCGCTACCTAGTCAGGGACATACACCACCTCAGACTCCATTGTGCAGACACTGTCCCTATGCCATCCCCCATACCATGCGCTAAACCACCCCATACCACTCCCTATCATCCCCATACCACTCTATGCCATCTCCATACCACTCCCTATACCAT
>NC_063200.1:15299144-15346644 GCF_017589495.1 Alosa alosa
GTGTGTGTGTGAGTATGTGTGTGTGCGTGCACCCTCACACTCTTATGTGTATGCTCACATGTGTGCACTGCAGTGTGCGTGTGTGTGAGTGTGAGAGAGAGAGAGAAGATGTAGCACACTCAGTAAGGGACCCACTTAGCAGTGCTGAAATAAAAGTGCTCTAGTTTGGTGGTGAGTAGGTTTCCCTTATAGCCAAACCCAGAGAGGGACAGCAGGACTCGCTACCAGGCTGTGGCCCTGCAGGACTATACCAGGCTGTGGCCCTGCAGGAACGCTACCAGGCTGTGGCTCTGCAGGACTCTCATCAGCTGGAGACTGGCTGCTGCACCCCACACTATAGAAAGTCAATGCCGCACCGTTACATAAGATCTGAACTGAAGAGTAATTTCAGGACATCTGTTTCCAGATGTATGTATGCACATGTAGTTATGTATGTATGGTATATGAACCGTATGTATGTTGTACGTGGTTATTGATATATGTATGTATGTTATGGGTATAGTTCTCAGCATTTGCGTTTGTCCAAAGAAATGCACAACAATAGCGATAGACATCATCAAGAATGTGCAGTTCAAAGTAGTCATATAGCTTCCAGAAAAAAATACTCATAGTTATAGACTAAATCATTTTAACAGAATAGTAATAATAACAAATGAAAATAATAACAACAACAACCATAAACACATACAAACCATGACTGCAAAGAGAACTAATTAGTTAGATATAAGGTAAACAAATTTGAAAATGTATGTATGTGTGTGTAAAAAAACTAAAGTTAGAGAGTGGCATCAATGTGACCTACTTTAATTTCCGGAGTGACGAGTGGTTTATCTAAATGACTTTTTCATGTCCTAATGAGGTTCTCTGTGCTTTAAAATAGCTGTGAAGTAAATGAGTGCATCTGAATAAGGATGTGCTGGTTGGACTTGACTGAAGCTTTTTGCCTTTTCAGTGGGGTAGAGTCAGAGTTTTTATCAGGGATTTGCTAGGGAGTGATGCTAAATCGGTCATGAAGATGGAGATGTTGGCAGTCTTTGAGCAGAGTCTTAGGCCTACAGAGATGCACACACACACACACACACACACACAGATCATAAGTTGTAGCTATTCGTTCAAAAGCTTAAAAAATATACTCCAGATGTCCTGTGGACACCACACAAACATGCCCAACACCCTATGTATGTATGTGTTTGTGTTTGTTTGCTGCAAACTCACTAGCATGTGACATGGACTCTCCAGAATAAGTAATTTCCATGGCCCCTTGCCTGAACAAATCCTCATCTAATCCTAAAACTGATCACAGAGCATAAGAGCAGTTTATTTTGCCCTCTCTCTCTCTCTTTGTGCGTTTAAACATATTCCACCAAATGTATTGAAAGAAGATGAGGCTTGTGCGTGTGTCTGCATGCATAGTGTTTTGTCACAGCTTTGTTGCATTACTGAAAGTAGACAAGTTATCTGGCAACAATCTCAATTGAGCCCTAAGCTAACAACCCAACTAAGCATGCCCCACTCCTAAACACAAACAAACACAGACAGAGACAGAGACAGAGACAGAGACAGAGACAGAGACAGAGACAGAGACAGAGACAGAGAGAGAGAGAGAGAGAGAGAGAGAGAGAGGGGCACACTCACCGCAAAAAAAAAAGCTGATTACTGGCTTATGAAATTAATGGATGGTTTGGAGGATTTAGTTGTTAATCATTTATAGTTGTGACTGAACGGCTGATCTGGACACTGTGTGTGTGTGTGTGCACCCGCTATTAATGTGTATATTTAGCAGTATTCAGTGATTATGGCATTGATGCATATATTTATGAATTTATTATGGCATTAATGCATATTTTTTGAGAGCACATTTAGTGTATGTAAAGCAACATTTTGAGTTTGGGGTGAATATTAGCAGTGTGAGTAGGGTTGACATTATACATATTTTATTAAATCTGAATTCTCACTGTCGTAGAAACAGGTGTGTGTGTGTTTGTTTGTCTTTTTTCCACTGCAGACTTTAGTTGTTCTCATCTTTCTGTTAGCTACTCTCAGCTTTCTGTTCTTTCTCCTTTCTGGAGGATTCTCATTGGACTTCACTGACCCCGTTTTGACCACACACACACTCAGCGTTGACTTTGAGAGACCGTGCACCGACTTGACACTCACACACACACACATACATACATACATACATACATACATACACTACCAGTCAAACATTTGGACACAGCTACTTATTTGTATAAATGAGTAGCTGTGTCCAAACTTTCGACTGGTAGTGTGTGTATGCATGCATGCATACATACATACATACATACACACACACACACACACACACACACACACACACACACACACACACACACACACAGTGGAGTTGTTATCTTGCCCTCCAAGTTCCCTCTCTCCTACTGCATTCCTCTGCCCACTCCTCCATTTCAAAACTCATCTCACACACACACACACACAGGCTTAGTCACCAGGCTCTGAGAGCGAGGGAGTTAGGGAGAATAGGACGGAGAGAGAGAACATAAGAGAGACCGACACCGAAACTGAGAAAGAAAGGTGATAAGAAGTGATCTCTGGTTCTTTCTCGTCTCTTGACTGCTAATTGCCTCACCCTGTAAAAAAATCATCTCCAAACTCTTCACCTCCTTTTACAGTTTCTCTAGCACTCTATCATACTCATCCTCCTGGCTTTCACACACTCGCACTCTCCATCTCCCTCTCTCTCTGGCCCCACTCACCCCCCACGCCCCCATTCTCTTCAGCTGCTAATGTATGCATTTGTGTGATTGTGTGTGTGTGCGCGCTGTCTGTTGGCAAGGGAAACTTCAGCAGCATTCTGTTCTTCTGTTTCTTTATCCCACGGAGAGAAAGAGAAAAAAAAAATTCACTGGTTGGACAGAAAACAGACCTCACTTTCTCTCACACTCTGTCTATCTCTCTCTCTCCTTCTCCCTTTATCCTTTACTTCCATTTGTTTATCTTAGACTTTGTCTCCATCTCTCACCTCTCTCTCCCTCTGTCTCTCACTCTTTCTTTCATTTCATTGGCTCCTGCTCTGTAGTTTTCTCCTTATCCATCTCTCTCTCACTATCCTCCTTTCTCTCTCTCTTTCTCTTTCTCTTTCTCTTTCTCTTTCTTCTGGCCTGCTCTAGAGGAGTTGGCAGTTATCGGTCACAGCAGCTGGGCGTCAGTTACTCTAAAGTAACGTCTGGTTGTGTGGCTTTACACACACACTACACTTTCACACGCCCACACATGTGCGCACACACACACACGCATTACACACACACACACACACACACAGAACACTTGAGATTTCGAACAATTTGAAGGTAATAGGCTCTATGCACGACTGATGTTGTACAGAGAGTAGGCTATGACAGAAAATGACAGATTACTGACCTGTCAGTTTTAATATGGTAGGCTATTGCTAGTTGAACAAAATAGCTAAAGTTATCTAACCAGAGGTCTCGAAGACAATGACTATAGAAAAGAGCCAAATCTGCCAATGTATTAATGTAAACAGGAAGTTGATCTGCCAGTATAAGCAAATCTAAAATAGAGTCGTGCATAGAGTGCATTGTGTAAAAATAATTGTTTGATATCAACAGCAACACTTCGTTTAGCTGTATTGTTTGCTAAGAGCTACCTCTTCTGTTACCAAGTTCACAGAGAACTCAAAGCAATTTTTTTTAACCTATTCGCAAACGTTTGTCTTTGTTTTGTGCTTAATCATATAACAAACACACACATACACAAAGCCAGACCTACACAGCCACACACACACACACACGCATTACACACACACACACACACACACACACACACACACACACAGAACACTTGAGATTTCGAACAATTTGAAGGTAATAGGCTCTATGCACGACTGATGTTGTACAGAGAGTAGGCTATGACAGAAAATGACAGATTACTGACCTGTCAGTTTTAATATGGTAGGCTATTGCTAGTTGAACAAAATAGCTAAAGTTATCTAACCAGAGGTCTCGAAGACAATGACTATAGAAAAGAGCCAAATCTGCCAATGTATTAATGTAAACAGGAAGTTGATCTGCCAGTATAAGCAAATCTAAAATAGAGTCGTGCATAGAGTGCATTGTGTAAAAAAATAATTGTTTGATATCAACAGTAAACACTTCGTTTAGCTGTATTGTTTGCTAAGAGCTACCTCTTCTGTTACCAAGTTCACAGAGAACTCAAAGCAATTTTTTTTAACCTATTCGCAAACGTTTGTCTTTGTTTTGTGCTTAATCATATAACAAACACACACATACACAAAGCCAGACCTACACAGCCACACACACACACACCGGGATATGGCCAGACCCGTGACTGGGTTGTGTGAGTAACACCAGTTGTGGATCTGATATATTGATTAGTTCATGTGCTAAAGGCAGTGGACACTGTGGTACATGCCTGCATATGCACACACGCATGTGCATACATATACACACTCATAAACACACACACACACACACACACACACACACACTTCACACACGCATGTACATACATATACTCACTCATCCACACACACACGCAGGCATGTACATACATATACACACTCATACGCACATTCACATACACACATGGCAAAACAAAACACATTGTCACACTACATTATGTGAACACACTGTAGCTGTAGGGGAGGTTGGGTCCAAACTAGTGCATCACCCTCCTTCTGATTTCACTGTAGTTCTGTCTCCAGTCATCATACTCACAGCTTAACAGTGTGCCAGCACCATTCATGCACACATGCGTGTGTGTGTGTGTGAGGGCTCCTTAAGGGTGAGAGCGGTGACCTCCTTTCTCTGGTAGATAATCCGGGACTTCAGGCAGGAACCCTGCAGTGCTGGCCCCAGCTCACTCAGCATATTGGAACTTAAAACCGGAAGCTCAGCTGTGGGGTGTGGGAGTTGAATTGTGGGTAAAGTAGTTTTTCAGGGCAGTGTGGGATAACAAATGCGATGAATTGTGGGACATAATGTGCAGAGTTTTGGTGAACCTGTGTGTGCTTGATTATATTGACTGGTGTGAATAAGAACTTTGGTGTGTGTATGTGTGTGTGGTCACTTGTGTGTGTGCTTGTTAAGGGCTTATCAGGGCTTTGCAAAGGTTTACCAGAAATGGAAAGCAAGACGTCAGCTCTGAATAGACCTGTCTTCTCTCTCTTGCTCTCTCTCACTTACTCACGCAGTCACTCACACTCTCTCTCTCTCTCTCTCTCTCTCTCTCTCTCTCTCTCTCTCTCTCTCTCTCCTCTCTCTCTCTCTCTCCCTCTCTCTCTCTCTCTCTCTCCTCTCTCTCCCTCTCTCTCCCTCTCTCTTCCCTCTCTCTCTCTCTCTCTCCCTCTCCCTCTCTCTCTCCCTCTCTCTCTCCCTCTCTCTCTCTTCCTCTCTGTATCCCTCTTCTGTTTCTCCTTTATGTTCTGCTCACTTTCTCCTTTTTCTTTTCCTCTCCTTACTAATCACAGTTGTGTTCTCTGCTTTGTTTTTTCATCAAACACAATGTCAGTCTGACTCATGTTTCACCTCCTGTCTCTATCCCTCTCTCTCTCTCTCTTTCTATCTCTCTATCCTGCCTCCCTCTCTCTTTCTATCTCTATCTTTCTCCCTCTCTCTTTCTATCTCTATCTTTCTCTCTCTCTCTTTCTATCTCTATCCTCTCTCTTTTTCTCTCTCTCTCTCCTCTCTCTCTCTCTCTCTCTCTCTCTCTCGGCTCTCTCTCTCTCTCTCTATCTATCTCTCTCTCTGTCTGTTCTCTCACTCTAATCCTCTTGTTTGACTCAGTGGGTTGCCGAGGTGATCTGTCTGCTTCGGTTCTCCTCAGTCAGTAGTCTCCTCTCAGCTGCTGCCTCCCGTTTGTACCTTTTTTGCACAGGAAGCCACCCTTACACTGCCAACTGGCACCACAATCATCAGCTTCTCCAATGTGTGTGTGTGTGTTGAATGGGGAATTCACATCTTGTCGGAGTGTGTGTGTGGGGGGGGGGGTGATTGTTTTGAATTACTGTTTTGAATTATGTTGAATCAAATGTAGCATCAGATTCCAAACACCATATTATTTATTTTCCAGTTATATGCAGGAAAGATTTTTTTGTAGGAAGAAATTTCTTGTGCTGTTGGTTCGGGACCAGTCAACAATCAAGACCAATTATTATTATGCAACATGATTCGGAATACAATAGCAATGTGCAATTATCTCAAGACTGCCACAAGCTGCACCCTGTAAATCTGAAGTCAAATTAAATCAATCTCTCTCTCTCTCTCTCTCCCTCTCTCTCTCCCGCTCTCTCTCAGGGTGATGATATTTGAGGACAAGGCCAACGGTGCCAGCGCTAAACCCAGCGGTCCATCCAATGGTCCACCACCCAAACGAGACATTGCCAGCCTACCATAGACCAGAGGACTAGTGGCTTCCTGATCTGGACCCGCCCTAACCCTCGCACCCAAACCACAACATGTACATAGCCTTACCCAGCATTTGCTCCAGTGGAAGCTCAGTGGCTCGGAAGAGAGCAAAGATGAAAAATCACAAACAAAAAGAAATGGAAGGAAAAAAAATCTATCTATATATTTGCTGTGAAGACATAATGGCGCAAAGTAGCTTTTTTATGAAGAAAAAAACTCAGTGTATATATTTATATAAAATGGTGACGGCAATTCTGGTGTTTCTAATTAGCGTTTGCACCCCTTAATGAAGTAACTAAGTCGTTTTTTAAGATGATGGTCCAGTAATGTATCTGTTAGTGGCGTGGCTGCTACATCCAACATTAATGCTCTTAGTAGTATAACATAAAATGTTTTTTAAGTGTAGTTTAGATGTCTGGGCTGAATAACTTTTACCCAATTCCTAAGAGAAACGCAACGATTGTGGCGTTTACAATTGTAAGTTACGGGAGTGTGTGATGTTAAATTGTTATGCTTTTTATTATTGTTGTTATTCACATGCGGTTGGTTGAGCTTGCCACGCAGACGTAGCTTCACCTATGAAGTATAAACTCTGAAGAGCACAGTAACCTTAGGAGCTAAGGTTTCATCTAATCATGTGAGCTCTGTGTTGTGTGATGTCATGAAGGTTTAAGAGGGGCAGATGTTAACTACAATTCTAATTCCATTTTGTCACAAAGGCTGTTACCATGGTTGTTAGCGCAGAGTGGTTAATATCTCCATTTCTTTATTCCAAACAGTGTGGAATTTTTTGTAATCTGTCAAGTAGGCTAGTCTTTGAAGAGAACTGTGGTGGAAGTCTTTTACCTTTACCTAATTGTCTTGTGTACCCATAATAGTACTGTGAGGTTTTTTTTTATGGTGGCGGTTGTCATGGTGGGTATGTGATGTGAGCTAGACAATCGTCTTATATCCTCCTGAGATGTGAATCCTGAGAGGGGCGCTCTGAGACCCGCTGGAACTCTCTCGCTCTCCAGAGAGAGAGAGAGGGAGAGAGAGAGAGAGAGGGAGGGAGGGGAAAAGGCCAAACCGAGCTGCTTATTTCTGCTGGTCTGCTTTAGTGCAGGGGAAAGGGATGAAGTGGAGAACCGTGCGTTAGAGTTTGAGGCTTGCCTAAGGCCACATTCCACACCGCTTAGTTTGGCTCCAGCAGCTCTCCTCTCTCTCCTCCCTCGTTCACCCTCTCCTCTCCGACTATTCTTTCCTGTCTTCCTCAGCACGTGACGTACCCCTGAGTTTGACCCGAGTCGGGCTGGTTGTGTGTGTGTTTGTGTGTGTGTGTCTACGTGATCACAGCACAGGTAGTCAAGTTGAATACTGAAGCACAAATGTACAGTAAGCCTTTTTCTCTGTTTGCAATGCATGTTGGTTATTGGGACCCCTACAGTAAGCGTGCTAATTCCTCACCGTTTCAGGCCCGCCAGATTACCCGAGCAGGTGATTTCTGCTCAGTGTTGTGACCGAGATTAACGTTAGCTGACGATTTACGTTTGCCATTATTTTCCGGAGCGATCCAAGCTTCCTTGCTAGAAAAACTGGGGCCAGCTCTTCTCCAAGTCCAAGGTCCCCCTCAAGTTAACAAGAGGATGAGACTGAGTTCCGAACATAGAAACTTTTTATACGTTTTTGATGGTTTTCATTTATCCTTCCATTCCTAAAACCTGAAGGATTCTCTCATTTAGCTCAAGTTTCTCAAAATTCCGTAACTTGTCTTTTAGGTCCCTCAGAGAGTTGAAGCCAGGTGTTGGGGCGGAGGCTCCTGTCATTCACTTCTTCAGGTCCAGCCCACTGAACGCTACCTTTGCCCCTTTAGGACTCCATCAGGTGCTGCCACCTCTGCTGCTGCTACTGCTGCTTAGCCAGGCTAGCCTGGGCCTCAGTGTCCGAAATCAGCTTGAACTCACTCTCCTTCCAAGTGCCTATCAGTGAGGGTAGGAATGGGGGAGGCGTTTCCCTGGGTGGGTGGGTGGGGGGGGGGGTGGTATGGGGGGGGTCAGAAGCACTCCTAGGAGAAGAGAAGGGTCAGTCCTGGTCCTCTGAGATTCTCAGTTCAGCAAAGCATGTATATAACGGTCCCTCTGGGTGTGGTCTGTCCCCTGTAGGTGTAGGGATGTGTGTGTGTCTGTGTGTGTGTGTGTGTGTGTGTGTGTGTGCTCTTTGGGTTTGTTGACACACTCAGTGTGCATGTTTATGGGAATGTGTGTATCTTTACAGTTTCCTGGTGCTTCATTTTATAAATCCCTCAGTGACGTTTGGAAGGTGAACTTTCAGTCAGATGAGCATTTCCCAGCATCCCCTCTTGCCATCCTCACGAGTCCGTTTCACTGACGTTCCGTTGTACTCTGACCTCGTTCTGTTGCTCTCTTAAGATGGCACCAAAGAACCATTCAGGGTTCTTTACTGGGCCATCTGCACCAGTAGAACGTAGAACAACATCAAGTCATGAAACATGCATGTCATGCTGAGGTATCGGCTGACTGGAACCAATTCATGTCGGTTCTGACACGTCTGGGCTGGATGTGGGCCGGAGTCGGCCCAGAATTGGGCTGATGTCTGAGCGACGTCCGGCTCTCCTGTCCCACCTTCCCTCGCGTTTCACAGGTGTGCGTTTCCTAATCTAGATGATGGCGCACCCTAGAAGATGTTCCGAGGCTGATCTGGCAGACCTGCGGTGTAGATCTGGCCCGTGCCGGTACGCTCCAGGGTCTGTGTCTGGTCACGCGGCGTGAGCCCCGGAGCCGTGTTCCGTGTTCCCCCTTCCCTGCAGGCCTGGGGACAGACAGACAGACAGACAGAGAGAATGCAGAACAGAACGGGCCCATGACCCGTTACACTGTCAGCCTCGGTCAGGTCCCCCAGGAACCTCAAACTCATTAGGCTCAAAGGGGAGGGGGGGCACCTATCAGGCAGGATTTGTGTGTGTGTGTGTGTGTGTAGCAGTCGTTCTGCTCTGTGCCTCTGTGTGTGTGTGTGCGTGTGAAATTTGTATTTTACTTTCTCACTTGTGTTGAAGCATTAAAAGCATAAGGTTAGCTATACTGCTATAGCTGAAGCACATGAGTAATTTATTAGTGCGCATTTATTAACATGTATTTTCATTTGTCACTAGTGCTGCCATTTTTAATATTATCACTACCTGTATTGTTATATCTAGATGGATGTTTTATCACCTGTAAGACATTAAGATACTGTTGTTTTATTGTTTTGTTTGTTTTTTTGCAAGCACCAAAGGAAATAAAGTTGTTATTGTTACACCGATGACATTTGTGATGACTGTCCGTCCGTGTGTGTGTGTGTGTGTGTGTGTGTGTGTGTATTTTTGATGGGATTTTGGTCTTTTGATTGTGCTCTGATTTTCCAACTGGGGTGTTAAAATTCAGCCATTTTCCATGTTTGCTTTTCATCTCTCCCTCTGAATCAAATATTAACACCCTTCTTTATTCACACATTTTTAACCTCAATCTTCAGGCGAGAGTAACTCCTCCCTTAAATATTTCATCCCAGAGACCTTTCCTGACTGTTTTTCTCATTCTATTGAAACGGCTGATTGACTTGTGTAGCCTTGTATCTGGATAACGTTTCATAACCATTCAGTCACATAATCTTTTTTAACTCCAGTGAAACAGTTGGTTTACTTTTGTAGCCTTGTATCCGGATTACGCTTCATAATCATTCTCTCTCATGCATTCCCAGTCTGACTCAAAAGTACATCTTCAAGGCATGAACTAGGAGTCCTAGGTCACCCCCTTATGTGCCAGATGCTAAAAATACCCAGCAGGGCTGCAGAGAGCCGGTCCTCCAGCAGGGCCCTGGCACTCAGTCGGGCCAGACGCACTGATTGGGGCAATAAATAAATGAGAACTGCCCCAAGGGAGGGGAGCAGTGAGCCACCTACCCCCAAGGGTGGCCACCAGTGAGAGAGGAACATACGGAGCCGGGGTACTAACCCACTTTCCTTCTCTCTCCCTCTCTCTTTCTCTGTGTTTCTCTCTTTTCCTCTCTTTCTCTGTGCTTCTCTCTATCTCTTGCTCATAAACACGTTGACACACGCGTGAATATTATTCAGGAGGGCACACCACCACCACAACCCCCACCCAGGAGAATTAGCACACAGACTACAAATGGTGGCCATGTTTGTAGACTAGAGCATGTGTGTGTATGTTTAATTTATACAAACATGACATGTGCTGCTGAGATGGTCTTTCCCTTCGTGCCTTATAGGCTCATTCACAAACTACCCTTAATCTGTGTCATTACAGCACGGGTGAGTGAAGATGTGTGTCAGTGAACGTGATATTTGGCATACCCTTTTGTGTATGCTTTTGTGTGTGTGTGTGTGTGTGTGCAGATGGGATTTTTATGTGCCTACTCATGCTCACATAAGTGTGTGGACTGGATGCACATTGCTGAATGAGTACACATGCACTCACATGCACACACACACACACACTCACTCACTCACATGCACATTTTGAGTTCTCGTAGAGATTGGCCGACATGGAGATTCAGCAACTCGAGGCTTCTCAATCAGCTCTGGATCAGGCAAAGGCACCAGTGTGTTGTTTCAGCTGTAAACCAGAGACCAAGGCAGCTGTGGGCCCAGAGATTTCCGTGGAAGCTGAGCAAGTGTGTGTGTGTGTGTTGGTTGGAGGGGGTTGTTGTGGATGGAACAGAGCGGGGGAGCAAACAGCACTTAAGCAGCGTTACCCCCCAGAGACACAGTAGATCGGTGATGGAGGAGCACTCAAACAAGCTTGTTAACATCACATCAGGCCACAATTAAATGCAATTCACTGATGCCCGCACTGCACAGAATGTGGCCTTCGCTATATCTGGTATGGCAGATTTTATGTTACCTTTTTTTGGTCTATTTTGGTTTTTGTATCAAAACGGACCCACAATCTGCAGTCACCTTTGCGGTCATGTGAAAGTCACTTCACTCAAGTCATTTCACTCGCGGTGAAAATGTTTATCTTTCCCAGGATACATTTCTTACAGTGTCTATTTTGATATTTTTACATTGACACTTCCTCATTGTCCTTCCCTCTTTTATGTTCTTGATAAAGCTGGAGAGATTTGGAGCTGAGATCACAGATGTGTTTGATCTTAAAAGAAAATGCGTCTTTGTTTTGCTTTGACTGAAATCCTGGAACAGAGGGACTAGGCTGTATGATGTCTGATTTCCTGTGTGTGTGCTTGTCATTAACTTTGAAGTGCATAACTTGTTTTAGTTTTAGACATGATTGTGTGTGTGTGTGTGTGTGTGTGTGAGTGAGAGAGAGAGAGAGAGAGAGAGAGAGTGTGTGTGTCCGTGTGAAGAGAGTGACTGTGCGTGTGAGAGTAGCTTATTCGACTGTGTATGTGTGTGTGTGTATGGATAGACTATGCAAGAGTGAGAGTAGTCTATATGACTGTGTTTGTGTGTGTGTGTATGTGGATAGAGTTGAGTGGAGTGGAGTGATTTGTGCAAGAGTGAGAGCATATGCGACGTGTGTAGAGGATAGAGAATTGTGGATAGAGAGTAACTGTGTGAGGGAGAGAATAGCCTATATGCGAGTGTGTGTGTGTGTGTGGGAGAAGGGGGTGGGGTGATGAGTGATTACGTAGCTTGCTTTGGTCAACTGTCCAGTCGCAGGTATTTGCACATGTGATCCTACTCAACTGTTGTCCTCTCTCTTCGTCTCCCTCACACACACACACACACAGGTAGTAAGCCTAGTTCTATTTTAACAAGCTTTGAATTACATCAGGTTGGGAGACACCAGGTGGAAATTAGCAGTCACTGACTGTAAAGGAATGAACTGATCACAAACAAACCAGGAAGTGAAATCATGTGTCAACCGATGATTGAATCTATCTGAGTGAGGCCAATGATTTCAGAGCAGGAATGGAACAAGCTATAACTGATTTGTAGGCTACATTATGAAGCTTGGTTATACAAATATAATTCAATTAACAATTGCACACATGATATAAATATAAATATATCTAACATGTGCACACATATATAATTATCAGTTAACATTGAGAAAGAACACCTCAATAAAAGCTTTAATTCAACCTAGTCATGACTGTCGTTTTATCGCCATCTACTGGCGAATAGGGAAACTGTGCCAAAGCATTAATATCTGTCTACAGAGCCATAGGCAGTCAGTCTGCATTGCCATCTGCTGGTTGCACGAATGGCAGATTCAAAATTGAGTTTGGCCTATGCCACACAAGAATTCTGAAACATCCAGAGATGTAAAAGACCAGCTTCAGAAAGTAAAAATCCTGCCATGTAGTGTTTTGACTGGAAAGAGAGGACTAAGCAACACAACAACCAAAATGTCTGCATGGTTACAGTAGCCTTTGTGAACCCAGACAAACCGGTAAGTAAATTTGAATTTGCTGTGCAGGTCAGTCTGGAAAGGATCCCATTTACACCCGTCTCCGAATCACCAAAAGCCCAGGATCCAATCACAATCGCATGCATTCAACACAACCAATAGTGCTGCACAGTGAACTCTGTCTTCATTATTTTGTCCAGGGTTGACAACAGGAAATGCTTCTGACAGTTGTATGTAAATCATAATAAGGGGCATAGTTTTAAATCTCAAAAAGTGTTCAATGTAGATTGCACCCACAGGCCCTTCAATTCATTGACAAATGTTGTCACTTCAGAAATCATTTTTTTCCCCACTAACACACCAGTCACATTTCAGTTGTAGCTGATTGATGCTAATGTAACTGTGATACAGATAGTAAAAACAAAAGACAGTAGGCCTATAAATACACAGTAGGTAAGGTTTATTTAATCCTCATACATTTATGCTTGTGCTGAGTACTTCATAAGACAAATCAGGCAAATTATGGTTATGGTTATGGTTATGGATTTAGCAGACGCCTTTGTCCAAAGCGACACATAAATACAAAACAACATAATAATATTTAAAATTGAACAGGGAACAGATTAAAATGTAGGTCAAATATAGTAAGGAGAATTTTTGTAGTTTTGTAATTTTTGAAGTTGTAGTACACAATAATATCAATTCAAGCAATAGCCTAATAAAAAGCAATGTAAAAAAGGGGAAAGGCAATAATAAAACAATAATGTCAATTCAATCAATAATATAAAAACAATGACATGCTAAGACTACATTAAGGAGAATATCAATAATAAACAATAATGTCAAATTAATTAACAGCCCAATTAAAATAGAACAACATTATATAAACCATAACACATAAGCGCTGAAACAACTAAGTATATGTTGAATAGGAATGTCTTTAGACCCCTCTTAAACGACCCAAAACTACCACAGGAACGGAGAGCACTGGGCAGTTCATTCCACCAACATGGAACCACTGAAGAAAAGAGTCTGGAATTAGACCCAGTTTTCATGACTGGTCGACACAACATACGCTCACCAGAAGACCGCAGTGGGCGGTTGGGGATGTAAGGCTTGATTATTGAATTAAAATAACTAGGAGCAGATCTAGTTAGTGTCCTATAGGCCAAAGTGAGAGATTTAAATTTAATTCTGGCTACTATAGGGAGCCAATGGAGAGTAACTAGGAGAGGAGTTACATGTGTCCTCTTTGGCTGATTGAAGACCAGGCGTGCTCCAGCATTTTGAATCAGCTGTAATGATCTTGTTACACAAGCGGGTAAGCCAGCTAATAGTGAATTACAATAGTCCAGCTAAGAGATGACCATGGTCTGAACAAGAAGTTGTGTGGAATCTTGTGTCAGATAAGGTCTGATCTTCCTAATGTTGTAAAGCATAAACCGACATGATTTTGCAATAGAAGCTATATGCTCAGAGAAGTTAAGTCGGTCATCTATTACAACGCCCAAGTTTCGTGCCGATCTAGTTGGGGTCAGTGAAGTTGAGTCAAGCTGGATGTTAATCTGTTGGGGAATAGCTGTTTTAGCTGGAAACACCAAAAACTCTGTTTTTGAGAGATTAAGCTGAAGGTGCCGATCTTTCATTCAGGCTGAAATATCCTTAAGGCATGCAGAACTCCGGTGGGAAACACTAGAGTCATCAGGTGGGAAAGACAGGTAAAGTTGAGTGTCGTCTGCATAACAGTGATCCATGGGAGCGAATGGTATCACCTAAGGAAGTGGTGTAAATAGAGAAAAGCAAGGGTCCTAATACTGATCCCTGAGGCACACCTGTGGTAAGGTCATGAGACTTAGATACCTGTCCCTGCCAAGACACGTTGAAAGAACGCCCTTTAAGGTAAGATTCAAACCAGTCAAGAGCTTTTCCAGAAATTCCCAGTTCAGATAGTATAGATAGGAGAATGTCATGGTTAACAGTATCAAAGGCTGCAGATAAATCTAGTAGAATTAATACTGATGACTGAGCAGAGGACTTAGCTACTCTCAATGCTTCAGTCACAGACAGAAGAGCAGTTTCAGTAGAATGACCACTCTTGAAACCAGACTGCATAGGGTCTAGTAGATTATTCTGATGAAGAAAGTCACAAACCTGCTTGAAGACCACTTTCTCCAAAACCTTTGGTAAGAAAGGAAGAAGGGAGACAGGTCTGTAGTTCTTCACCTCAGTTGGATTAAGTGTACTTTTCTTTAGCAGAGGTGTAACCCTAGCCTGTTTAAAAGAATAAGGAACTATTCCAGAACTGAGTGAAGCATTAAATACATGTGTGACTGCTGGTAGAACAGCGGGTGAGATAGACTGTAGAAGAGTGGACGGGACAGGATCTAATGGGCATGTTGTTGGACGACATCGCTGAAGCAATTGAGAGACTGCTTCCTCATCAAGAGGAGAGAAAGAGTCAAATGATGCGGTCATACTAACACAAGGCAAAGCCCACCTTATAGGAGCATCAAACTGAGCACTTATTTTAGCAACTTTTTCAGTGAAAAATGTTGCAAAGTCATTTGCTGACAGTGAAGTAGTTGATGGTGGTGGTGGAGGATTGAGAAGAGATTTGAAAGTAGAAAAAAGTTTTCTATTGTCAGTGGCGCTCTCAATCTTGCTTTGATAGAATGCCTTTTTTGCAAGTGTAACAGTGGATGAAAAGGATGACAGCAAAGACTGGTAGTTACTAAGATCATTTCCATCTCTGGATTTACGCCATTTCCTCTCAGCAGCTCTATGATCCTTTCGTACTGAGACTATACTCTTCGTCAGCCATGGATGAAATTATCAGCCAGCAAATATATTTTAAACCAATATAAATTTGCAAAGTGTAATGGCTGGCAGACCAATAACACTGTGTACAATAGCAATGATGTAAGCTACCTAGCATATTATGACACCCTAGCAAGGCTGATATTCACAGGGATTGGGTCAATAATCCTCTTTGCTGTCTCCAAACTGGGGGAGTGGGGGCTCTTCGAACTCTTCAAACTGGGGAGTAACTGGCTCCATTCTCTCCTCTGGGTACTGTGCCACCGCATTCTCCTTCTCCTCCTCCAACTCCAGACGATCTTCCTTTTCCTCCAGGCGATCCTCCTCCTCATCTTCCTGCTCCAGGCGATCTTCCTCCTCCTCTTCCTCATCTGGGAGGTACTCCTCCTCTTCCTCCTCCAGTTCCAGACGGTCCTTCTCCTCCTCCATCCCCACTTCCCCGTTGTTCTCCTCGTCCTCCTCCTCCAGGTGATCCCCCTCCTCCATTTCCTCTTCCTCCACCAGGTGATCGTCCTCCTCCTCCTTTTTCTCCTCCAGCTCCAGCTCCATCCTGGCCTTCTTCTCCAGATCCTCCTCCACCTCCCGCTTCAGCCAATCCTCCAGCTTCTTCAGCCAATCCACCTCCCTCTCTAGACGATCCTGGTGCAGCAGTGGCACCCGCCGGGCGCCCGGCGCTTCCATGTGCACCTCAGGTGCGGCCACTGCATGTCCCTTATAAGCTGCAGGTTTACCTGAGAATGACAGCGTCCTTAAGTCAGCTTGACTGTTTTTGGCATTTGAATATTGGGTGAGAAATTGAATTCAACATATGCAAATTCCATCTGGCACGGCACCTCTCTTCAGTGTATAAATCTAGCTTTGGAGTATAAGATAATCACACCTGGCACCTGGCATCTGTCTTCACCGTATAAATCTAGCTTTTGAGTGTAAGATAATTCCATCTGAGGTTTTCATCTCAGAGATGGTCTTGCTTTATAGAGGGAAATAATTGAAATGAGAACTATACCTTTAGTGCCTATATAAAAAGTATACATCCCCCTAGATATTTCCCCTTTTGCTTTTATGAATGGAATGTACATCAATTTAATTGAAAGCAACTAAAAATGAATAATGCAAAATAGTGACTACGACTTGGGAGAAGATTTAGGCTACTTTCCAGCTAGACAATGAGCCGAAGCTGTTCACACCTGATCCCCTTCCAATCTGACAGAGTTTTGCAAAGAAAAATTGAGTAAAATTGCAAGATGTGCAAGACTAATTGAGACCTATCCACGCAGACTCCATGCTTTAATTGTGGCCAAAAGTGCATCTAAATGCTGACTCGAAGAGAGTGAATATTTATCCAATCAATTATTTTGCATTAAATCTTTTTAGGTAATTAACATTACTTTGTAGAAATGTGCTTTCACTTTGACATTGTATTGCATTGCATTTGTAAATTATTGTAAATAAAGACCAAATTAAATTTATCAAGATTCCATTTATAAAAACAGTAAAAGGGGACATATCCAAGGGGGGTGAATACTTTTTATAGCAGTGTATTGTTAATAAACTACAAGAAAAGGTAACTAACATTGGAGATATGATGATTATTATTGGCATATGTTCACCAGCACAACCATTTTTACTATTGCAGATATTGACCTATGTTTTTGTAACCTCTGACAGAATATAAAACAGAGCTACATATGTCAGAGCAATACAGTGTGAATTCTGTGAAAGGATACACTGAAATATTTCATCTTCAAATAATATATTTGATTAAAGATATCATAACATACATACATACATACATACATACATACATACATACATACATACATACATAAATAAATAAATAAATACATAAATAAATAAATAATAATGTCTGAAAGGTGTTGTCAACAAATTCAACAAGTAGATTCTATCTCACAAAACATGCTATCGATGCCCTAAATGTGTTGCTTTGAATCCAGACATTGAAAGAGGAATGAGCCTCTATTGAAGTGAGTGACAGATTATTCACCTGCAGAAGGGATCACCAACAGCATCAGCATGAGAATGGGTCTTTGCCAAGCCATATCAGGTGAGCTGAGCTTCTCTGGGTTACTCTTCTGTAGTTCTTTGGTTATTTGTTCCCGAGCTGGTGATGGTCTGAGAACCTCTAGCCCTACGAATACATCTGACTGAATACAGCGAGGGGGTTATATAGCTTAGAACATTTCTGCTTTTGTTTCTCAGGCGCACAGGAAGTGAAGTGGGTCAACCACACACCATCAGATGACACATTTTCTCTAGACTGGCGAGCCATTTAAAACCCCTTTAGCTTTCCCAGAGCTAACATGTGTGTTCTCTCACATACATTTCTGAAACACAGGCACATACACAAACATTTTATCTCTGCAAATGCTAAGAGTAGCAATTATTGTTTCCTGTCATAGAAATGCCTTTACCTTTTTAGGACAATTCCCAACTGTTATGAGATATGAAAGCTTGAAGCATTGACATTGTCCCCCAAGAAGAGCATCCCCAGGCCAATGAGGAGTATTGCAGCAGTTGTTTGCATATGACAAATATTTACATAATGACATTCTTCAGGTTATTTTCATTGTAGCAGGTTGGTTGAAGATTAGTATGAATGGGGTAAAATGAACAGTGGGTGTAGGTGTCAACGTCCTCCACCATACAGGCTGACAAACACAGACACATTAAATTGCCTAATGTAGAACTAGTGGTTCCCATGGTTGGACCATTCAAGACTAGGCCTAGCCTAGGCGTAATATTTAACCTGACTGTAACCAAATAGGCACAGATATCAAATGGAAGAAGCATAAGTAACTGGTACAATACAGACAGGACCAATTTTTTTTATGAAAATGTGAAAAAAGAACGTTGGCTGTCATCAGAGGTGGGCACAAATACATCAAAAACTATTTTGTTACAAACTACAAATACTGGCTCATAAAATGTAACAAAATAAAATACAAAATACTGATGTGAAAAATGTATTTAATTAAAATACAAGTAATTAGTAATTTGAAAATACAAAAATATCCACACAATAATCATGGTATACCAACTTTTTAAAAAGAAACTACAAGGCATATTATTGAAAAGGTATCCCTAAGAGACAAGAAATGCTATGTTCTGATTGGCTGGCAGAGGGCTATTAATTCTGTACATTGGGGCTCCTATGAAGTAGATCTGGTAAAAAAAATGTAAACAGCATCTCATATCGATGATTGAACTGAAAAGAAGCAAACTTCGCAACAGTGGAATCAACTGTAACATACAGTGTTTCTTAACTGGTGGGTCGGGACCCAAATGGATTCACTTAAACTGAGGACAAAATAGGACAGAAACCCCATTGTGTGGTGTGCAGTAGATGGCTGACACATGAGAGCATGAAACCATCAAAACTAAAATGCCACATGGAAACAAGGCACCCCTGTCAAAGTCATACCTGTCGAGTACTTTGAAAGGTGACATCAAGAGTTGAAGACTTCACAAATGTAGGCTAATGCCAAACATCTGCATGTTCCAAACAAGTAGGCCTACAGGCACTTTGCTTGTCTTACCATGTAGCTCACCATATCCATTGGCTTGAACGCTATAAAATATATATACAGTATATATATGGGCCGCGACTTATGAACATGGGAAATTGTGGGTCCCAAAGCCAGACCACTTAAGAACCACTGGCATGGCATACTACCCACCATCATTTCCATAACCAATGAATGAAGAACGACAAATTTAACAGGTCGGCCTCTTTTTAAACTGCATTTCCCTTTTTGTGCTATAAATGCATGCCTATTGCCTACATAAATGACTGGCAGCATGGGGGACTAACAGAATAATGGTGAATTGGCGTCTGTGCCTTCAGTTTGTAATGTTTTGCCTGGTGCGTGAACTCCAACAGTTGAGTATAACAGTAGAAAGAAACAAACAGAATAACATCCTGCAAGGTGTCCCGATACACAGAACTAATGAACTTGGTGGAGAAAACTCTTCCTGCATCGGGGAGGTCTTTGCATCTGTCTCCTCCATTATTTCTGCATACCTCGGCGGATGTTATCCCTGGCATAAATCCTCATGTCAAATCCATTAAGTGGTTTTAATACTGTCCTGTAGTGAGAATGAACATCAGCTATTAAGTACTCAAGGTCTTGGGGTCCATGTCCTAATGTTCTCCCTCAGTATCTTATCTTTATCATTTTCACATTTTAGTATGACTTGACACACCTGACAATTCAAGCTCCTGAAGTTAGTTACTTTTTTTTTTTACTTTCAATGTTCTAAGGGGATGATGTAACAGAAAAGACAGATACAGATATAATGCTTTTAACTTGTCTATAGGGTGATATTATATTGGCGGCGCAAAAAAATTAGATTTACAACCCATGTTGACCATTTTGGCTCTCTCAGTTGACTTTTCTATTCATTTTTTACAACTTCAGACACGTCCAGAGGGGATCGTGAAGGAGAAAAGTTGTATCTAACACTTTTGTTGGTCACAATGTGGGAATACTGCAAGAAAAAGGAAAAATGGGTTTACATTTTACGCTGTCCTTCCAAAAGGGTAATGAAATTAGTATTTGGATAAATCGCTACTTAGGTCAACTTTACAGCTGAATATAGGGAATTGCCCAAGGGATATCATTGGGCACCCACCCTATTCTTATGGAGTAACCCCTAGGCAACAAGAAACAACAAAGAAAAAAAAAACTTTAACCAACAAAACAAGGTTCACCACGATTCTGGCATTTGGCTCCCAGGCTATGATAAGCATAGCTTATTGTTTATATTTAAGTGATGAAATGTTGGCTTATTAGAGAAAAAAATACAGATTTTCTTAAGTATTTAAGTATTTGAAATAGCCTACTCTAAATACAATCCCTCTAAGTATTTTGTTACAAACTACATTAGATTTGTTCCAATCCTGCAAAAGACTAATTACACAATACGCTAAAGTAATTAAATACGTATTTAAAAAATACATATAATTAAAATACTGCCCATGTCTGGCTGTCATCAAATTGCTATGTCCGTCCACTGGGCAGCCAGGAACGAATACGCTCTTGGAACAAAATACACAGTTCCTTGTTTCCTGTGTGCATGTGTTACAGTTACACTGTATTTACCTAACGTGAGCAGGGACATGTCAGTGGATGAAGTTTGACGGATCTGCTCTAGTCCATGAATATGAACAGACTTTGGATATGAATCTTCAAATATCATATCCGTAAATACCCTGAAAGGATAGACTATGCGATTTGGTGTAACATTTAGCATTTTGCGTGCGGTAAGTGATAACGTTAGAGCTTGCTTGTTAGTGTGGCTGTAGCCGATAGAGTCATTCATTTAACCTTAGGATATCTAACAAGTAGCATCAGAGTATGTTTGATACTCTTTGGTAGCATCTCGCTAATCGACACAAATGTATTGTGTTGCATCCTGCAGTATGCCTGCTCCTGCAAGAATGGAGCTCAAACGCTCGGGTGTAGATGGCAGGGGAAAAGAAGCTACCGATCTTTGCCAGGTGTGTCCAATGTGCCCCTTAACCCACAACAAACTGATGGAGCTAACTTAAGCTATTTCCCCCTCTGAACTTTATAGAGCTAAACATGACTTTGTTTTGTTTCAACAGATGATGTCAAATCTCCACGACAAGTGGTCACCCCGGATATATCAAAGTATTCCTGTCATATTGATTATATTAAATAAGGGACTAAATCAAAATGCCAGAAATAGTAAATAAACATCCCATTTTTTTTTTCAATAGAATCAGAAACATCGGTATCATGGCGCACATCGACGCAGGGAAAACCACTACCACGGAGAGGATGCTCTTTTACTCCGGCTACATCAGAGCGTTGGGCGGTTAGTAAACATGACATTTTGGGCCCCCACAGGTTGGGGCTACAGAGCATAGTGGGCTACCTTCCTGATGATGTTGGAGAGTGATGAGAATGTTGTCTGGATAAATAGCCTAAAGTATTTAAGCAGTATGGCTACTATGCTAGGCAGGACTGTAGTGTAGCCTGGTACAGCCAGAACATGGTCAAACATGGAGATGGAGCTATCTTTTGGCCCAAAAAACATCACCATTTTTCATAAATGAGAGATTGCATATCCTCAGGTGCACCTATGGAGGGTTAGTGATCATTTCTCATCTGGGAACTGAACTTACCTCTTGTCATGAACTTCCCATAACTGTCTACTTTGATGTCCACAGTATTATCTCAACCTATTCTCAGACCCTGTAGGACTCCCTCTTCTCTGTCTTTTCCCCGCTCAGATGTGGATGATGGGGACACGGTGACGGACTACATGGCCCAGGAGAGAGAGAGGGGAATCACCATCCAGTCAGCAGCCGTCACCTTCGACTGGAAACAGCACAGGATCAACCTCATAGACACACCAGGTGCCCCTCATATCATTTGTGTCCATTTTGATCTGTGATCCGTCTTTATCCTCCCTCCCTGACTGCCAAGTCAAGTCAAGTTTATTTATATGGACCCTTTCAAGAGAGTTCCATTATCAGCATCATAGTTGGCCCCACAAGACTTCCTTTTTAACATTCCATATGTTATCTTAATGCAGAGGAAGTAGATTGGGGCCCAAATAGAACGTTCAAGCATTGTTTTTGTTTACCTTGTTGAAAGGGTCCATAGCGCATTTCATACACAGAGATCATTCAAATGTGCTTTACATAACTCAATGTGCTTTACATAACTGCAGTATCAAAATGACGCTGCTGCTGATAGTTTCAGCGTGGTCTGCTGTTCGTCTTCGGTCTGTCTGTTTTGCCTGTATAGCCTCTGTATGTGGCCAAAGTTAAAGGTTGCTCCAGGTTGGCATTGATGCTCCTGCTTCTCGTGATAAAGATAAATTCAAGCTGGATTGAGGCTATTTTGCGGGAGTATTATTTGATGGCAGTTTTATGATTGTTTGTACTGAATCAGGACAACATGTACAGTATGATTCTTTCTAGTGCATGTTCTGTCCAAAACAGTGCTAGATCTGCTCCCCGAGCGCCGCTGTAGCAGGCAGCTCACTGCTTCGGGATTAGTGTGTGCTTCACCTCACTGTGTGCTGAGTGTGTTTCGCTAATTCACAGATTGGGATAAATGCATTGGGATCAAAAAAGTATATATACTTATACTTATACTAGATCATCTGAGATTGACTAGTTTTGAAGTTTGTTATCCCTGGTCTTATTGTCATCGTAATGAAGGTGGTGCTGTGTTGCTGTAGGGCACGTGGACTTCACCCTGGAGGTGGAGAGAGCGCTGAGAGTGCTGGACGGGGCTGTGGCCGTGTTCGACGCCTCAGCAGGGGTGGAGGTGAGCTGGTTCCCACGGGTCATGGAATTTCATGGAATATCATGGAATTTTGGAAAGTCTATTCATGGACATGGAAATTCAGGGAATTTTATAATGTTTGGGTCAAAGTCATGGAATATCAGGGAATTTTGTTGTGGCAGTTTAAAATGTACTTGCCAAAATACATTAATACAAATATTTCTACGCAGAACTGGTGTATATTTGGTTATTTGCTTTACTGCTTCTTTGAGTATCCCAACTTTGTTTATTCAATGGCCATTTATTCATCTCCCACTCTAAAAAGTAAAATATTCTTGAATGCTACACGTTAGTAAATACTATAGTAAGTCATGGAAATTCAGTTTTTTTGTGAGGCAAAAGTCATAGAATTTTACATTTGACTTAGTGGGAACCCTGGATGAGGAGCAGCAGCACCTCACACATGGACACATATGCCTAGTGTAGTAAACATCTTCAGCTAGTGGACAGGCCTGAGGATGCTCATCTCAATCTGTGTGTGTGTGTGTGTTTGTGTGTTTGTGTTTGCAAGGCCCAAACCTTGACTGTTTGGCGGCAGGCAGACAAGCATGAAGTGCCTTGCGTGTGCTTTTTGAACAAGATGGACAAGCCTGGAGCCAGGTAATACTCACATACACACACTCTCTCACTCTCACACACACACACACACACACACACACACACACACAAACACTCTCACACACACAAACACTCTCACACACACAAACACTCTCTCTCACACACACACACACACACACACACACACACACACACACACACACACACAAACAGACACACACACACATTCTCACACACAAACACACACACACAAACGCACACACACACACACACAAACTGTTTTCACTTTCGAGCACTTTTACAGCTCTCAAACATCTGTACCTTAATACGTAGATTAAGCATAAGGAAATGTAGAAGAAAGGTAGGACAATGCAGGACAATGTAGATTAGAACATTGTAGGATAATCTGTTATCAGCCAATCGCCTGATTAGATTCCTTGAGGTTCTGGTGGAGGTCAGAGGTCATAGGTCAGGGTTGAAACTGCATCTGTTTAAATGTCTCTCCTCAGCCTGAGCTTCTCCATCCAGAGCATCAAGGACAAACTGAAGGCCAACCCAGTCCTGCTGCAGGTACCACTGTCCTCTACAGTCACGCTTTACATATTCACATACTTAATGTACAATCATATACTGTCCTATTATTCCTGGTGAAGAAGGAAATCTTCTGTTACATAAATCATTTGTTATCACAATAGGTATAAATAATATTTGAATAAAGATAAATGATAACACGTACATGTAGATATTAGTTGACAGCATACATGATAGCCATTCAAACATCAAACATTTTCCCAGGGTCTAGATGGAACACTACACTGTAGAGGATGCTGAGGTGGTGATGTCACAGTGTCTGTCATACTGTACTTCCTGTCAGATTCCCATCGGCACTGGGAGGAGCTTCAGTGGGCTGGTGGACCTGGTCACCAAGCAACGGATGACCTGGCGGCCTAGAGGACGTGAGGATGATGGCCGGACGTTTGAGGTGACGGCCCTGGAGCCAGGGGACGACCCAGAGCTGCTTGAACAGACCAACGATGCCAGAGGGGCCCTCATAGAACAGGTGAGCCACACACCTGACAGGTGTAGTCAGTACATCCATTAGCAAATACCTGACACCAGTCAGTACCTCCATTACCACACAACTGACAGCAGTCAGTACCTCCATTACCACACACCTGACAGGTGAAGTCAGTACTTCCAGTACCAAACACCTGACAGCAGTCAGTACCTCCATTACCACACACCTGACGGGTGCAGACAGAGCCTCCATTGCCACTCACCTGACTGGTGAAGTCAGAACCTCCCTTATCACACACCTGACAGGTGTAGTCAGTATCTACATTACCACACACCTGACAGGTACAGTCAGTGCCTCACACCTAATCTATGTTTTGATGTTGACAAATGCACCAAAATAAATTCATTGTAGTCCAAGTTAAATATATGGTTAAATGTATGGTTAAATATATCGTAACATAGTGTGATACTGGGATAATGTACACATTCTAAAGTTGATTAATGGATTAGTGAAAAACCATGATTTAGTTTAGAATTGCGACTGTGGATTGTTAGTGAGGGTGTGTGTGTGTGTGTGGTGTGTGTGTGTGTGTGTGCGTGCACGCGCTCAGGTGGCAGATCTCGATGATGAGTTTGCTGAGCTGCTGTTGGGGGAGTTCAGTGAGGACTTTGATGCTGTTCCTCCAGAGAAGGTGAGTGGGGAAAACAACACTGTACTGTGTGTGTGTGTGTGTGTGTGTGTGTGTGTGTGTGTGTGTGTGTGTGTGTGTGTGTGTGTGTGTGTGTGTCTGTCTGTCTGTGTGCGTGTGTGAGAGTGGCAGGGATGGAAAATTAACTTTTTAAAATGTTCTTTTAATCTTCAATCTTCAGCCAGTGCAAAATGAATGGTAAAATTCACAAGCCATTCAATAGTAAATCAAATTGGAAATCTACCAGCCTCTTTCATATTTTATCAGCATATGTGGACTCGTGCTAATTCCCATCCCTGGTGTGTGCATTCTGGTCTTTTTTAGTGTAAGTATGTGAGTGTTCAATGTTTGTTTAATTGTTTTGATCTTGTGTGCGTGCGTGCGTGTTGCAGCTTCAGCAGGCTGTGCGGCGGATCACACTGGCACGGAGAGGTGTGCCCGTCCTGGTGGGCAGTGCCCTGAAGAACAAAGGTGTGCAGCCCCTCCTGGATGCCATCACCCTCTACCTGCCCGCGCCCGACGAGAGGCATCACGATCTGGTGTGCGTTCAACCGCCACAGACCATATTTACACCATCAGAGAGCACAGAGAAGGAGCTAACACACCATATTTACACCATCAGACAGCACAGAGAAGGAGCTAACCCACCATATTTACACCATCGGACAGCATAGACAGAAGGAGCTAACACACCATATTTACACCATTGGACAGCACAGACCGAAGGAGCTACTGTAGCACACCATATGTACACCATCAGACAGCACAGACAGAAGGAGCTAACATACCATATTTACACCATCGTACAGCACAGAGAATAAGCTAGCACACCATATTTACACCAGTGGACAGCACAGACAGAAGCAGCTAGCACACCATCTGGCACTGATCAAACGTTTCTTTAGTCCAAAACGAGTCAGTCTTTATTTTTGTGAAACTGTCTAACTTGCAGTAGTATTTATTAGTATATGAGCAATATCAAGACTGATCTAACACTATAGACCAGTTTAAAATAGCTTTGTGTTTTATGGTCCTCTTCAAGGTTACCCTCTCCACTGCAGGTTGTAGAGTGCGATCACGCGGGGTGGTTTGCTACTTGTAAAACGCAAGTGAAGTTGGGCGCTTTTCCACTGAGTTGAACTTTTTTTTCAATTTGAGGCACTCAGGGCGCCTCTGTGAAGATGCAAAGCGCAGCAGGCGCACAAAATAGGATTTGGATTAGGTGCCTCTTGAATTTAACAATCTATTGATATTTAATAATCAAGTTGATATACAACGGTTGATATTCTTATACTGAAAAGAGAGTGTTGTGTTTACAGACGCTGGTATAAAGATGACCTGTGTGCGTTGGCCTTTAAGGTCATCCATGACAAACAGAGAGGTCCACTGGTGTTCCTGCGCATCTACTCCGGTTCTATGAAGCCCCAGTCCTCGGTCCACAACATCAACAGAAACGGAACGTATGTCCTGTCTCAATTCTTTCATTAAGAAATTCACAAACACTGCATTTTGAAGACACTGCAGACATAAACACAGCTTACTTCAGTGTTTTGACCTCAGCCACTATGTGCTGGTAATAAGATGTACTACTCTGCATGCTCCAGCGGCATTCTCACATGTTGTGTCCATGTTGTGTTGTGTTTTGTGTTCACACTCTCTCCTAATGTTGTCCAGAGTCTTCCTCTGCCCCTCATTAGCATAATTAGATGTATACCTAAGCTGTACTGAGGTTAGATTTGAATAGAATCATAATATGTATGGTAACTGATTCATGTGCTTATATGTATATGTTCTTAAATGTATGTTCTTGAATTTACCCTTGGGGATCAATAAAGTATCTATCTGTCTATCTATCTATCTATCTATCTATCTATCTATCTATGGTAACTGATTCATGTGTGTATATGTATGGTAACTGATTCATGTGCTTATATGTATGGTAACTGATTCAGATAGATAGATAGATAGATAGATAGATAGATAAATAGATACTTTATTGATCCCCAAGGGGAAATTCAAAAGCACACATTCATGTGCTTATATGTATGGTAACTGATTCATGTGCTTATATGTATGGTAACTTATTCATGTTCTAATAGCTGCACTCGTGTGTTGTAGGGAGAGGATGAGTCGTCTGCTGCTACCATTTGCTGACCAGCATGTAGAGATTCCTTCCCTTAGTGCAGGGAACATTGCTCTCACTGTTGGACTCAAACAGGTGACACACACACACACACACACACACACACACCGCGCGCGTGCGCGCGCGCGCATATGCACACACTCTATAAGTATGATGGAGCAATGGCAGCATTGCTACCGGATAATTGGTTGGCCTGTGTTTGAACATGCACAGCCGTAGATACACGTTTGATCTGTTTGAATTTATGACCATGACAATCACATGTGTACACAAATGTACACAGTACTACATACACAAATGTATGCAAAACATATACACTTGATATAACTACACATACACAGAAATATCCACTGTTATTGTCACTGATAAAACAGGACCTGACTTACATATGCACGTGTATGTTTGTCTGTGTGTGTGTGTGTGTGTGTGTGTGTGTGTGTGTGTGTGTTCACTTTTCACTCTTCCCAGACGGTGACGGGCGACACCATCGTGTCCTCCAGGGCGTCTGCGGCGGCTGCAGGCCGGCGTGCTCAGAAGGAGGCCCAGGAGCGGAGAGGCTCGGCTGGGGGAGCGGGCGGCAGGGAGGCCCCTGGGCTGGTCCTGGCGGGGGTGGAGGTGCCAGAGCCCGTCTTCTTCTGCTCCATAGAGCCGCCATCCATGGCCAAACAGGCCGGTGAGGCACCAAAGCAGCGCCACTACCCAACACATTGAGCTCAGTGTGTCAGGTCATCTTAACTCATTGAGTGCCAAAAACGTAATATTAAATTTTTCCTTCCCATGCGTTGAGTGCCAAAAACGTAATATTACGTTTTTAGCTTTTTTTTTTAATTATGAAACTAGACACTCTAACACACCTTATATGTGATTTTGGGAACTCTGTGATGAATGGAAATGAAATATATGACGATCGAAAACGCACAATCTGGACATTTTATCTGGACATTTTATCATAACTCGGTTGCCGCTTTGGGTCGAATCAGTGACGATGCACGTCAGGTCAAAACCAGGCCATTTTTGTGGGTCTATCACTAGGTGACATCTTGCCAGGTCTCGCTGATCACTTCCCGGAAAGTTTACACTTCACTTCACTTCACAACACATTTCATGAAAGACGTTATATCTCCATTTCTAGAAAAAAATAGCGATTTTGATGAAAACTAGCCACTGTTTAGCTTGGGATTTCTCAGGAACAGAGGCGTGTAGAAATACACGGTTTGCACCCACTGAGAGCTTAAAGTCTCACCTTTTAAACGAGCCATTGTATGTGTTCATAGCTATAACACAGAACAAGCTGTGGCTGTACAAAAATCATCAAAAATGGTCTAGATTGCTGGCACTCTAGGACAAAGCTTCCGAAACCAGCTTGGCATTCAATGAGTTAATTCTGAGATATGTTTCCCTCATTTGTGTGTGTGTGTGTGTGTGTGTGTGTGTGTGTGTGTGTGTGTGTGTGTGTGTGTAGACTTGGACCATGCCCTAACCTGCCTACAGAGGGAGGACCCCAGTCTTAAGGTCCGCACAGATCCTGACTCTGGACAGGTAAACACACAAACGCACATGTACACACACACACACACACACACATAGAGAAAGAGAGAGAAACACAAACACTCAATAATTTAACATTAAATTACAGAATCAAATTGCAGCTTGCCCTATTGGCTCTTCTCTCTCTCTTTCTCTCTTCTCTCTCTCTTCTCTCTCTCTCTCTATCTCTCTCTCTTCCTCCTCCTCCCTCACCAGACTGTTCTGTGTGGTATGGGTGAACTGCACATTGAGATCATCCACGATCGCATCAGGAGGGAGTACGGCATCGAGACACACCTGGGCCCTCTGCAGGTGGCCTACCGGGAGACCATCCTCCAATCGGCATCCACCACAGGTCAGCTCAGCACCACCTCAGCCAATCACAAGTCAACCCAAATCTGCCAGTCAGATGGTAGACTGTAGCTTCCTTTACCAGTTTAAAGGAACCAGCCGTGACCAAGGAAACCCCCTTATGCCAAGTTGCACCCCCTTATCCCCTCAGTTACCAATAGTCTAGACCATTGGTTCCCAAAGACTGGGTCGCGACCCACGGGTGGGTCGCAGGAGATTTTATTTGGGTCGCCAGCACAATTTATGTTGTGTAATAGGCCTAGCTTATACCATTTAACCAGGAAAGCCATCAGTTTTCTATTGGGATATAGTTTGTTTACCACAGTGACGGCCCTAGAATAGCTCTGAAAATGGGGGCGAACGCGTCACAGAGGGGGCAGCGTGCATCTTACTCACAAAAGGAAACATTTCTGTGGGGTGCCCACTATGGACCTCGCAGTTGCAAATTGCAAGGGACATGAATCAGCATAAATATTAACGGACAGCTGCTTCCGTTGACCGATTAAAATCTAGTTACCATGCTGTCAACTAAAGCAGACATCCGTATACCGGGCATGGCTATTCAATTTGCGTCATATGCTGACAGTTTCGATTGTAGATGCACTCTTTAAAGTTAATAGCAGCCTCCTCACATTCCTTATTATTTCGGATTTAAAATGCACACCAATGCATTATATAAGGCTACAATTTAAATGGACATTTTAAAAGCTATTATTTCCTCTTGTTTTCCACCTCACAAACTCTATTATCTTTTGGCTATTGCGCAAAAGCCTCTTGTTCTGATATTTATTCATTTCACATTCTTACAACAACATAGCTTGTCACAACATCAATATGTACACAGCCTTAGTATAAGGCCTACAAACAAGCAAACGTTTAACTTGCGGATTCAATGCGGATCCAACTTTCCAAAGAAACCTCCAGAAATAGGCTACAATATAACGACTTGAGTTATTTGCTATGTTTACGTCGGAATTAACGCTGTTATGGATCCATTTGTCTGTAACGCAACGTAGCCTATACATCTCTCTTTAAATATACAGGAACAGCTTACTATGTTGAAGAGTGACGATTGCATAGAATGCAAGAATATCCCCAAACTCTCGGATGCGCATTAAAACGCTATCTTTTAGGTAACTTTCCACGCTGATGGTGTTCAAAATGCAACACAACTGTGTTCAAAGCAGGATGAGGAAAACCTGAGGTTGTGTGTGTACAAAACTGAGCGAGAATTTTATAGCTTTGAAAATATTTAACATTGTTTCATGTGTAATTGAGATTGCAGAGTTGTGGGAAACTGAGTCAGTGCATCACCAATCCCTGTAATAGTAGTGGTAGTAGGCCAGACCTAGGCGCTATTACGTATACATATGGCAGTGTAGAATGGTTAGGGGGGGGCATATAAAAGTTTGAGAACCTGTGGCCTAAAACAATATTGGTGGTTGCATGTTAGATCTGAAGTGAAATGGGTCGTGATGGTCTGTCATTTTTAAAAAGTGGGTCCCCAGAAAAAAAGTTTGGGAAACACTGGTCTAGACCGTTAATTTATGGGACTGGTGTGATATAGGATTGTAATTTTAATGTAAACATTGCATAACCTTACCACTAGGGTGCACTAAAGTGCACAACTTTCTCTCTAGCTTGAATGCCATTCTCAGGTGTGTCTGTATCTGTCTGTTTCACACACACAAGGGAATCTGGTTGCCCTAGTGCAGTGGTTCTCAAAGTGTGGGGCGGGCCCCACTAGTGGGGTACGATGAACAGGAGGAAATTAGTTTTTAGTTTTCTTTACAGTAATAATTCCCTATTTTTGACAAGGAAGATCATACATTCAAAACAAAATAGCCACGCACAAACATAGGAGTCATTAACAGGCAGACAAGTAAAATTAAAAAATAACATCTGATCCAGCGGCCCGAGACAGGAAATGTAATGTGGAACCAAAATGCAAAAAAAAAAAATAATAATATTTTAACATTTAATATTTTAACGTTACTATTTTGCCAGGTTGATGGGGTCAGGTGGGACTTGAAAATTCCCCACCTCCAAAGTGGGGAATCCCAAAAAAAAGAACCTCTTCCTTAGTGTTACCCTATTGTAAAAAAAGAGTCAGTTTCTCCCTCCCCGTCTGTGTGTGTGTGTGTGTGTCTTTAGTCTTTGTCATGCACTGTGGTTATAGTAGCTCATAAATGTATGATATAAGGTTGAAATTATGCTTGACCTGTTGTAGGCGTGTGTGGTTTGTAAGTCACCTGACTTCTTAGATTGCTCTTGCTCACCCTTGAGTATAAAGGTTGCTATGGTAACACTGATGTACTGTAGAACTCTGATACTGTGACCACCTAGAGTTGTAAAAGCCCAGCTTCAGAAAAGAATTAAAAGTAAATTAGTTGATCTACCTAGCTGAGGGCTGTGCCAGTTAGAATCATCTGGTTTTGTGAGTAGTTGGAATACATATGAGAACTTTTACTTTCTGAAGCCGGACCAAGCCTCCACCTGTCAAGCACAAAACACATCTTTATGAGGCAGATATCTCTCTGATGGGGTATTATCGCTTCAGAGACTCTTGGGCCTACCATGACGGATCCGGTTTTTGAGGTTACCAAAGGCTTCTTATTTCAGAGTGGATCTTCAGTCTCTTAAGTGCTTTGAGATGATGGCACAGATTGCTGTATTGCTGTATCAAATGTAACTTGAACTTGAAATTCATGTCTGCGTGTCTGTGTGTGTGTGTGTGTGTGTGTGTGTGTGTGTGTGTGTGTGTGTGTGTCTGTGCGTGCGTGCGTGCATGCGTCCGTGTGTGTGTGCGCGCATGTGTGTGTGTGCGCGCGCGTGTGTGTGTGCGTGTGTGTGTGTGTGTGTGTGTGTGCATGCGTCTGTGTGCGTTTCAGACACTCTGGACCGCACGGTGGGGGAGCGGAGACATGTGGCCACGGTCACTCTGTCGGTCCACCCCAGTGACGACCCATCATGCTCCTCTTCCTGTGCCGTTTACCTGGACGAGGAAGTGGAGCTGCAGCTTCCTGCTGAGCTGCGGGAGGCCGTGGAGAATGGCGTGCACAGCGCTTATCTCCAAGGTAACCATGAGCCCTGATCTCAGAGGCTGAAAGGTGACGGGGGGTCACTTCCAACAGGTGCCGCCAGCCTAAATCCCTCCACATACACACACATACACACACACACACATGCACACAGCAAACATGACCTGTTTTAGCCACTCACATGCTCATTGTAAACCTGACCTGTCACACTCTTTAAACTTGACCTGTTTCAGAGGTTAATACCCTGCGATGGCTATTTTTGAGTCGTCCCTCTCTTGCGTCTCCAGGTCCGTTGCTGGGGTACCCGATGCAGGGCGTGAGCACCACGATTCAGAGTGTGAGCATGGAGCCGGGCACTTCACTGGCCATGGTGGCAGCGTGTGTGTCGCGCTGCATGCTCAAGGTATGTGTGTGTGTGTGTGTGTGTGTGTGTGTGTGTGTGAGAGAGAAAAAGGAGAGTAGTGAAAGGAAAATAATATTCTTTAGAGTGTTCAAAGGGCCGTTCTGTAACTCCAGTCATTTGTTCACCGATTTCTCACTTTTGTTGTGGTATTTTTCTCTACGGAGCTCCCCCTGGGGCAGCCGTGGCCTACTGGTTAGCGCTTCAGACGGTTCGAACCCCGACCAGTAGGCACGGCTTGAGCAAGGCACCTAACCCCTCACTGCTCCCCGAGTGCCGCTGTTGTTGCAGGCAGCCTACTGCGCCGGGATTAGTGTGTGCTTCACCTCACTGTGTGTTCCCTGTGTGCTGAGTGTGTTTCACTAATTCACGGATTGGGATAAATGCAGAGACCAAATTTCCCTCACGGGATCAAAAGAGTATATATACTTATACTTATACAGCTTTGGGGTGCATATTTCACAACCGTCTTTTTAGATAGATAGATACTTTATTGATCCCCAAGGGGAAATTCAAAACACACACTCAAACATCACTTTTGCAACAACAACATTTTTGGTCTTTCCACTGGCTCTGCCATGATGAACATGCTCAAGATGTGTGCGTGTGCGCGTGCGTGTATGTGTGTCCGTCCGTATGTGTGTGTCCGTGTGTGTGTGAGAGAGAGAAAAAGAAGAGTAATGAAAGGAAAATAATCTTCTTTAGAGTGTTCAAAGGGCTGTTCTGTAACTCCAGACGTTTCTTCACCATTCTCTCACTTTTGTTGTCACGTTTTTCTCTACGGAGCTCCCCCTACAGCTTTTGGAGTGCATATTTCACAGCCGTCTTTTTAGTCTTTCTAGCCGGCATGGCGGGGAGAGTGTGTATGTCCAGAGAATTTTAAGCATTTTGTGTTTCTCGCTCGTTCTCGCTTCTCACGGGACTTCCTGATTCAGACTTTGCCGGGACGCTAGTGCAGATCTTGCCAGGCTGGTTTTACGCTAGGAGACGGTAGGGGGAGCACTAGGTAATTCGCCATTCTCGCCACAACAGGTCATTTAACCATTACAATGATTTCTAAACCTGGAGCCTTTAAGAAGAATTAGGGAGCACAATGTATTGAATGATTGTGATGTTTGAGTGTGTGTGTGTGTAGGCGCTAAAGAAGGCTGGTGGGCAGGTCCTGGAGCCGGTGATGTCACTGGAGGTGACTGTTGGGGAGGAGCTACTGAGCCCTGTGCTAGCTGACCTCGCGCAGCGACGGGGCTCCATCCAGGACGTCCAGAGTCGCCATGACAACAAGGTCCTGCTGGCCACGGTTCCACTGGCCGAAATGATGGTGGGTTTTAACAACAATTTGGGGAAAATATCTAATTGAAGTTTTTCTGACAGTTGCAATTGTGCATTGATGTGATTTGACTTGCGATATAAGTCAAGCTGCAGTTCAAGATTCACTGTATAATACATTCATAACATGTGTTGAAGCATTACCAATTAAGATGATGGTGAACTATCATGAACTGCTATCATGATCTATTAATCCAAGGATGGGACAAATCTGTTTAGTTAGCTAGTCACAGTTCCTCTAATTGATGGACATGACTTGTCTGGGTGACATGAATGTAAAAAAACATAAAGTGACAGTATTGACCATTGTGTCAGAGCCTGTACTACTTTCACAAATAATCGCAGCCTTTGATTTTGATTAATCTTTCAGCCCTAGTTGGTTGTGTCAGGGCAGGATAGCGCAAACGCGACCAGACTCCTCCACTGGCACATGACCCATTCATTCAGTTTTAGCTCCCAGCCTGTAGAGACCCTGGTGGATTGACTTGTCATTTCATCATATAGTTTTCTTGTTCTGTATGTCACATACTGTAAACCACTGGATGGCAAATGTCCTGCGGGATGGACAAAGTTGCTTCGTATCTGTCTCATCATCTGTGAGTACATCTCCACTTTCTCTTTGCCTCTCAGGGCTACTCTACGGTCATGCGAACTTTGACCTCGGGGAATGCAACCTTCTCTCTGCAACTGTCCAGCTACGAGGCCATGACCCCTCAGGACCAGACCGCCCTGCTCAGGAAGATGGCGGGCCTGGCGTGAGGTCACTTACTACTGCATCGGTCGGCTCATGGAGGTGAAGGAACAAGTGGCTTCAAATCTTCGAATCAAAGGTCTGACAGCTATGCAGAGACCAGGGCGGAATTCCAAGTACGTGGTTTAGTGACAAACCTGGATAAGTCAACTCAGAGTAAGTAGTAAAGCTCCTACAACAAGAACCCTATGGCATTGTTTTGTAAGGAGAATGAAGCCATACAGCTCTTCTATTAGGAGGTTTACCCCTTGTTAACCTGAGTTAACTTAGCCAGATTTGTCACTAAACCACGCTGGAATACCCCCCAGTAGTGTGAGTGCATATGTATGAGTGGGTCAGTGACATATGGATGTTGCTGTGTATTTAAAATGTGTATGTGGCTATAAATGTATGTGAACGTAAGACTTGTTGAGTGGGTCTGTCATTGGGTGCATAATATGTCCAATAGGTTACCTCACCACACAGAAACAGAAACAGACACAGAAGTCACTTCAATCAGTTTTAAATCATTCATAAAACACCCTGCACAATTCACATTCCTGAATGTCAGAACTACGTTCTATAAATCTTACCCAGCAATACAAATTATATAAAGCTGATTTGATTCATACATAAAAAAAACTGACTGTAGAAATCACTCAACCAGCAGCTAGTGAAAGTTAATCTCTCTCTCTCTCTCTCTCTCCACATGATGGATCAGTCACACAAGATTACTAAAGCATGGAAACACTCACAAGCACGCACGTGCGCACACACACACACACATTCTTTCCAATAAAAAAAGACAAAAATCAGCTCAGTGCACGACATAGGATGGGTTCTCGGTGTGTGAATGGAGGTCATCTGTGATTGGTCGGTAGTTTGAAAGCCATTGTGGTGAGGCGTTCTTCCCTTTTCTGTAGGTCCCAGGCAGGCATGCCACAAGCTCATAGGCTGCCTTTGTACTCATGGCGACAGTATCCCACAAACAGGGGCTCAGCTGGGATACCACGTCTGTCCAGACACACACACAATAAATCACCCATCAATTTCATTCAATATTGTTCAATAAATAACTGAGTATTTAACTTGCTTAAATCGGTCATTTCCATGATGTGAAAAAGATATAAAAAAAAAAATATATATATTAAAAAAACATACATCCACACCTTAGGCTGTATATTATTTATGCATAATTATGAAACATTCCATCATCCACACATTGTACATTATGTATGCCGTAACTACTAAACGTTTCATACGTTCAGTTTTTGACGAACATTTGCAAACACTTGAAAACAGTCTGAGGTAGAGGTAGAGGTAGATCTTCTCGAACATACAGTGGAGCTGGACGTGGGTTTGACGAAGGCAACAATGCAATTACCGTTACAATGAAATGTTGACACCAAATCGCTCAGATTTAATTGTTCAGAGAAAACATGTTCGCCACAAACGCTTCGCCAATGTTTTTTGAATGCACCTATGGTGTATAATCTGCGTCATGTCACGTGGGTGTTTGCCGCATAAGGTGTATAATGTAAGTTAAGTAACAGGGTGTTTGCAGCATATTGTGTATAATGTAAATTAAGTAACAGGGTGTTTGCAGGGGTGCCGGGGTACTCACTCGATCATGCGGCAGCGGTGCTGCACCAGGCGGATGTAGGCCTCGTTCACATCCTTCACACTCTGGTCACTCCACAGCCTCTCAGCAACAGCACTGGCACGGGGCCTATATACACACACACACACACACACACACACACACACACACACAGAAAGACATTATTATTTAGTGACGGCAAACATGAATAATTTAATCTATTTTGGCCTGAAAAGATAAGTATCTTTAGCATGTGTGGATGGGATACGTTTAGGGTGTTGGAGAGTGGTGGTTGTATTGTGTAGGCATGGAGTGCACTGTTGGACAGATGGGATGTCGATGTCTGTTCTAGAAGTTTCCATCTTACCAGAGGCGGGGGGTGAGGTTGGTGGCATCCACATACTCTCCCCAGAGACACGCCTCCCCACCAATCACAAGCTTCTTCTGCTCCTCAGTGCCTGGGGTCAAAGGTCAAAGTTTAGTCATCAGACAACTCAGAAATAGAACAAAATAATACTTAGACAAAATACTACTGCTAATAATGATATTATACATTTGCATTATAATAGTATAACAACAATAATAAATATACTGTACATTTTGTATGAACATGTAACAAGTTGAACTGATGGCAAAATCTACCATACATTTACAACTCAACTACATGATGACTTAAATCTGCTCTTAGCTGATTGAGGATGGTCTAACAATCCTGCACTGTATATGTACAGCTGCATGGCTGGCATGTCCTTATAAGGCCAGGAAGCCTTAACAAAAACCAACCAAGCCTTCCTGTAAGCAACAATTATCACCTGTGTTGTTGTTAACCACAGTGGACAAACATTACCCCAAACAGGCTTCCTTTCGACTGTGCCTGCACAAGCACACACACACACACCTTGTGACTCTTGTGTCTTGTGACTGTGATCGCCTGTGTTAATCTAGTAGGCTGAAAAAACACCGACGAGAGCAGAACTTGGCCAGGTGTGCCCCTCTGTGGTCAGGTGGTGGTCATTTACTACTGAAGAAAAAGACAAACGCAGCTCCCGACTGATCATGTGACATCGCCACAGAACTGCCAGTGCAAGGACTTTGCACTCTCCTGCTCGATTTCTCACACTCACACCTCCAGACTGACATGTGACATCCCCACAGAACTGCCAGTGTGATCACTCTGCACTCTTTTACTCTCTCTACCACCCACACACACCTCTAGACTAATCGCGATACAACGACACAGAACCTCCAGTGCTATTCTGTCACTCGCCATGACAAGACAAGCCACCCCTTACGCACACTTAATACAACACAACAACTCCCATGTTGGCCTACCCCTTACAACATGGAGTACAGAATATCACACACACACAGCAACCCCATGTTGGTGTTGTAAGGCTTACCGCTTACCGCCTACCACCTACCCCCCCAAACACACACACACACACACACACACACACACACACACACACACACAGAGTGTAGAGAGAGTACAGGACATCATCTGAGCCCCCCCCACACACACACACACCGGTGAAGTTGTATGGGTCGGCCTTGTAAATATTGACCCAGTCCTGGCCGTAGGAGATGCGGTTGAGGTACCAGGGGGTGGAAAGGAGGGTGGCGAACCCAGCAGCAGTCACGCGTGCCATCTCAGCCTGGTACTGTGCCAGATTGCCCTTCCACACGTGGATCTGGGTGTCCATATTCAGCTACTCACACGCACGCACACACACACACACACACGCACACACGCACACGCGCGCGCACACACACACACACACACACACACACACAGACAGACAGACAGACACAGACACACACACACACACACACATTAAGACCAACTTACAAACACAGGGAACAGGGAAATTAAGAACACGTGCACACACACCCACACACAATGAAGAGATCACACACTGCAGCCTGGTGAAAGCAGCTGTGTAGATTGTTTTCTACATTGGTTTTTGACAATCAAAATAAGCTTAAAGCAACACCAAAGAGTTTTTTGTACCTTAAAATAAGGTTTCCAAAATCGTTTCAGTGGTTCATCAACTCGTAACAGGGTGTACGGCAATTATGCATTCGCTTCGCGGCCCTCTATCGGCTATAACCGCACTATGTAAGTTTGCCAGATCGGGTAGCGGATCTGTAGTTCAATGGAATGAGACATAAGAAACTACAAATTTGACTTGCATCTGATGTCGCAATACATCGTACTTTTATAAGTCATGCAACATATTCTACCTTGTCTGTGGACATCGTTATTTGCAAAGCCGGTGCTGGATAAACAAATAGCGTGCGTGCGACAGAGGGAAAGTTCTTTGGTGTTGCTTTAAACTAACAGAAATCGGGTCAAACCCTTATAGAGCCAGCGCCCTCAGCCCAAAGCAAGGCAAGCTCATTTAAATTCACCCCATGCAATTCCAGGCCAGTGAGAAAAGGGGCATCTGATTGGTGGAGGACACAGAGTCCGCATCAGATGAGCCCACTGTGAAATTTTGCTTCTTGCGTACTCACACTATGCCATATGTACCGTACCGGAGTACGGTTGAACCCCAAAGTCCGGTTCGTTTGACCAGTGTGATCGCTCTGTACCGTACCCAGGCATGGTACGCTTATCCATCCCCGGGTCCGCTTGAGGAGGTGGACTTGGGCACGGTGGGGTTGGGCTTATGATCGAATGATATAATGAGTATAGAACGAGCATTATGACGCAATAAACACAAATGTTATGATGTTAAAACGTTGTTATGGTAACGAAACACGCGCCTATGCAAAGATTCTAGAGCTCAGGAGCTCAACCGTGCCTGGGTACAGTTTGATAGTATGCAGTGGCAGTGTGGACCAAAAACTGGAGAGAACAGTACTCCAACACGGTACAAGTGAACCGTGCCCAGTATGAGTATGCCCCACGTCTATGGTGCAACGTCAACAGGTGTTTGCAAAGCATGCAGCATCATGCAGAAGTACAATGGGCTAACCATAGAGATTTGTTGAGGGGAGCACGGCGGGTGAAAGGGATTGTGGGATAGCTGTGGGAGTGTGGAATGTAAACATAACCGCCAATGGGATGATTTACAATTTAAGTGTGCTAACTAGACACACTAAGTTCTGATGGCTGGAGGATAGAGACAAATAGCAATCATCTTTAAAAGCAAGGATATCAAGGAATCCAAGCTGGATTCAGGCACAGTGCCTGAGAACTGAAACACACACTGTACACACATGTGCACACAAGCACACACACACAATCAATCCTTACAGTCAGCACCAGTGATCCAAGAAGAGGAGCCGGTTAATCAGAACCAGGGCCAGCTCCCGTCTTCCCCTTTTACGCAGGGACCAGGACATCCTGTCACAGCTTCATACACACGCTTGGCTCATCAAAGCCCCATCTCTAAAGGTGCTGAGGCCAGGTAGCCTACAGTTGGCATCATCATAGAACACCCTCTTTGGTTATATACAGCAATAAGGTCCCATTGTGACCTTAGACAACAATAAATGCTACTACAATAAAATGCTACGACCTGGACTTAATTCCGACCTGTGGTCATTTCCCGATCCCACCCTATTTCTCTCTTATCTTGCTTCCTGTTCTCAGCGGTCCTATCTACATAAAATGCCTTTGTATAAGCAGCTTAATGGTAACAATAAATACTACTACAATAAATACTACGACCTGGGATTGATTCCGACCAGCGGACATTTCCCGATCCCACTTCATCTCTCTCCTCACTCACTTCCGGTCACTCTCAACTGTCCTGTCTACATAAAAAATAATATACTTTACAACAAGGCAGGACGAACTCATTTCAACACCTTACACTCATTATTTCACTCTTCACAAACTATCCATTTAAAAAATAACCCTTTCTAAATGCCATTATGAATAAATGGTTTCATGAGGTTTAAGGGTTTTAGGTCACACACCGTTGAAGCCGTGGGGGTCGGCATTGTAGTACTTGCGCCAGTCCTGGTTGTATTCGATGATGTCCAGATACCAGGGTGCGGAGAGGAGGGTTTGGTATCCTGCGGCGGTGACACGGGACAGCTCCTGTGTGTAGCCGCCCGAACTAAACCAGATCCACACGTGGACCAGTGTGTCTGCCTTCAGCTGCACAGCACACGTGCGCACACACACATGAACATGTACACATAAATACACACATGTATACAACCACACACACCCACATAAACACACACATGTATACAACCACACACCCCCACCAACTTAAATGGTACACACACGTGCGCACACACACGAACATGTGCATAAATACACACATGTCTACAACCACACACACCAACTTAAAAGGTACCGAGTAGCCCCAAAAAAGTAATAATAATGAAACACAGAAAGAAACCAAGCACCTCCCAAGAGCCCAACCCCAACCTTTGATACACTAGCACTCCACTTCATCACTAGCCCTCACAGCAGAGCAATGGCACGGCACTGAGTGACCAATTGTCTTAGCATCGCCAAATCGGAGAATGTGTTAGTTAAGCATGCACTCCTCAGGTCACTGTATACACCACCACACCTCACAGCATCGGGGACACAGGACCGCTCAGCCTTGTAACTGCCCCTAACCCTGACCGATAAGATTGACCCCACGTCAATCGTCTGAGCGAACGTGTCGGTGACACAGGAAGACCAAGCACGTGCCACTCCCATTACGTGAGCACGCATGCCACCCACGCGCCACTGTTGTACCCTCCCTCACGCAATCACAGTCTCAAAAGACAGCTTTTTGTTGTCGTGCAGTTGGACGAGCTGCTTAAAGGTGCCATGTGTAATGTCCGCCAAAAAAAATCAATTCATACACCACATTCCATAAAAGATGAGGGAAGTATACCTCCAGAAAGTGAGTTGGTCTACCCTAGAGTAACAACCGAGAAACGTGTATTGCAGTTTGGCTGGCGGTTATGTTGCCCGCATACCGCCTCCCATGGCCGAAAGTGGTATTATGACACCTGGTATATCACCAGGTTGATATCTCTGCAGCACTATACCTTGTCATTTTTTTAATGACATCATCGCCCTTATTTCTTCTCATTCTTTTGATGCGTGTAGCTCATTTTTTGAATATTTTTACCTCAATTCTTACACATGGCACCTTTAAAAAGCTTTTTTGTCAGATTGTAAACACACCGCTGAAATCGTGGGGGTCCTCTTTGTAGAGGTTCTGCCAGTCTTGGCCGTAGGAGATGTGATCCAGGTACCAGGGGGCGGAGAGCAGGGTTTCGTATCCGGCGGAGGTGACCCGGGACAGCTCGGCTTTGTGACCGCCAGTACCCCACCAGATCCACACGTGGACCAGGGTATCTGGCTTCAACTAAACACCACAGCACACACACACACACACTTTTGAATTAAAATGGGAAGAGGTGGCTCAACACTTCTAGGTCTAAGTAGAAGTATTTCATATCAAAACACTGTCAAAAAAGCAAAACAGTAACAGTAAGACATCCAATAACCCAGCAAGCCAGACACAGTAAGAATTAGGTGATAAAGTAATTTACAGTGATTTTTAGACAACAAAGATGGTGAATTTTGTGTGACCTGGCCAACTACACATACTCCAACACCAAAGAGCACTCCCTACACAAAGTCTCGTTCCAGTTTTGCCAATATGGCCGACCAACACAGGCTCAATTTCCTCAGAGTGTAAGTACATTATGATGCCATGCTGCTACCCATGCTGGTAAAAACGACCACAAGTGGAGTACCCAAACATACTTCTGTTGTGTCGCCCCTAACTGAACACGATCGCAACAACACATCGGTGAAGTCCAGGAGGCTAGACCATCACGAAATAGTAACTCTCACTCTTGATAACAACAAAACAGTAAGCTGTACTAACTGCTTGTAAATGACCTGTGTGTTTGTTTTTCTTTCCTTCACTTAGTCACACACACCGTTGAAGCTGTGGGGGTCGGCCTTGTAGTAGTTCTGCCAGTCCTGGGCGTACGAGATCAGGTCCAGATACCACGGGGCAGACAGGAGAGTCTGGTATCCGGCAGCGGTGACGCGGGCCAGCTCCTTGTCGTACCCACCGAGCCATACGTGGACCTTTGTATCTGCTTTCAGCTGAACAACACAGCACATACACACACACAAAATGCACAGCTGCTTCTGATGCCAAGAGGGAACCAAAGGTCTTGAACTGTTAAATCAAAATGGCAGCACCACAACCAAGCACCCGCAAGAAAAGCAACAGTCATTGGGACTGAACACACCAATCCAATCACAACCAGCCGAAACAGCAACAGGCCACAGATCACCAGATCCCTCACTTCAACCATCCAGAGAAGGGAGAAATCAGCAAGTAGGCAGACACTCAAACTTTCCAGAACACGCTGAATAACTCAAAACCATCCAGACAGACACCTACTTTTACCATCTGTATGGTTTTTCCTCTTTTAAATGGAAGCCTAAGAGGGACATTTTTAAAACTTCCTGATTATGACTTCTGTAAGAAAACTACTAACCATCCACAATCAGCAGAGGGCATTTATATATATATATATATATAACGTTATCACTATGTTATAAACATCCACAGTTGAGTTGACCGTTTCCAAAAGGAGGACTGACCAATAAAACTGAGGGGCTCCACCTTGTAGTACTTCACCCAGTCCTGGCCATAGCTAATCCAGTCAAGGTACCAGGGGGCAGAGAGAATGGTGGTGTACCCTGCCCCCGTCACGCGACGTAGCTCATCCTCCAACTTGTTGTTCATCCACACCCCCACCACAGTGTCACCTTTCAGCTGCGACAGGGCACAGTGATTGGTACCTGTGCTGTGCTATCAAAATGACCCATCACTGCTAAACAAGCTCACAGCCGATTGGGCTGCCCCACTAACACGTTTCTAGCACGTGCAGAGGTGATTGGATGCACATTTAGGGCGTCTGGCATGCTGAGTGGCCTGTCGTTCCCATTAGTATTCTCTGGCTGAATCTCAATGTCCACACTCGTGGACTAAACAGACTTGTGGTGCGCTTTCCCACTAAATTAGAACATCTCAGGATGTCCCACTGTCAAATCACTGAGTGCCTGAGGGCTATTTGCCAGACACTTTGAGCCCTTTGCACACTTTGCAATCTCTGCAGACTATACCAAAGGGACTTACCCACAGTTCATAGGGCTTTGACATGAAGCACTGGGTTACCCATAGAAGAGGCCCTGAGGCTTAAAAAAAACCCCACAGTGAACTGCTGCAAAACCACAGTGAACTGCTGCAAAAAACAGAAATGTGTTTTGGTATCGCCAATTTAATGTGATGTGTCACCTCGTCCTGCGGCACCCTTCCTTCCTGCCCTTACTGACCCTCACACTCAATCACTTAACAGTTGATGTCAGCTATGCTGTGAGGATTCAGGGCTTAGACCACTTAAGGTGGGACATTGAGATTCAGTCTATGTAAGAGAGCATGGTCGGATTCTACATGTTAGTAGCTCAAGAGCTCAAAGCTTAATTAGTAGCGGGAGCACCATAGGTTTAGTTTGCAGAATGATCATAAGAGCTTTAGATATTAAGACATGGATGAATTAGTCTTTCTGTTTTAATTTGTCCAAAAATAAGATCAGGGCAATTCCACAGAAAATAGACTTTTTGTTACATCAGTGAAATGCCCTGGCATTTGTATGATGTGAATGATAACATAATTTTTTTGTGCATTTTTTTCTCATGTACATTCTTCAGCCAAAAATAGCAAATGCTCAAATGTCATGTAATCATTCACATCACACCATACCATCACAGTTTATTGGCGTTATGGATGTTACAAAAAACATAATTTTACATGGAATTGCCCATATATGTCTTCACTGAGAAGGACATAAAAGAGAGTTATCCATGTCAGTGGATTGTCCATGCACCTTTTAGACTCTGATGATCATATCATGTTAGCAAAAACGTTTAAAGGTCCTACTTACCTTCACGCCATTATCAAACACCTCTTGCCAAATCATGTAGCCTTTGTTAGTGGTGCTCACGATGTCCAGAATTCTGTTTATGTGAAGAGGAAAGACAGGCCAGATCAGAGGTAGACAAACAAACCGTTGACCGTTTTGACCGTTGAATTTTAAACTCACTTGACTTAAGCAGTCAAAATGACCCGTCATGGCCTTTCTAGTGTTAAAATGTCATCAGGAAATACAACTTTCTAGTCACTACTGTAGAGTCAATCAAAAACTTGAAAGAAAAAAAAAAAAAAAACAAAGCATGGGGAATATGTTAATAAACAAATGTCATCAAATGGCAAAGGTTGTCATTAAGTAGAAAAGTTTTGTTTTCCAGGCAACTTTCTATGGTCAAAAAGCAAAATGTAATCAGTTAAATTTGGAGACTTTCCAAAGTTTAGTCTTCATGTAGCCAGTGTGTTTACTTGGGAGATCCCACAGTTTCGGTGCTGTCTGTGTGTCACAGTACCTCTGGATGTAGTAGGACTCCAGTTTGCTGTAGTCTGTGCCAAACCCTTGCTCCTCCATGAACTTTGTGATATCAGGATTAGATTTCCTGTTGGTCAAGGGAAATGTACAATCAGAGACAACATTATCATCTTAACTGGGTGAGTCTAACACAGCGTCTGGCAGCTGTATATTTAGCTCTTTGTCCTAAATCATAAACATTTTTACCCTTTAGCAGGGGAGTTTTGAACATTCTAACAAAAGATTCTGTTCCGCAACAATGTAAGGTTCTAAAATTCCCTGTTTAATTCAATGAACCCAGGCTCTGAATGAACCCAGATATTCTTTAGAATGTTCATTTTCCAACATTCGTCACATCCGTGTGAGTCATATCTAAGGAGTTGACGGTACTGGCTGAAGGGTAGTGTAGTGTCTACTGAGCCTGCACATCACGTCACATCACATCACTCCTTAAGCTCCTTAAGCTGTTACTATGGAGAGGGAACTGTGCCCATTTTATACAGAAATACCCGACATGGAACGTTGTTAAACTTATAAACAACGTGCAGAGTGGTGTTAAAGTAAGATGTTTACAGTTGACCAAGTCTGATATCAATCAAGGAAGAACTAAGCAGCAGGACGGCAACATCATTTTTTTTTTTATCTGCAACACTGGGGAGCTGTAAAACAGCCAGGAGATCTCTGATAACCAATTGGCCTCTAACAACTCGACAACGATGGCCTACTTCACTAAGACAAGCTAAGGCTAATTAGCGGCCTCACCAGCAGGAGAAGTCGACCTCGTCTCCCCCCAGGTGCACGTAGGCGTCCGGAAACACGGAGCTGATCTCCTTAAAGAAGGAGCCCATGAACTCATAGGTGGAGTTGAGGATGGGGTTCACTGGCCCGTACGAGCCACTAGGGGTGCTGCCGGAGTAGCATGGCGTCAGCAGGTCCTTCTGGCCTAAGGAGATGCAACAGAGGAAGTGAAACAGGGAGTGTCATCACGATTAACGATAACGAAGAACTCACATGTTCACATTTATATCCGACTTGATAGTTCTGGCCTGTTGCTACTTGTAGAGTTGGGGGGGGGGATCTGGATCTGCTATGATGACTCCTCAATGATCACTTGTAGTTCTGTAGCTCAGATATAAAAGGCCATTTAATGGATCATCGAGGCCCTGGTTATTGGTCTGGAGTCTCCTAGTTTCTAGTCTGAAGTCTCCTAGTCTTTAAGCATTATAGCACTGATCTGAGTGACCTCTGACCACTCACCTTTGCCCCATGACTGCGTGTGACCCGGAGTATCAAACTCGGGAATGACACGGATTCCCCTCATGCGAGCAAACTCGATCACCATCTTTACATCGGAGGGGGTGTACACATGTGTGTATGGCTGAAAGGCTCCCTAAGAACACAACGGAGAGAAGGTTTTACAGAAACAACATGTAGGAATTCCCCCTTTAGTCAATTTCCAATGCACTGGACACCCATTTAGCACTAAGGAGGTACCCTTCAAATAGCAACCAAAAGGGACACACTCCTACCCGTGACGAGAATGTTATAGTAACACACAGATATAATACCACAGATAAGTTCAGATTCGCACACATAGCTGAATGTTTGCGAATGTTTTCTGTTTGCCTTGAGTTTTCTGCCAACGTTTGCAAACACTCACAAACAGTTTGAGGTAGTTATCTGTGAACGTGTTGGGAGTTCGACAGAAAGTTACTGCGGAGATGGAATGTTGACACAAAACTGTTGAAATCTATCTGTTCAGACAAACATGTTCCGATGCAAACGTTCACCTCAGGTGTTCTGGACGTGCATTAGGAATGTCAAAAAACCCATTCTCCATAACATACAAGAGTATTGCATCCAGAGCAATCTGAAATGATTGGGCCCAGATCTGGCTGTGGTGTGGGCAGAGGCTCACCTGCTGGCTGAGTTCGGGGAAAGTGCGACTCATGTAGGGGAAGGACTGGTCGTCCACAATGTGCCAGTGGAATACATTAAACTTGTTCATGGCCATGGCTTCCTGTTGAGGCAGAACACAAAACATTTCTTTAACATGGTGGGTGGATGGATGGATGGATGGATGGATGGAAGTTGCAGTTCTATAGTTCGTTCATTGTTGCAGCTCTATCACAAAGTGTTTCAAAAGTAACAGCATGGAATGAATCATGCAGAACTCTGCACCTGGAGGGATGGATAGATTGAGAGGTGGATGGATGAATGGATCATTAATGAAAAAGACAAATTCACCAATCTATACATACATCTACCAAATGACCACACATCATGTGTGCTTCTAGCGCTTCCTCTGGAAAAAATAAAAAATCCCACAAGCATGTGACCAAAAACCAACTGCACAGAGGGCTAGTATGCTGACCATGAGCACTTCTGTATCTGGATATGTTCCAAGTAAGTAAGTACAATTTATTTATAAGGCACATATAAAATACAGTTTACACTGACCACAGTGCCGTACAAAGTGCACATTTCCCAAGTGCATGGTAGTATAAACCACCTTTGCCCTGACTGCACCTCCTACCAATATAAACCTCGAAGGTCCTTTCCTTCCAAACAGCTCTCAAGGAACAAAGGAGGCAAACATGACAAACCTGAGTCAGCTGACTAGTCAAAACACCCTCCTGTCTGTCAGGATTCATCATGACATCATTGTCACCTGAGTCATTTAAATACACCTGACCTCAGACCATCGCTCAGGTAAAACTTGC
>NC_063200.1:15351644-15461390 GCF_017589495.1 Alosa alosa
TCATATCAGAATATGGCCGAGGCGCATCAAGCTCGAGTGACAAAGGCTGTAGAAGATATGGTTCAAAGCCTGGAGCGAGATCACATACGCAAAATGCAGGTAAAAGACTTGCAGCAAACAGGACCTGTCCCTGACAGTCTCTGTACGGATCTCATATACATAGTGGAATGCATATCTTAAAAGTTATGGAAACTTGTGCTGACATGTAAGAAACTTCATTAAGTAGCTTAAACTGCTCATACTAGGCTACTTAAAGTTTGATTACAGACTGGTATATAGTATAGCTATAGTGTTATGTAGCAATAGTATATCATCATGCCATTTAACCTAATGAGTTGTTAATCATGTGAGTTGCCGACATTTCTAATGTCGGATTTGGATGTTTTGTCGGACGGCAGATGCCGTCAAGTAATGTTGGCCAGTGAATGGTTTGTTGAAACATAGCTGTTGACCTAAATATGGACAGTTTACCCATGGGGATCAATACAGTATCTATCTATCTGTCTATCTATCTATCTATCTATCTATCTAGTTAAAGCCCAACTTGTGACAGTGTGACTGTCACAAGTTGTGACTGAAGCAAAGCAGTATGCAATGGCTTTAACAGACAAACCGCGTCTAAATGCTAGAAAACCCACATATCCCACTTAACACTGTAATTGGCTCCATCATGATGAGGGGATTGAGAAAGCTGGCCAATCTAATCACCGCCCTTGGCTTTGTTCTTTCTCTGTGTCTGGTCTGGTCATTCAGGGCCGTATGTTCCAGTGTAGCGCAGACTGCTGTGACCGCTCTACGGACAGCATGGCGCAGGTACATCAGTGCATCGAACGCTGCCACACACCCCTCGCCCATGCACAAGGGACAGTGACCGCGGAGCTGGAGAAATTCCAGGTAAAGTAAACAACACCTTTTCTCTTATAGTGCTTGCACACTGCTCAGACGATGCACAACTGATCCCGACAGTCTAAAATTGGCTGTAGTTGGTTGCAAATTTTTTTTTTCAGAAAATCAGCTGTCAGCTCCACACTGCCACTGCCCTAGACTGTAAAGGACAAGACAGACAAACACTAACAAAAACAGACTGATTATACCACGCACTGATTCAGCTGTTAGTATTGGTTGGAGTTGCTCTGCATTTGTCTGGGCAATTTGCAAGCACGATCCTTTTAAGTTTACAGTCAAAATTGTGATGCTGAAGAGGTAAAATGAGAAATGTAAAAGAATGTTGTAATACACACAAGAGGAGATTGTTACTGCATCACATCATGATCTGCATCACATGTTTAGGTCAAATAGATGTGGTGAGTTGTAGCATGTTATTATGAAATATTGAACTGATTTAGCTATTGGAGTGAGTTTTATCACCTATGTCTGGTTATGCACTTTCATTACCCTACTGCTCTAGATGAGGCCAGTATAGCAACAGCATGAATACTCATGCGTAGCTAGAGAAGAGTACCTACCTCAGTTGGGTGTGTGGTGATAATGTAATAAGACATATCTGACCGTGCTCGTAACTATTAGCGATAGCCTTGCTCACTGAAACTGATTGAAACTGATATCACATATGATATAAACATCATCTTTCCAATCTCTCGACTCTCAGGATAGACTGAGCCGCTGCACCATGCACTGCAACGATAAGGCGCGAGACCTCTTCGACACGGGGGCGAAGGAACCGGCCGTGCGGGCCCTGATGGAGCAGTGCGTGGGCAGCTGCGTGGACGACCACATCAACCTCCTGCCCAGCATGACCCGCAAGCTTCAGGAGAACCTCGAGTCCATATCGCAGTCACAGTGACCGGGATGCGACAATCTGGGGGGGTCCCATCAGAGCAACGGGGGACAAAACGATGCCGAGAAATCCCGAACGGGATTCATATGGTTAATCAGATTCAAAATAGGACCGGCAAGAGGGTTAAGAGATGTTATTGTTTGGGTACCATGACTGACCAAAGCCAAGGGGAGGTTCAAGGCTAGTTTTATGGCCAAAACTAGCTCTTTGCAAAATCAGCTTGAAACTAGATAATCGTCATGGTAAAGATCACTGGACTAGGAAGAGCAACTGACTGTTGCTGAAAATACTGAGTATGGTGTTCCATGTTCTTTTATCACCCCTGACTTAAGACCACATGATGCTTGCCAGCTATAGCATCATGGTCACTAAAATTTAGTTATTTCCTACTCACTCACTCAGGCTTGAGGTTATAAGGCCTAGTGTTTGAGTCGCCTGCCTCAATGTCATGTAAGTCCGTCTAAAAATTCAGTTTTGACAACTCTGTGCTATATTTCTGTCTCTGATGGATAGGATGTCAGTCAGCAGTTTGTGTGTGCATGCCTTGTATTTGATCAAATGTTGCAGATATTTGGAAGTGGAGAGGGGCTGTTTGGTTTGGTGCTCTTTCATACACATCTGCCTCCTGATTGTGATGGGTTTTGTGAACTGTGAAGCACTTGACTTCTTGACCTTGTGCTCTTGTTTGTTTTTGTACAGACAATAAATCAAAGAATTAAATTAAAGTTGACAGTGTTTGGACAGGTCTGTTGGTATCATATATTATTCAAGCATCCATTCTTTCACTTTATCTTGGATAATATTACAGGTGCTGGTCATATAATTAGAATATCATGAATAAGTTGATTTATTTCAGTAATTCCATTCAAAAAGTGAAACTGATATATTTCAAGTGTTTTTCTTTTAATGTTGATGATTATAACTGACAACTAATGAAAACCCCAAATTCAGTATCTCAGAAAATTAGAATATTGTGAAAAGGTTCAATATTGAAGACACCTGGTGCCACACTGTTCTGTAGGCTACACAATCATGGAAGACTGTTGACTTGACAGTTGTCCAAAAGATGACCATTGACACCTTGCACCACGAAGATTGGTGTCATGAAGCCTTGCGTACGTGCATTTCTGCTGAATAGGATGCCCGATGAGTGCCCAAAAAATCAACACAGCCGTCTACCAGGAAGTGTTAGAGCACTTCATGCTTCCTGCTGCTGACAAACTTTATAGAGATGCAGATTTCATTTTCCAACAGGACTTGGCACCTGCACACAGTGCCAAAGCTACCAGTACCTGGTTTAAGGACCATTGTATCCCTGTTCTTAATTGGCCAGCAAACGCACCTGACCTTAACCCCATAGAAAATCTATGGGGTATTGTGAAGAGGAAGATGTGATACACCAGACCCAACAATGCAGAAGAGCTGAAGGCCACTATCAGAGCAACCTGGGCTCTCATAACACCCGAGCAGTGCCACAGACTGATCGACTCCATGCCACGCCGCATTGCTGCAGTAGTTCAGGCAAAAGGAGCACCAACTAAGTATTGAGTGCTGTACATGCTCATACTTTTCATGTTCATACTTCTCAGTTGGCATGCTCATACTTTTCAGTTCTAAAAAAACTTTTTGTATTGGTCTTAAGTAATAATATTCTAATTTTCTGAGATACTGAATTTGGGATTTTCATTAGTTGTCAGTTATAATCATCAAAATTAAAATAACTAAACATTTGAAAGATATCAGTCTGTGTATAATGAATGAATATAATATACAAGTTTCCCTTTTTGAATGGAATTACTGACCTAAATCAACTTTTTGATGATATTGTAATTATATGACCAGCACCTGTATATATTGCACATATTATGTGCCTGATGTAGTCCAGATTAGGATGACTAACATTTTGTTCAGTTGTGTTTAATATGACCATTCACAAAAGAAAGGAAGTTGTAGCTCCCAAAGACAATAATTGTCAGTAAACTGAGGTTCAGTAGTCAGCCAACTTATGACAGAGCACACTGGTATAAAATCGCATTATTACATCCCATTCTTCAGAACTAAACAACAGAAATGAAAAGAAACACCACAAGAGCTGGTTAGTTGTATATTTAATGGACATTTGGCAATGTCTTCTGCCCAGTGTCGTTTTGGTCCGAATGTCACGACTCAACTTTGAAATTTCACGACTCAACTTTTTCAGTCAAGGGTCAGCAGTCTGCATGATGTAGAAATGTTCACAAATGTAAGACAAAACATCACTGGACAACTGTGAATTACCCCATAACAACATATGGAGGGCATAAATATTACATGAAAGGAGGGCAGCAGAATGCCCTGTAACATCCAGGTAGGGGTCTGAAATACCCCTGGTACATCAAAAGAGGGCCCCTAGATGCTCCTTTTGCATCGGAGGACAGTAGAATGCCCCGCCACATCTAAACAGGGGTATAAAATACCCCCGTACTTCAAAAGAGGGCCCATAGATGCCCCATTTGCATCAGAGGAGGGCCAAATATGCCCCCCCCCCATACACACACACACAAACACACACACCTGAAGGGAGCCAAATATGCCCTCGTAACATCAGGGCAGTAGAATACCGCTACATCAGAAGAGGGGGGCATAAAATACCTCAGCAGATGACCAGAGAGACTGAAACATGGCTTGTTCTAGCCCCCCCACCTTGAGTTTCACGTGAGCCGTTTCAGCTTACCTGTCAGAAGAGCACCAGAGGGGACTGACCCCCCCCCACACACACACACACACACACAATCGCAGAGGAGGCAGCACACAGCTCTGTTGAACACAAACTCCTCAGCACAGAGCATCACGACGCACAACACTCAACTCACCTCACTTGACCTCGCATACAGAGACAAAACAATACCAGCATAAATAGGAATGACACATCAAGTGACAACACACACACACACACAAAAAAAGAAAGGCGTGTAAAAATATAAGCTGGCCTCACTGAGAATGTTCTAGAAGAAAAGCAATCCAGATCCATGTAGCTGCCCAAAGCACACGCAAGTGTGTTGATTTGTTATTGGCAATTGGATTTGTTTTTGTTTTTTAAAATAAAGTTCTTAAAAAAAAACAAGCAAATGATAATAAAAAGAGTTGATGCCCATTCAAAGGAGCAATCCGCCAAATAAAAACAAAATAAAAAAACAAGACTTAAAACGCTGAGCTGATAAGGCGTGTGAGTGATGATGGGAGCAATGGGGGTGGACGGTGGGGGTGGACGGACGGTCACGAGGCGCTCCGAGCGCTACTCTCGGGCTCCGGGGCCTCCATGCGGCGCTCGGACTGGGGCGAGGTGTACAGGAAGTTACAGCACACGTACAGGGGGAAGAACAGGAGACGGCTGTCCAGGTTCATCACCACATACTCCTGAGAGAGAGAGAAAGAGAGAGAGGGAGAGAGAGAGAGAGAGGGAGAGAGAGAGAGAGAAGGAGAGAGGAGAGAGGAGAGAGGGAGAGAGGGAGAGAGGGAGAGAGAGAGAGATGAAGGAGAAGAGATGGGGGTAGGGTCGTTGAGTGTAACTTTCACACACAATGCACACAAACTTTTCACACACAAACTAAGGGTTCATTGAAGACAATGAAGACAGACAACGCTACAAAATGTTCCAGCAATCTATCTAAACCCACACCGGGAGGCTACACAGGGCTCGTAACTGAAGCATTCTGTTCGCGTAGCAGCTTCAACTATAAATCAATGGAACTGGCTATACCAGACGTGATAGCGGCACGTACGTTCGAAACAATTTGACCAGTCTAAAACCAATTTTAAGCTACGCAAACAGAGCGCTTCAGTTGCGGACCCAGTGTAGCCGGGATGTTAGATTAGATTCATTTTTGGTTACGCTTTACTTGACAGTATCGACATAAGAGCAACATGACACTGTCATGAACGTGTCATAAACAAGTCATAAACGTTTATGACATAACGCTTCCGTTATTAAGTGACATTCGGTTTCTGTCATAACAAGTTAGGGTTAGGGTTAGAGTAAGGTGTTAGGGTTAGGATTAGGGTTAGAGTTAGGGTTAGGGTTCATGTGTCATGACAGTGTCATGTCACTCTTATGTCGATACTGTCAAGTAAAGTGTTACCAGTTTTTTTTACTCAGAAACCTGTGACGGATGATAAAGTAGAGGTGTGGGTGAGTTTGCTGACCTGGTCCTTCTCCAGGGTGAGTAGCTGGTAGCCGGTGCTCCGACTGCAGACCAGTTTACCACTGTTGTCAAAGGAAGCCAGCCGTAACCTGAACACATAAAGGGGTCACACCATTCACTGTTTTATATGTCCATGGGTCACACTTACAGAATGGGACAACAGCAGGAAGCTCATTTTAGGCAGCTGAAGAGAGGCCCCCAGGTAGAGGTCTGAAAAATCAGTCCCGCGCCCGCCCGCTCCCGCAATATTCTGTCCCACTCCTGCCCGCTCCCGTATTAATGTGTCATTTTTAGTCCCGCTCCCGCCCGCATCTGAACATCCAGCTGAAGTATAGTTATGAACACTACTTTAATCATTTCCATATTTAATTTTACGCACATATTTAATTCGCGGGAGTGCAGTGAATCATCGGTTTGCCCCGCACCCGCGAACGAACCTCTCTCATCCCGCCCGCTCCAGCAAAGAGCTTTTAAAAGTTGTCCCGCGCCGCACTCTTTTGCGTCGCGACCCGCGGGTCTACCGCGGGAGTGCAGACCTCTACCCCCAGGCTGAGACGTTTCACAGTAGTTATCTACCAGAGACATGAAGTACTCTTTTCTGATTGGCTGGTGGGGTGGCTATTAATTCTGTATAACGGGACACCTATGAAGTTGATCTGGGAAAAAATTTAATCACATGACCACCCGAGTCACCGGAGCAGACCAAATTAATATTTCTGTGACTGTGTGTCTTTGAAAGAGACATTCAAAATAGTCTATCCATTTGAAACTGGTTCCTTAACTATAAATTGATACTTTAAATGTTATTGAAATGTTTATTGTGCTTTTGTTATTCTAATGTTATTCTGAAGGATAAAAGCAATTAACATCACCATAAGAGTGTGGGTCAGGGATGGATCCACGACGCATACAGACCTGTACGCCAGGTGTCTTCGTGGTTGTAGGCTAACAGCGCCCCCGCATGGTTGGCTCAGGGTATTTCTCTTGAACATGATGAAGCGGTTGGTGTAGGTCACCAGCAGGTCAAAGCCAAAGTTGAAGCCCGTCCACCGCCAGCAATACTGTAGAAACAGGTGAGAAACAGAACAGGTGAAGACCTACATCTCCATCTGTACTAAGGTGTGTTTTCTGAGGTGAGAAACAGAACAGGCGAAGACCTACATCTCCATCTGTACTAAGGTGTGTTTTCTGAGGTGACAAACAGAACAGGTGAAGACCTACATCACCATCTTTACTAAGGTATGTTTTCTGAGGTGAGAAACAGAATAGGTGAAGACCTACATCACCATCTTTACTCAGCTTCCTCCCACATCGCATACTGTTCAGCTCAAACTCCTCCTTATTCGCTTCCTGAGGTCTAGGAGAGGGAAGTGTACAGACAGACAGACAGACAGACAGACAGACAGACAGACAGAGAGAGAGAGAGTTTAATACACCACTGTAATAGCTAGTTAATAACCATGTTCCACCCCCCACCCCCCAAAATTGAAACCTAGATGCAAGATCCAAGATATGCGCTTCTGAGCATGGTCAGTCTAACTTTACAATGAACATGCATGCATATGCTATTCTGCTCAAATGCTTTCTACTTTTAGAACTTACATGCATATAGGGCCATTCACACCAGGAACGATAACTATAACCATAACAATAAAATCATCTGACCAACGATAAAAAAGTCTCTCTTTGTGTTGATGAATGTAATGGCTAAAAGTTGATGGATTCTGATTGGCTGTCAGGTTTTTATCCTTCTCAAAATGATCCCAAACAATATCGTTCTTCGTGTCATTAAAGTTATAGTTTATGTGTGGATGTCTCCATTCATATATTTTTTTGCCGTTATCATTACAGTTATAGTTCTTGGTGTGAGCCGCCCTTTATGCTTTTAAAAGTAACCTGCATATGTTATTCTTTCTAGAAGAAGATGCATGCATCATACTCTTTAAATGTATATGTGTGTGTTATACAATTTCAATTTAATTGTACTTATAGATCGCCAAAACATTACACATGTCTCATGGTGCTTTACAGAGTGTTAGACAATCAGAGAAAAGAAAAGAAAAGAAAAGAAAGATACTTTCTTTTGTTATACTTTCACAAAGTCCATGCATGTGTGTTCACGTTTTAAATGACCATGTGTGTGTTATACATTTGATATGAACATGCATGTCTGTTTATGTTTTAAATGACATGAACATGTGTGTTTGTTTACTTTTTTAAATTACCATGTGCTATACGTTTGATATGAACATATGTGTATGTGTGTCTACTTTTTAAATGACCATGTGTGACATGAACATGTGTGTTTGTTTACTTTTAAATTACCATGTGCTATACGCTTGATATGAACATATGTGTATGTGTGTCTACTTTTAAATGACCATGTGTGTGTTATACATTTGATATGAACATGCATGTCTGTTTATGTTTTAAATGACATGAACATGTGTTTGTTTACTTTTAAATTACCATGTGCTATCGTTTGATATGAACATATGTGTATGTGTGTCTACTTTTAAATGACCATGTGTGTGTTATACATTTGATATGAACATGCATGTCTGTTTATGTTTTAAATGACATGAACATGTGTGTTTGTTTACTTTTAAATTACCATGTGCTATACGCTTGATATGAACATATGTGTATGTGTGTCTACTTTTAAATGACCATGTGTGTGTTATACATTTGATATGAACATATGTGTATGTGTGTCTACTTTTAAATGACCATGTGTGTGTTATACATTTGATATGAACATATGTGTATGTGTGTCTACTTTTAAATGGTTTGATATGAACATATGTGTATGTGTGTCTACTTTTTAAATGACCATGTGTGCGTTTGCTATAAATGTGTTTGCTATGAATGTGTATGCGCGCGTGTGTGTGTGTGTGTGTGTGTGTGTGTGAATGATGTGAATGAGCCGAGCGTGAGCAGTGTCAGCTGGGGGGGGGCGGCCTCACCCGTGGTCATTGTCATGTTCCGTCCTCAGCATGGTGAACCACTGCTGTTTGTACATAGCCGAGAGCCAGTCTAGAGGGCAAAGAAAAGAGACTATTATAGGCCGAATCACATTAACAACACCAAAAGTAGCTTTTGACTGCACTCCAATATACCAGTCTAATATATCTCCCCAATACTAGTAGTTGAAATATTAATATATAGAATTTTAATACAATATATCAATATAATAATTACAAAAAAAAAAACAGGTAAAGTGAGAGTATAAGTGTGTTGCTACTCTTTTTTTTTTTTTTATCATCTTTTGCCTTTATGAAGATAGGAGTGTTGAAAGTGACGAGAAGCCAGTGGGAGAGAGATGGGATGGAAAATGACTGAGCCAGATCAGGGCCACTTTAGGGCCATATTTAACCCTTAAAGGTGTGGGTTTTTGAACATTCTAACATAAGATTCTGTTCCGCAACAAGGTTCTATGTTGAATTCAATGAACCCAGATATTCTTTAGAATTTTCCAGGGTTAAGCTACATCAGGGTTGGAATCAACTACTCTTTGACAAATCTCTTTCTATCCGCCCTGCAAGTGCTCCTCTTCATCATCATCATCATCATTGTTGTGGTCCTCCTCCTCCAATCTCTGCGCTACCTCAGCGTGCTCGTTTCCTACATACCTGGCGGGAGGATGTTGTCCCTCTCCAGGATGCGTGCAGAGGACAGGTCGTTGATGATGTACTGCAGGCGAATATGACGGAAGACAGGAGCGTAGGGCGAGCCCTCCTCAGTGCTCAGGAAAGGCTCCTCCTCTCCTAGGTCTGTCAGACACACACACACACACACACACACACACACACACGGTCAGAATAGCAAAAATAATGCAAATACACACAAATAGTAGATATATATGTATATACATATCCCTATGTTCGAACAAATTTTATATTCAAGCTTAATCCAATTTGAATGACTATGACAATACATTAATGGTGTGTGTGTGTGTGTGTGTGTGTGTGTGTGTGTGTGTGTGTGTATCTTTGTGTCATTTGCACTTGATGGGATGTGACAGGAGCACAAATGTATTATGTTTGTACTATCCATGTATTCGTTATAATAAAAAACTAGTGCAGTATGTAGAGTACAGTACCGTATGTATGTGGATAGTGTTTGTATATGTGTGCACGGCTGCGCACATGCTTGTGCGTGTGTGTATGTGTAATGTAATCCTCACCAGTCCTGCGTTTGCAAAGCCAGTTCTCTGCATCAGGGAGCAACTGCTTGAGGGGCCCTTCCCAGGACGGGTTGAGTTGCAGGAACATCCACTAATGTGTGTGTGTGTGTGTGTGTGTGTGTGTGTGTATGTTGAACAGTGGACACAAAAAACAGATTTACACATTAATATGTGTAGAAACTACTTCCACAAACAATGAAGCAGTCAGTCAGCTGAGTCAGTGGGCTTTATGAGCATATGGCTGTGGTACCTTTACATCTTTATGTTATAGCACGTGTTTAGCAGACCCAGTCTGCGTTGTGCTTTACTAGCTCCCTGCTGCAGTACCTTCTTAATAGCAGTTATATATTATATCATATTATGTATTATATTGCATTATTTTATAGCCTGCGTTCAGCAGACCGTCTCTGTGCTGTGCTCTATGAGCGTCCAGGTGGAGTACCTTCTTGAGAGCGGTGTAGATGTCCATTTCCACCTGCATGACAAACAGGTCGGAGGACTGGATGAGCTGCTCCATCACGTCCACCCTGCAAACACACATCAAACACACACATCACACATCTCATCAGAGCATACACACACCACAGCAAACACACACTTCACATCTCATCAGAGTAAACACATAGCACAGCAAACACACACACACACACACACACACACACAACACAGCATTACACACATAGCACAGCAAACACTTATCACACACTGACATGACTAGCATCAGTATCCTTCTCTAAAGGGGATATTATGGCCAGGAGTTTGATTGGAGTTTGATGGTCAGGAGTTTGTTGGCAGTATCAAAAGAGGTAGAAAGCAAAAAGGAGTTTGACAGCCGGGCTACACTGGACGCGCAACTGAAGCGCCCTGGTCACGCTGCGTATGCTGCAACAATTCATTTCCTTTACAATCAATAGACCTCTGAAGTTTGCCTATAAAAACACTGCCATCTTTACCCAAATAAGGAGATCCGGTATCTTGTGATTTTTCTTATAGGAATGTAACATGGGGCTTTTAAATGATCACACCTGTTAAACTCTCGCGGGGATGAAGAAGTCTGAAATGCAGACGTTTTGCTCTACACACTTTTGTCCACTGCCTTCGAGTGGGTACTATGCCCCTTCGGTATGTTAAGACAGCAAACTTTGATTTTTGCTCCCTCAGAGCTAACTTGCAATGCAACTAAGTTGCCATAGGTAGTTAACTTCAACACCCAACACATCTCCTTATAAAGGCAAAGATGGCAGCTTTGGGTCCTTTTTTTGTAGGCAAACTTCAGAGGTCTATAGCTGGAACTAGCTACACCATACATGATAGTGATGTGCACATTCGAAGGACGTAGACAGGTCTTCAAAAACTATTTTTATGCTCAGTAAGAGGAGCGCTTCAGTTATGCACCCCGAACTTGACACACACACACACACACACAGGACACTGATCACTCTTTTTCTCTCTCTCTCACACACCTGCATGCACACACTACAACTACTCAAAGACAAAAGGCATACCCCAGCTCTTTCATGAGGTCCACGTTTTGATTGGTCATAAAGTTATTGAGGAGCCACTCTAGGCATCTGGAACAAACAAACAACAGTGAACAATCATATGTTTACTTATTTACTGGGAAACACCAGGACACTGCTGTGTGGCAGTATGGGGAAAAGGATCTCGAGGCCTCTCTCACTCACTTCTTCATGACTGAGTCCAGGCCGTAGATGCTGGCGGCCGCGTAGTAGCCACACACCGTCTTGGCACTGACATTCTCCTTCATTGTCTCGCCACACTGCTGGATCAATCCGTCCTGACAGGCGGGGACAGAGCAAGAGCATCACGTCAGTCTAAGGTCTAAAACAAACCCCAACATTCTTAAGTTGCCCAGACAAATGCCAAACAAACCCTAACACAATAAAGTTGCCCAGACAAATACCCAACAAACCCCAACGTTATAAAGTTGCCCAGTGTTAAGAATGGAAAAAATACAGAACCACACTGCCCATACAGTAATCGAAAAGAATGACTTTTGGACAGGTCAAACTCAAACAACTCCATCCAATAAACACCAACAAACACAAACTGATGATGTTGGTGCTTGTTGGAGAGTTTGCACCTTTGCAAGAACCTTAGACCTAACACCCTGCTGAAAAACTACAAGCACCATCCCAGATCTACCCTTATGCACAGAGCCCAAAAAGCACCTAGCAGCAAGTCACGGAGTAGATAGGAGCTTAACATTAAGTAGTCCACATCACCCAATGACTGCTAAAAAAACAAAAACATGAACAGTTCAACATCATGCTCTGATGAAATGAAGCCAAAATTGGTCATCCATATTGTCTATGCCAGTGTTTCTCAAAGTGTGGTCCGCAAGCTATCCCAAGTGATCCGCGAGCAGACGTGGTAAAATATAATATAGATGAGTGGTTTGCAATATTAAACCAACTTGTATGTAAATCCACAGTTCTGCAACACTGTCTATGTAAGATATGCCAGTTTAAATCATATGAATCCTCTGACACAATAAAGCAAAGTGCAAAGACAATAAGCAAGGTGGTTCAGTGAGTAGGCCTATTGTGTAGGCTAATATACCGTTGAAGTAGGTCTAATCTTTTTTTTTTTTTTTTTAGCTAGGTGGTCCGTGCGTTTCTTTTTTTATTGGTTAAGTGGTCCTTCGTCTGAAAAAGTTTAAGAAACACTGGTCTATGCAATAAGACAGAAAGTGCTTTTTGGAGCCAGAGCATGGATAGCAAACAGAACATTTTTAAAGTCCATTTACACCATATTGACCAAATTTTGTTAAATCTCAGCCATTTTAAAGATCCTTCCAGTTGACTTCATTGTTTTGTCTTTTAACCACCACCACCACCCATCAGTCTGGTTAGCGCTGCTATAACCACCACCACCCATCAGTCTGGTTAGCGCTGCCATAACCACCACCACCCATCAGTCTGGTTAGCGCTGCTATAACCACCACCACCCATCAGTCTGGTTGGCTGCCATAACCACCACCACCCATCAGTCTGGTTAGCGCTGCTATAACCACCACCACCCATCAGTCTGGTTAGCGCTGCCATAACCACCACCACCCATCAGTCTGGTTAGCGCTGCCATAACCACCACCACCACCACCCATCAGTCTGGTTAGCACTGCCATAACCACCACCACCACCACCCATCAGTCTGGTTAGCGCTGCTATAACCACCACCACCCATCAGTCTGGTTAGCGCTGCCATAACCACCACCACCCATCAGTCTGGTTAGCGCTGCTATAACCACCACCACCCATCAGTCTGGTTAGCGCTGCCATAACCACCACCACCCATCAGTCTGGTTAGCGCTGCCATAACCACCACCACCACCACCCATCAGTCTGGTTAGCACTGCCATAACCACCACCACCACCACCCATCAGTCTGGTTAGCGCTGCCATAACCACCCATCAGTCTGGTTAGCGCTGCAGTAACCACCACCACCACCCATCAGTCTGGTTAGCGCTGCTTGGGTCCTCACCAGCTGCAGCATACACGCTGCTGCCAGAATGCTGACCACTCTGCTAGGCTTGATCAGGACGTCATCCCTGTAGAGAGAACCAAACACAACCTGCAGGGCTAGAGAAACATAAGAGAAGGTAGAGGGAAAAGAAAAAAAAATCACAGAGGTGCTGTAGGATTTAACACTGAGAAGTGCTGTCGGATTAGACACTGAGAAGTTCTAATTAATTACTGTATACCACATTGTCATACACAATTGTCATTCAATGTGCTTTGCATTTTATGTATGAGACACCAAATCAATCAACAGTGACAATAGAAAATATATGAATTGATTCATAGGCTCACCTTCAGTGTCAATGTTCTGATCTGGAATCTCCAGCTCGATGACCATCATGTTTGACTCCTTCCAAGATCCACTAAACATACTGGAGAAATATCCAGACTAAAGACAGAGACAGAGAGAGAGAGAGAGAGAGAGAGAGAGAGAGAGAGAGAGAGAGGTCATGTGTCAAACTACTCTCAACAGGCACAATGCCGTTGATCCATACAAATGTGTGCTGTCTGTATTTTACACTGAAAGCGATAACTGCCACATACCTGGCACAAATATACTTTATGCAGATTCCACTCTTGACCCAATGCACATATACGAATGTCACTGTTCTCCCCATTCAAGAAGAGCGTCTGGTAAATGTATTTTGAGGTGCTCTTTAACTTTTTCCTTCACATAAACAAAATAAACCCAAGAATTACCCGGAGGCACAACAATGTAAGTTAAAGTCGCTATAAGTTATGCTTGTTGTCAACTGGCTTTGACGTGGACTATGACAGCAAATGAAGCATAGTCTTTTCTGTGATTTGGCATACCTGCGAGGGGTGTCCAGAAGACTGTCATCTTCCTCTGGTTCACTGTCACACTCACAGTGCGAGGTCCGCTTTCTCTTTCTGCATTCACAACCATGCCCTTTCCTTTCACAGACCTCCTCCGACACCTCTTCAGTCGGTCGTGTAGATGTACTCTGAAATCTGCTGCCCAAAGACCCCATCGCTCATGCTGAGGATGTAACGTTAGAGAAAGTATAAATGAAGACATCTGACATATGGCTCGGTGATTCGCATCGTAACGACCTATTTATCAGCATCAACATATCGGTCATACATACATATACGGTTTCCTTGTGCTAGGCTTTAGAAAACTCTTCGACTATGATGATCTCTACACAGTAGCCTACCTAGATTGTACTTAACTGCATGTTGATGTTGACTGTTTACATTGATTAGCACGCTAATTAACGTTAAAGGCTAGCAAACGTAATAGTGCTACTTATCTAAAATTTGAGTCTTATGCTCGAAACAATGACATTGGAACTGGGATTAACTCGCTTATATTACATACACTTTTAAACGTATAGAACTACAGCAAGACAAAAAACGTATAAGAATATAACGTAAATGCCTTCCCAGGCTTGATGAGGTTAGCTAACATCATGTTGCTAACCTTAGCCATTGCCTAGTTATCTTTGCCACGAACAAAGTACAGTTTAGAATCTCAAGACGAAGTTGTAACTTGTTATGTTTGTGACTGAATATGTAAAGACCTTTAAGGCGTATTTACCAGAAAAAAACGAACAATAAAGTGACGAAATGAAGGCTGGTTAGCAGACACAGCAGCAAGCGGCGGCAGCAGCCCAGTCAGTCAGACAGCTGGTTAACGTTACTATCGTAGGCTAAACAGTCACCAAATCTATTGTTTATGTGTGATTATCTCTAATCCGGATTCAAACACAATCCATACTAATCGAAATGTTCTTATCAACCAATGAAGAAACACAGCGAAATGGCGTGGATTCCCATATAAAGCAAATTGGAATAAGATGGAATGTTTTGGTAGCTTCCTCTTTCTTCAAAACTGAAGTTGTAAAAAAATAATATCAACTGGTGCAATACCGCCACCACATGGCCTGAAAGACAAACTATTTTGACTGTAGCCATAGACTGCCAACCATAGACTGTAGAAAATTGTTAAAAACACTGAAGCTGGTAGCTACGCCCTCTACTTGCGCCTTCTGCAAGTAGGCCTACACCACTGATTGGCTACAGAGATTCTCTGGCTAAGCCAATCAGTGAGTGGTGTACTTGCAGTGTACTTCCAGGCAAAGATTCTAGAACAGAGCTCTGTTCTAGAATCTTTGCTTCCAGGTTTACCCCTTTCAAACAAAGATCCTTGATTACTAGCTCCGCTTTAACCCTCTCTGTTTCAAATTCAAATTCAAATTCAAATGTGCTTTATTGGCATGACTCAGAAAATAGTGTTGCCAAAGCAGTAACATGACAATACAAACATAAGCAATATTTGTTTTAAGGGAGGTCAAAGAAAGGAAACTTATCTAAACTAAAAGAAAGAAAACTTATGTTTAAAAAAACTTAAACATGTATTCTTAAATCTAAATTTAAAGGAAACTTATACAATAGTCTATATAAAACTATTTAACAAAAACTATATACTGTATGCGCTTTTTCTATGTGAAGTTTTCTCTTAAAATGTGGCAGGACTGTAAATATTGGTAGGCTAAGTGGGCACATTTATCTATTTCTCCCAGGAGGAATTGTAGTTTTTGTTCATTGGTGGCAGTCATAAAGCCGGGACAAGTGATTTCAATTTGTGGGTAGAATATAGCTCTTAAGTGTTGATAATTGGGACATTCTGTGAGGAAGTGGCATTCGTCCTCTACTACTCCAGTATTACAGAATTTACATATTCGATCTTCACGAGCTATCCAGGTTTTGCGGTGTCTACCCTTTTCTATTGCAAGGGAATGATCACTCAGTCGATACTTTGACAGGAGTTTTCTATGGACGATGGTTTTAATTTCATTTAAATATGGTGCCAATTTGTAATCAATTGAATAGTTCTGTAGCAGTGTAGCTTATTTACTTGTTCGATTTTGCATTTCCATGTGTTAATGTAGTTTTGTTTTGCTGTGTTCTCTACTTCTTTTGCTACTGAAGCAATACTTGAGCTGCAGTTTTACAGGTCGTGTTTTTGTATTATGAAGTTTAAGGGGTCACTCTCTGGGTGTTCACTCCTCAGCTGGGCAGCAGTGTGGTGATATTGCTCTGAATTGCTAGTCTGAAGATGATGCCAGAATTTGGTTGCTCTTTTTTGTATGTCTACAAGGAGGGGGAATCTTCCAAGCTCAGCTCTGCAGCCTAGATTAGGTGCACATCTGTTTAAACCTAGAATATTTTTACAGAATTCCAAATGTAATAATTCGGTTTGGCTTTTGTCCCATGTCCCATTTGCCCCAAATTTCGCTCCCGTATAGTAATATTGGCTTAACTAAGGAATCAAAGATCCATTTTTTTTTCCATAATTTGATGGAAGGATTATATTGAAATAGAGATTTTCTTAACATGTAGTATGTTTTGCGTGCTTTTTCGGATAGGTCTTTGATTGCGTTATCAAATTGCCCTGATGAAGAAATGGTCAGTCCTAAGTAGTTGTATTTTCTTACTTGTTCTAGTTGTTTTCCGCCAATGGTAAAATTATATTTATTTATGTTCGAATGTTTTCTCTGGAAAGTCATTATTTTAGTTTTTTCCATATTGATTGGAAGGGCCCAAGTTATGCTATATTCGTTCAAAAGAGAAAGGCTCTCTTGTAGTCCCTGTGCCGTTGACGATAGCAGGAGAAGATCATCTGCGTAAAGCAGGCATTTGATTTCTTTTCCCAAAAGATTGAGACCAGGCGAGGATGAATTTTGAATTTTATTAGCTAATTCATTGATATAAATGTTAAATAATGTAGGACTCAGGCAACAGCCCTGCCTCACTCCTTTTGTTTGAGGAAAGTAATCAGTTTGTTTGTTATTTATTTGATGTTTTCATACATGTCTTTAATGATGTTATATGTTTTACCACCAATTTCACAATCAAGTAGTTTCAGCAAGAGACCTTCATGCCAAACGGAGTCGAAGGCTTTGCTGAAATCCACAAAGCATCCATATATTTTTCCGTTTTTGACCTTTGTAACGTTTTCTTGTATCAGTGTCTGTAAAGTATAAATATGATCTGTTGTTCTATTTTTTTGTATGAAACCAATTTGAGAGGGGCTTAATATATTGTTTTTTTTTTATTAAGTTTGAAATTCGGTTATTGATTATACTACAGAATAATTTACCTAAATTGCTGCCTTGTGATATGCCTCTATAATTGTTTGGGTTAAATTTGTCACCATTTTTGTATATGGGGGTGATCTGACTAATTTTCCATTGGTCAGGAAAGTGGCCTGAGGATAATATTAAATTAAATAGTTTCAGGATTACTTGTTTAATTTTGGGGGTGCTATGTTTCAACATTTCATTATAAATTCCATCAGTGCCGCATGATTTTCTATTTTTCAGTTTTTTTATTTTAGTGTTCAATTCAGATAATGTTATAGCTGAGTCTAATTCATTTAATTGATCTTTTTGTGTTTTTTCAAGTGTTTTTAAATAGTTTGTTAGTTTTTGTTGTGCCAGGTTTAGTTCATCTCTTTTGTATACATTTTCAAAATGGTCAACCCATGTTTTTCCATTTGCTATTGGGATACAATTTTCTTTTTTGGGGTTGTTAAGGTTTTTCCACAGGTCCCAAAAAGTGTTTTGATCTAACGCATCATCAATTTCTACTAACTGGTTATGTATGTGATTGGCTTTTTTGCGTTTTAGAAGTGATTTGTATTTTTGTAGGGTGTTATGATATTTTATTTGAAGTTCCTGATTTGCTGGTTCTCTGTGTTTTTGGTTTGAATAAGATCGTAATTCTTTTCTTAGTAATAGGCAGTCTTTGTCAAACCATTTCTTTTTTTTGTTTTTCTTGCTATTAACTATTCCTTGTCTTTTTAAAGATTTTTTGGCTATTGTGGAAAATATTGTTGTTAATGTTTTGGTGGCTACATTGATGTTATCTTCAGACTTTTTAAATTTGGTGAACAGGAAGGAGTAGATCATGTTTTCGACCTCGATGCAATTTGACTGGGATGTGTATTGCTCTAGTCTGTCATCGCTCCATTTGTATTGAACTGGAAGTGGGTGTAGTGTACTCATAGGTTTTTGATGTTCTATACTGGATTTTTTCTTTAAGCTAATTATAATGTGGCAGTGATCTGACAGAGGCAACTGTGGCATTACTGTGAAATTATTTATTTGGTTGTGATCTAAATCTGTTATAGCATAATCCACCACACTGCTGCCCAGGGGTGAGCAATAAGTGAATTTACCCAGAGAGTCCCCCCTTGTTCTGCCATTAACAATAAACAGACCAAGAGATTTGCAAAGTTGTAACACCTCCTTGCCATGTCTATTGATGATGTTATCAAAATTGTTCCTGTGACTACTTATATTGATGTTTTGTTCTAGTGAAGAAACATGTTTATATCCAGATATGTCAATGTAATCTAAATCGGTTCCTACTCTTGCATTAAGATTCGCCCATAATTAGAATCTTCCCAAATGACTGGAGTTCAATGATGTCAGATTTTAACGTTTCAAATATGTTTTCACTGTAATATGGAGATTCAAGAGGAGGAATGTATATGGCACATAAATAAGTGTCCTGTGTTGAGTTTGTGAGTTCTTTTTGATAGTTTCAACCATATGTGTGATGATCCTTTTCTTACTACATATATGTATTTATTAATGGCTTCTTTAAACCAAACAACAATTCCCCCTGAGTTCCTGCCGCATTTTATATTGGGATGTTTAATAGAAGGGACATTTATATCTCTGTAGGAAGGTAATGAATAATTTCCCTGTCCATTTTTACTCCACGTTTCCAGTGCTATGAATATATCTGAATTATTTACAGCATTTACAAAATCGCTATCTCTGATTTTCTCTCCGAAAGAAGAAGAGTGCATTCCTTGAACATTATAACAAATGATTTTAAGAAATGTCATTATAATGGTGTAGTTTGCCAGAAATAAGAATGTTTGTATACTCAAGTGCAATAATGATCCAATTGAGACACTGGTAAAGTATTATTTTTACCAGATAAATGACTAAACCTACAGAGAGATAAATATCCTATAGGTAGGTAAATTATATCTACGAAGACAAACAGACTTGTGAACACTCAACACAGAGACACAGACAAATACATACATGTTTAAGTTCACTGACAGACGCAGACATATTCTAACATACATACACTCCCACTTGCACACACATGCACAGAAACACAGACACACAGATACATACACACACACACACACAAACAAACAGGTATGCAATGTTGATTATGAATGTTATGCATAAGACAGAAATATAGTATACAATTAGATAGACTGACAAGTAGACATTTTTAAGTTTCTATACACATATTTACACACTCAGACACTCATACCCCCCTCCCCATCCCTCCCCCTACACTCTCCAACCATGCATATTGATATTTCTGTGCAGATAGGTAATGATTATGTCTATAGGCAAACATAAGAATACTGTATGTCTGAGCGTAGTCTACACACTTAAACCCACATATATAATACTCTAATACCCCCCTCCACATTTATTTTATTATAATAAAAAAAAAAAAAAAAAAGGAAAAACAAAACAAAACTGCAGGTTATTAAAGAAAAGAAAATGAAAAAGAATAAAAGTAATTGTGCACACACAAACACACACACATACACACACACACACACTTACACATACACAAAGTCCTATGTCTTCACATTTACAAAATGAATATTCATACAAAGTTTTTTTTTTTTTTTCACTAATGCAAGAGACTATCATATATAAGTTGAAGCATTGTTGTTATCTGAGTGAGATCTCTACAAGTACCTTTGTTAGAGGCGGCTGCTGCATAGGTAGGCCTATCGCCTCAACTGGTTTTGGCTGTCTTTGATGATGTTTGGCCTGCTGCTTTCAGAGCATGGTATTCTCACTCTATTTAATGCTGTGTCTTTGAGTTTTTTAGCAAATATTTTCATGCCCTCCTTATGTATGTGGACATTGTCATATAAATGTCTAATGGTAATGTCTGTATGGTGTGCAACCTTTACGTTGGGTATATCAGCACAGAAGGACACAACTTTGCCGTTGATTCTTTCAGTGACACTTACAGGAATATCCCGTCATTGGAAGTATAGATGAGATGATTACCTTTGCATCTGGATGTTTTGTGTGGCAGTTTGGATGGTGCTGATTAAGGCTTCTGCCACATCAGTTCTCCTGTCTTTAAGGTCATTAGTCCCTGTATGGATAATTATGTGAGATGGATTATTGAGTAAGCCTTTTTGTATTATGTCCTTAGCTGTGTGTGTCGTTGGACACCAAAATTTCTTGACTTGTCTTCTAGGGAAAAGTCGTCTGGGGTTCAGATGATTCCCATTAGAGTCGCACAGGATGATGATGTCATCCTTTTCCTTGCTTTGAGACTTTGTCCCTTGTTGTCCCTGACTGATGTTTGCTGAAGAGGAGGGTGGTCTGCTTTGGCAGGTGCGTTGCTGGGGTTTGGGAGGTTGGTCATGAGGTGAAGCTGGAGCTACAGGCACATTGACAGAGATTGTGGCACTTTCAGACAAGATGGGATTTTTGACTGATGGCTCACTGTTCCTGCTTTCCGGGTATGATCCCTTGGATTCTCTCTGTGCGTGCCATCCTCAACAGCTCTTCCTTCAGAGACCTCACCTCCTGCCGCAACTCTTGGTTGGCCTCCTCCAGCTGCCTTACTGCCGAGCAAAGTTGTTGCACCATGTTCCTGTCAGGGTGGATGATTTGGTCTTGAAGTTGTTGTAAGCTGAGAGCGGTTTCCTCTTTGAACATGATGTAGTCCTGTTCAAGTTGAACTATCACATCTCTCATTTTTGTGGTGTCAGAGGAGGGTGTCTTGGGGCCTGTATTACTGGGAGGACATGTAATAATAATAATAATAATAATAATAATAATAATAATAAAGCTTTATTTGTATAGCACCTTTCATACACAGAATGCAGCTCAAAGTGCTTTACATTTGAAACATGTAACACAATAATAGTCAGTCAGTCATTATCAATCACTTTTCTTTGCTGTTTATGTTATACTCAGCAACATATCAAAAATATAGAAAATGACGTCATAAGACTGGCAGCCTTAACCCTCTTACCCCCCACAAGCACGCCATATGGCAACTGTGGCAAGGAAAAACTCCCATATTCCAGGAAGAAACCTTGAGCAGAACCTGACTTAATAGGGGGGAGCCCATCCGCTTCTGGCTGGCTGCGCCCTCCAATAGTAGCAGATGTAGAATAATCTGAAAATGTAGTCTACAGGATAAGATGAGTTAACTAAAAGCTTTCCTGTACAGGTATGTTTTCAGATCTTTTTTAAAAATATTTACTGAACTTCGCCTGCTTGATGTACAGAGGCAGGGTGTTCCATAGTTTGGGGGCATAATGGATAAACGCAGCTTCTCCACTTTGTTTGTGGAGCACTTTGGGTACGATTAAAAGATTAGAATTGGATGATCTAAGTTTCCTTTGTGGTTGATAAGATATTAAAAGCTCAGAGATATATGAAGGTGCTATGCCATTCAGAGCTTTGTAAGTAATTAACATAACCTTAAAATCAATTCTATAGGAAATAGGGAGCCAGTGCAGTTCAGCCAACACAGGGGTGATGTGTTCTCTCTTCTTAGTCTTAGTTAAAAGTCTAGCCGCAGAGTTCTGTATGAGTGCCAATTTCTTTAGATGTTTTTGGGAAGACCAGTGAAAAGTGCATTGCAGTAGTCTAACCTGCTAGTGATAAAGGCGTGAATTAGCTTTTCTGCATCTTGTTGAGTTAAAAGGGGCGCACTTTGGCAATGTTTCTCAAGTGGAAATAGGCTGTCTGAGTAACTTTACTGATATGGGGCTTAAAACTTAACTCTGCATCTAAGATGACACCGAGGCTTGTTACTTTTGGTTTGACCTGGTGTGCCAAGTTCCCCAGATTACTAAGAATAATATCTCGCTTTAGTTTTGGTCCAACCAGAAGTACCTCTGTTTTGTCATCATTTAGTTTCAAAAGTTTTTGCTCATCCACTGATTAATGGAGGTTAGGCATGCAGTGAGGGAGCAAAGGCCATCTGGGTTAGTTGGCTCCACAGAAAGATACAATTGGGTATCATCATGTAGCTGTGGAAGTTTACATTATGCTGACTTATGACGTTTCCCAATGGGAGCATATATATAGAAAATAGCAGGGGACCAAGGCAGCTCCCTGGGCCACACCAAAAGGCAAGTCATGTTTTTCAGATACATGATCTCCTAGACTGATATAAAAATCTCTGCCAGTAATGTAGGTTTGAAACCAGTTTAGAGCATTATCAGAGAGACCCACCCACTTTGCAAGGCGGTGAATTAGGATGCTATGATCAATGGTGTCAAATGCCGCACTCAAATCCAGAAGAATAAGGATTGAGACTTTGTTTGAGTCGGTAGCTAGTCTGAGATCATTGACTATCTTTACTAGAGCCGTTTCTGTGCTGTGATTTGATCTAAAACCTGATTGGAATTTTTCAAGGATACTGTTTTCGTTGAGGAAATTATTTAACTGATTGCAAACAACTTTTTTTCAAGTACTTTGCTCAAAAACGATAGATTTGATATAGGCCTGTAGTTGCTCAGATTGGTATGGTCAAGTTTTGACTTTTTTAAGTAAAGGTTTCACAACAGCGGTTTTAAAAGCAGTTGGAAATATACCTGTTTCTAATGAGGTATTTATTACCTTGAGAAAAAAAGGGAGCTAAGCCTTCATATACTTTTTTTTGAGGAATGTAGTAGGGATTGGATCTAAAACACATGTTGAAGAGCCGGTTTGAGTTATAATTTTACCAAGCTCAGATTGAGTAATAGTGCTAAAGGACCTTAATTTTGGGGGCTGTTTTTGGGTGTACTATCAAACATATTACTTGTGTTACCAATAGCCTCCCTTATAGAAATGACTTTGTTTTTGAAGAAGTCTGCAAATTCTTCGCATCTTAGAGAGGATGCCTGACTGAGTGTGTCAAAAGGTGTTTGATGCAATAGCCTATCAATGGTAGAGAACAACACCCTAGAGTTTCTACTGTTTTCAGCAATTACCTTAGAGAAGTGGTTCCTCCTCTCATTCGAATAGCTCTATTATAATTTGCAATTTTTTCTTTTTAGAATGGCACGGTGAACCTGTAACTTAGTTTTTTCTCCATGTTCTCTCAGCTTTCCTACATGATCTTTTTTAGATCATGGATATTTTTCGTTCATCCAAGGTGTCAGTTTGCTACAGGGCCTTTTTTTTAGTCTTTTAAGGGTGCCACTCTGTCAAGCAGAGCCTAATTCACGATTAAGAGCCTCTACCATTTGATCAATGGGATGATGTAAAATATCTAAATTTATGGAGTCTATAAGAGCTATGAACTGCTGTTCTGCTCTAATGTCCAAGAGTCGCGATTTGATTGCAATTTCGGGATGAATTTTTGGAGTATGTAGTACAATATTAAAAAGATACACAATGATGATCAGACATATTTATATCATTTACTGATAAGTCTGTGACTTCTATCCCTCTGGAAATGACTAGATCGAGGGTGTTGCCAAGGTTGTGGGTGGGTCCTGTAACATGCTGCTTTAGCTCTAAACTGTCCAACACATTAAGGAACTTACTGGCTTTAGCATCAGTTGTCTTATTGACATGAATATTGAAGTCGCCATTTACAATTATCCGATCATAGCTAGTGATGATGAGCGACATAAGTTCAGAAAACTGGTCGAGAAAGCCAGTCCATAGTTTAGGAGGGCGGTATAAGGTTAATAGAAGTACAACTGGGTCAGCCTTCAGAGTGAGGGCAATATACTCAAAGGAAGCGAATTCGCCAAAGTTGACTCGTGTGCAACTATATTTGTTTGAGAGAATGGAGGCAATTCCACCACCTCGTTTGCCTTGTCTAATTGAGTGGAAGAAATTATAATTTGGGGGACAAGTCTCAACAAGAACAGCTTCGCTGTCTGAAGTCAGCCAGGTTTCAACAAGAAACAGAAAATCCAATTTTTTTTTCACTAATAAAATCATTGATTGCAAAGGTTTTGGTAGTAAGTGCACCTATATTTAGTAAACCCATGTTAGCTGAAAATGCCTCTGGCTTTTGAGGAATATGCTGAGGTATGGAAAGAATATTTGTTAGGTTTCTAGTTTTAAATTTGTCTTTTCTTTTTACTATACGTTGGGTAGAAATCAACGTTGGAATAGAACTATAAGCATAAGTCATGCTATTGCATGACACAGCTTGATCTATGGTAGTAGTATTGTATGTTACCCTGCAGAAAACATTCTCAGACCCATCCACATGTATAATGCCATTCGAATCAATACCTGGGGGGGCGTGAATCTGTAATATTTTCTACAGAATGTCAATGTCTCAGTGTGGACGCTATGTTGTCAGAGAGTAGCCTGGCTCCATGTTGGTTTGGGTGGAGACCATCACGCTTCAGCATACTGGGCCTCTCCCAGAACAAGCCCCAGTTGTTGACATAGGGGATGCTTAGGGAAGCGCAGTAGCGTTTGAGCCAGGTGTGGAGATCGAACAGTCTGGACCATCTCTCAGCACCTTTTCTGTAGGTAGGGAGAGGCCCAGAGATGACAAAGCGTTTTTCTGTGCCCATCAGAGTGGTGATGAGAGTTTTGTAGTTTTCCTGCAGTGCTACTGACTGCTTATCTCTGATGTCGTTAGGTGCCCACGTGTAACGATGATGTTGTTGACCTTGGTGTGGCGGGCCAGGATGCTTGGGAGTTTCTGCTGGATGTCAAGGACCTTGGCACCAGGGAAGCAGTAGACCTTGGAGGGACCGCTACATGATGGGGGAATGCAGAGGTCTCTAACCATGGAACTGCCGATGACCAGGGTGGAGGTTGATGAGGTCCGGGGGGGGGGGTCGGGGGGGCGCCGACTTTGAGGAGGGACCAGGATGGTTGTCTCGGGGCTGGAGGGGCTCCTCATCCTCGGTCAGAATGGCATAGCGATTTTCCAGTCGTATAGGTTGGGCTGGGCCTGAGTGCCGTCCGGACCGTCTGCCGTGCTTGTGATGCTTGCTTCTACGCCATGGCTCAGGCTGGTGTGGAGTGGAGCTGGCCAGCAGAGCAGGCTTGGTTCTCAGCAGAGGCCGGGGAGAGGCAACAGGGACAGAAGTTGCATTAGTGCATGGCATGGTTAAAGTATTGGAGGACAGAGTGAAATCAGGGCATCTGGCATTTGTATGTGTAAGAGAGGTAACGTTACTTACGGAGAGAAAGGTGTCGAGGAACTGTTCATCCTTCTCAATCTGATGGAGGGTCGCTATTCTGGCTTCGAGTTCCACTATCTTTTCGCTGAGAAGGACGCATGAGTCGCAGCCTGGTGCACAGCTGAGGGGAGGCATCGTGTCGCGGCGAGGGCTCGCCGGTGTCAACTGTTTTTTAAACGTTTGTTTGCTAGTTGGCTAGCAACAGCGATATCGTGCAGTTCCTTGATAACTCGAACACAGGTAGCGGGTAAGTAATCTGAGAAGATCTCACTTTTATATTGAGTCACTAGTTTTGAGAGACGTTAGAAGGAATTTGATGCTTTCTTCTTCCAGATATCGTTTCCTTGGCCCGGTATTATTTGCAGCCCTTGATACTGGCTTAACGTTTAACGTTAACGTAATGGGGTTATGTACATGTTGGCTATTTGAGTTAGTCTCAGCTCCTGATGTAATAGTAATAGTCTCCACCACCTGGTCTTTTTTGATATTCAGAGCTTTTTCTTTGAGTTCTTTAAATTTGCTCTGAAATTGAACGAGACTTGCTTCAGTTCCTTGTACCATTACAGTCCCATTATGATACAGGTTAACTGTCACCTTAAAGTCCTTTGCCCCCTCTAGTGTAATCTGTCTTCCTCTGCTGATGCCTCCTTTTCTCACACATTTCCAGACAGTGCAGAGGGTGGTATGCCATACTGTGGGGTGATTTGTGAAGAACAGGAGGTTACACAGGACCTTGTTGTCATCCAGTCCCATGTAATCGGAGATCAGTGCTTCTGGATGTTCTCTCATGATGTTTTCTTTCATTATTTTCTTTTCTTTGGCTGTTTTTACAGTGTTGGGATAAGATATTTCCAACTCATCATCATTTGTGAAAAATGCCTCAGCCTTAGCCATGTTTTCTTCTAATCCAGCATCCATTATGATGTCATTAAGTGGCGGTTTGGCTAACTCTTCCAACAATTAGCTTCTTGTAGGTTTGATTTCTTGATGATTTTTTGGCTTTTGAAAATTGACTCAGAGGTCTTACCTTGACAGTTTGTTGCCTCTGTTGTTTCTATTCAACTTCCCAATAAAAACTATTACACTTTGAGTAAGTATAACAAACTTTTTCTGGCAAAAAAATTGTAGTTTCAGGAGCTAATTTTTCTTGCTGCCATTTGTCAAGCAGAGTTTTAGAATATTCTTTCTTTTACTGTCTGCTGTTGCCTGGTGACGCTTAGCCTGGGTGGTGCTAGCCGCTGGATGTGGATGTCCCCGCCCCGTCGCATAGCCTACAAATACCGCTGTGAAAAAGCAGCGTGTGCGGCGGCAACAGGATCGGGGTAAGTGAATGTAGTGTTGAAAGTTTCAATTCATGAATTATCGAGATTAAAGTTGATATTATGTGTAAACTTTATTCTTAAAATTTCGAGTTTGATGTCGACACGTAGAGATTAAAGTCGGCATGATATTTCAACTTTATTCTCAGAATTTTGAGTTTAAGGCGAGACACGGCAGGTGTAAACATCGCACTGGTAAATTTAGAGATTTTGAGCTAGTATGTTACCTTAGCATGTATTCTATCACACTACTACAACAAAAAAGTCCGATTTACACATTTAGGTGTTTATTTCATTATATTGTGTCTACTCGCGCCTGTATATTTCTCCTTGCATGCACTCCCGCGACCGTGGTCCAAAACATATCATGTGTACTACCGTTGGAAAGCTCTGTTTTTCCTGTATCACGCTATGTGATCCATATATGGACACTTCCTTTGTATCAGCAACCAATCGCGAAAGTTCAAAGGCGAGTCTAGGCTGAGAACGGAATCTCATTGGCTGTCTTTCAAGGCTGTTTTCTCAATGTGAGTTTTCTCTCACACTCTGAGCTCAAAAAGTTACATACACCAAACTTTCTAGACTTATGCCTAACTATATGTCGAAGATTTCTACAGAGGGGTTTGTTGATATATTATTCCTAGCCTGACTTACATGACATTTTATGCCTAAAAACATGGAAAAAATCGATTTTTTAGGGCTAGTGACATAATTTTCTGATTTACAGGATAACAAAAGTAGATATTCATAAATCCCTCTGTAAATGTTTCCCCATCTAATATCTGAACACAATGAAAACATCATTTTGAACCTAGCTGTATCCAATGCTCAGGTTTCGTGCCTTAAAATGTATGCAAATTAGCGCATATTTAATTAGATAATGCCTAATTTGCATATGTAAACATTAAATTACAGCAAACTTGTAATACATTTTTTTCTCATATTAATGTAAGTAATCAACTGGGGAAGTTTCATAGTGATATCTGCTTGTTAAAAATTTTACCCTATTCACCTGTAGTGTCTCGCCTTAATGTCAACATGTCGACATTTGACCAACAACTCAAAATTCTGAGCAATATGAAGATATTTTGGTCCACTGTCTATTTTAGTTGATGCTTAGTTGAGGAAAGTCTTTGAGGAGGGATGAAATTAAGTTTGCCATAGGACAGCGTTTTTCAAACCCCTTTCTACCCACTACTGGGTCGCGGAGACATGCCAGGTGGGGCGCGAACTGACGTGAAAAACAGGGATTTTTACATTTTTATGTTTTATCTGTAGCCTAGGCCAAGGTAGAACCCGATGCGCAATGTGTTATTCATAGGGAAGCGCTCGTGTCAAGGCAGCTTAGTCCCGACCTGAATGAGATTTTGAACAAGGTTGTGAGGGTGGTGAATTTCATCAAGACCCGGCTCTTAAACGCGCGTCTGCTCCGCAGTTTGCGAGGAGATGGGAGCTGACTACACAGCTGTTTCACAGCGAGGCAATTGGTGGCTTTCCCGAGGTGAAGTGCTGTCGCGCTTGTTTGAGCTCCGTGTCGCCTCTTCTTGGAGGAAGAGCGCATACGAATCTGTAAGCACGTTCACTAATGAACAGTTCTTGATGAAGCTGGCCTATCAGCGATATATTTGGAAAGCTCAATGAGTTAAATCTCTAGTTAGGCTACAAGGCAAAGACAAGCACCTACCTTCCCTTGAATTTCCCCTGGGGATCAATAAAGTATCTATCTATCAATCTCTATCTATCTCTATCTCTATCTAATGCCTTTGAGAATCTGAGTGAAATCGTTGAAACGTGTGATTCGGGAGCCACTCCATGTATTAAACAGTAGGCCTACATCACATCCCTGCAAAGTTTGTTTCAAAAAGATTTCCCAACCAGCAGTGCTCAGTATGACTGGATTATGGATCCATGTAATGCAGCATAGCCTATTTCATTGAACATATTGTACAATGATGTAAAATATTGGCCTGTGCTTGCTAATATGTTGCTGGAAAACTGAAATATGTGTTATATATGAAATATTTAATTTACAGTGGCACATTATGTATGCATTTTTATTGATATTATATCTGCAGCACCAGCTGATTTTAACTCTGCTGAAGAGGATATATTTAGAACTTGTCGTTATTTCAATAAATTTGACAATTTTAAGCTTGATCTACTTTCTTAGAGTGATGATGGACAGGTGGGGCTCAGAAATGCCCCCTTGATCAAAGTGGGGATTGAAAGAAAAACCACTGCCATAGGGAATTCTTCATAGGCCTTCTTTGCCACCATTTTTACTGATTGTGCTACAGACTCTTTGGATCTTAGATTGTTTGTCCCCTCCTCTAGACTCCTCCCCTTCTCTCCAAAGGTTTTCTGAAGTTTTTTGCAGCTGAAATGGCAAACCAGGTGGGTGCCTTTTTCCAAATAATGATCTTGTGGACTCAAAAAACCTTCTGTGGCAGTCAGATTGGGCCTAATGTTCCTAACCAACTGAATGTATGCATTTTGTCTTAACATAAATGTATTTTATTTAAAGTTAAGTAAATGTTATGCACTTTGTGTGATGTTTAACATAGTAAATTATTTAAGCATTGTTTGTTGCCATGTGAATGCATGGAGCATCTTTATAATTGAAATAAATATGCTGCAGGTTCCTATTCCATGTGTGGACAACCAACAAGGGTGTGGTGTGAAGGTGTATGAGGACAAGACATTTTACAACTCTCCTCTTCCTCAGGTAGGAATGTGTCATAATTAAACCTGGCATAACAGGTAGTGTTATACCACTATGTGTAGTGCATTGGAAGTACAGTGGAAATACAAATCTACGTGCAAAAGTTGTCTCGATAGGATAATGAACAAACTTTATATATAACCTGACCAGGTGTCCTTACACTTTTATTTTCAATTAGTCATGGCAAACACTCCAAAAATGCTCACAGGCCTCTGCAGGCCTAACTAAATTATTCAGCTCAGGATGTCAGTGCAGGTGTGCCTTTACAAATTAATAATGATAATAGCCACTGATTAACTACAGGTAGTGACATCACTGAACCCCCATCTGTCAGACAGTGCTTTCCCTACCATGTGACCTAACCTATCCTAGCAGTCTGCATTTGTTCAATGATTCCACTCTACATTAAAAGCACAACATGCATGCTGTGTAAATCCAGTGCTGGGTTAATATTTGAGATGAGCCTTCTCCTCTCTGAGGAGATGGAACCTTTACATTCCCTGCGATTTCGCGGGCATAAACAAATAACAAATAATCATTGGCTGAGTATAAAATTCAAATAAAAGCAAACAAACAAAGACATTTGATTGGTTGACATGTACAGTATTCCACCACTACACAACCATGACAAACCCAAAGCATTGTGGTCATTGTAGTGACGGTCAAACGGTGCAGTAACAAACACTAGAAACAGATTCCACAGGTGCTTACAAAGTCATAACAAACATGATGTCAGATCCCTGTGCAGGTTGTGGACAACCCAAAAGGGGCTGATGTTCTTGTTTACTACGACAAGACTTTCTACAAGAGCCCCCATTACCAGGTATGGACACCTCACTAATTACAGTGTGTTTCATAAGTGTCAGAGCGACAGGCCTGATATTCTCATCACTTTCTCTCATCACTGTCTCCAGGCAAACAGACATGGTCGACTCAGCACAACTTCAGGAACTGTGCCATTTTTCCAGTGATAAATTATGAAGTGGTATGTGTCAATATCTTAATATGTATTTCTTTGTTCAATCTGACATACCTGTAATAGGACTCGTAGTTATCAAAACTTTTAAAGTTCACACTCTGCCCATCTCACAGAGATCCCTTCACAGTCAGACCTGCACTTCCTCCAGATCTCTATGGTTGTCATGGTGCTACTGCCTACCAGCCATCAGCCTCAGTGGTGGTGCCCCAGCCTTTCTGCTGCAACCAAGCTCAGGAACAAATCCACCTTTTTCTCAGCATGCACTGCTCTACTCTTTCATACTGTATTTATTTTCTATACTTTTTATTATTTTTATTATTTTATGCATAGTGAAATGCTCTTGAAGCCTGTTCTTTTGGCGATGCGTTTTGCCAACAAAGGTTGATTTGTTAGTGATTTTGTCTTTGATTGTAAATAGGCTGGTTGTTGATTGGCCGCTGTTATGAAATCCCCTACTTGTAGCACAAGGAATTATCTCTCCAGTGTGTATTTGAAATATATTTATTGTATCCTGTTTAAATTATCTCTGTACTTATTAGAGCCACCAAAGTGCCACTTTCCACACCTCCCTCTACACTAACACTTCTGTGACCTCTGACTGCACTGGCTGTCCACTAGACCACTGTGTTACTGCTTACACTGTCTACACTGTTTACGAGCTATATTAGCCGATATGTACAACCCCTTACTGCAAAGCTATCCTTGCACTGCTGCTATATCTTATATTACTATATTTCCATTGTTGTGTGTGGTGTCATAAGCTACTGGGACCTTGAATTTCCCCTTGAGGATCAATCAAGAATCTATCTATCTGTCTGTCTATCTGTGAAACAGCATGAGCCTCAAGGATGCTGAGTAAAATCTTCAATGTGACCAAAACTTGCTCAGGGTATAGGCTTTCATTAAGAAGTCGCTTAACTTGTTACAAGTGTACTTTTTTCTACGACACATGTTGTTCTCAGCTTTTTATGTTCTGTTACTTTCCTTAAATTTTATTTTCTAAGAGTTGGAAATTGACCATAGAAGCACAGCCCAGTCGTTCAGCCTTAGTCAAAATGTTACCTGCACTCCCTGTATCTTCCTAAATATCACGAGGAAAAGCAAAAGAGAAAAGGAAAAGAGACTCCAATCTGGGCGTTGGGAGCGTAGTGGTTAAATTATGCTATAGCTAGAAAAAGTTGTGTTCGATTCTCAGCTGCCACCGTTGTGCCCTTTATGTTCCGGGGAGACTGGCCCTTCTAATAGTTTAAATATGTAAATAGCTTTTGATAAAAGCGTAATATATAAATAAATATATATTTCTTTCAGTCTCATTCAGTCTTTTTAAAAGTGTCAATAACTGAAAGTTTTGCAAGTCTGGGGTATGATCTCCTTCTGGGGGTATGATGATCTCCTCCCATAGCTGCCAGAGTGTAACAGAATCAAAGATCCTTGATTACTAGCAAGATAGAGCAACGTAATTCGTTACTATGGGAGCAAAACGGGACAGTTCCGGTCTGCATAAGTGGGAGTGTCACCCTACGTCACTAAATAAACTTTCTCTCTTAATAAGCAATAAGAACAAATAAACATAATTGTGTTCACAGTATTATTGTATATAATCGTGTATGATACCAATGAATCATTCTTTAGGACATGATATGAATAATTTAATTAGTCATGTGAACCGAGCTAGCTTGCTAGCTAACGCTAGCTTAAAATGCTATACAAGTGGATGGGAGTAGCTATGGCAATAGTACAGCTATGCGCTAACAAGTGACTAGTTGAAGGACTTCGCTTAAACTTAATATACTGTTGCAAATTCACTTGAGCGTAAACTATCCACTTTAACTAATGTCAGTAATGTTATTCAGCTAGTTGTCATTTCAAAGAAATTACACTTCTCCGTTTAAAATGTTACCTTAGCTAAGAGGCTAGCTAGCATGCTAACAACCGGACAGTAACTGGCAGCAGCATGGTCTGATATTAGGTTATTTTATTACAAATCCGAACACTAAAAAATTACACTTTTAGGCTTGAAATGATCCCAAACACTTACAGATTATGACAAAACTTTCCAAAAAAAACTCAACAAATCCAGAAAGACATAATGACCAATTTATTGGTAAAATTCCACAAGTCTCCATTGACATTAGTGCAGCGAGGGTTTACTCTGGTCTGCATAAAGGGGGATTTCCCCCCCTCCCCCTTGCAATAATCGAACGCGGAAATTGTCGAACGTTTGCGCCTCTCGCTCCGCTTTAACCCTCTCTGACAGAATGTTTGCTCGGTACACTGAAAACAGAGCAAAAGCTCCCTGATCACACCGATACTCTTATGCCCATCATCACATGTGTTCTAATTCTAAATCTAATTGTCCTATCGAGCTGGTTTCAACATGCACAGGGAACAGGCCAAATTCGGCGTGAAATTAAAATAGGTGTATATAAGGCTTATAACATTTATCCAGTAGCACAGACCCCTTACTGTCTCTATGGCACAGAAGTCTGTCAAATCGTGTCAAATAGAGAGTAATAATGACTGAACGACAGGTGCTTGTTGATGTAGTGACAAACGCAGGCCTCCCTGCCGAAAGTTGGCCCTGTTTCATTTTTAACGTTGGAAAACAGTGGACGTGAAATTAGAATACCAGAGGAAGACTCGCTTCCTCTGCATGTTGTTTATCATCATTCCCCTAATTTCAAGTTAAGTAAAATGCCACTTAAAATCAAAACACGATTTCAGACTATTTTCTCAGTGTGTTTATAACTGCGCCGAAAGTGTTACAGCAAGCTCATAGTTAACCCTTTCCGTGGTTAATCTCTGCGCCATTGCTCTGCGAGCTCGTGGTATGTTTACGGAGAAGGCGCGCGCGAAAACCTTGGAACCCAAGAGCCCGAGGAAGGAAGGGGGTTCAGAACATTAATTGTCCGCACTTAGAAATGGAAGAACAGAAGGAGAATATCCACCATCAACCTGAAAATAAGAATCCAGCTGAATCTGGCGTCCGTGACATCTCCCTTGTAAGTAAATGTGAGCGTTTTCGTCATAAGTGTCTCTTGGAAATCAGCAGTTGGGGAAATAATGTTGGACAGGTCACGTTGACGTTAGCTAACTTTGTCACTTGGCTAACCTGCTCCGCCTTAACAATCTTTGCTGTTACTAAGCGTGTCAGATTGAATTTACGAACGTACCCCAAGCAAGCAGATAGCGGTTTTCTGATTGAATGGCCCAAGTGTTCACGATGTTTTCTGTATGTTGATTAGACGTTTCAACAGTCGTTTGGCATTGGGCTAAGTAACGTAGAATTACCACTGTCATTTTAGCGTGGCTGTGACTGTCTCGTCAGATACTCAAGAACACGTCATATCAACTGTTGTCTCGCTTAAGATTTGTTGTCAAAACATGGCAGCATATTATAATTTAAATATTTTGTGTTATTTGGCTTTATACATAGTCAGTGTGTTCTTATAGTATACGTTCATTTATAATTTAAACTTACTACTTTGGCTGGCTAGTCCTGCTAGCTGTTTGTTTACATTCAGACACATGTAGATAGATAGATAGATAGATAGATACTTTATTGATCCCCAAGGGGAAATTCAAGGGTCTCAGTAGCATACAGACATCACACACAACATGCACTTACAGCAGAACTGGTAAACATAAGTATAAGTATAAACATATAACTAAACTCCACTGTACAACAAAGACAGTAGAAGATAAGAAAACTAACACAACTAAATATTAAATACACTATATAAATTAAATTAAGAAAGTCCACTGTGCTTGAGGGTGATCAAGCATAAGACGCTTGTAGTGACAGGGCCGGGACTGGTAAGGTGCTAACGGGAGTGAGTGTCATGGTGAAGGTCCAAAAAGTAGTCCAACCATAGTCCTTTAGTTATGTGTGCATGGCAAGGTGCTCAAGAGAGTGAGTGTCATGGTGAAGGTGCAAAAAGTAGTCCAACATTAGTCCAACAGTAAGGTCTAGAGACCAGCATAAATAATATGGACAAATAGGAGAGTAAAGTATAATGTAGACAAGGTAAAATAAGAAAAACTATTTCAGTGCAAGAACAGGTTGAGGTAATAGGTTTATAGCCATTCATTCATTCAGTATTGTAGCAGAAGCCTGACCGCAGCCATTGATCATGTGTGCTAATATAGCATGAAAAACAGTGTAGCAGTAAAACAGTAGTGAAAACATTAGGCTGTGAACATTAGTAAAACAGTAGTAAAGCAGTAGTGGGCAGTCAGTACTCAAACATGGAGAGGGTGGAGAGGCAGACAGACTAAGCAGAGAAGTCTATCTCTCCTCTTCCCTTTAGTGAGGCATTGAACAGTTCAGTGGCCCTAGGAACAAATGACTTCCTCAGCATTTCAGTTGTGCATGGCAGTGAGCGAAGTCTCCAGCTGATCAAGCTCTTTTGGTTTTTGATAGTGCTGTAGTGGATGACATTCATTGTCCAAGATGTTGATCAGTTTGTTTAGGGTCCTTTTGTCAGATATTGAAGTGATGCACTCCAGTTCAGCTCCCACTACAGAGCCAGCCTTCCTTACCAGCCTGTCAAGTCGCCCAGCATCCTTCTTCTTTGTGCTTCCTCCCCAGCATACCACTGCATAGAAGAGGGCGCTGGCCACAACAGACTAGTAGACCATCCTGAGGAGCTTGCTGCACACATTGAAGGACCGCAGCCTCCTCAGGAAGTACAGCCTGCTCTGTCCTTTCTTGTAGAGTGCACCAGTGTTGGCTGACCAGTTTATTGTCCAGGTGGAGACCCAGATACTTGTAGGTGCTTACCACCTCCACATTGACCCCATCAATGGAGACTGGTAGCAGAGCGGGTTTTGACCTGTGGAAATCCACCACCATCTCCTTGGTCTTTGAAGTGTTGAGTTGAAGGTGATTGAGTTTGCACCACTGCACAAAGTCCTCCACCAGGCTCCTGTACTCCTCTTGCTCGTCCCTGATACACCCCACAATTGCAGTATCATCACTTCTGCATGTGGCATGACTCGGTGTTGTAGCAGAAGTCAGATGTGTACAGGGTGAACAGGACTGGAGAGAGCACAGTTCCCAGTTCCGGTGCTGCTGATCACAGTGTCAGAGAGGCAGTTCTTCAGTCTGACGAACTGGTCGCTCGTATGTCATGTAGCGAACGTCTGACGTTTAATCAACACAATATCGGTTCTTCTCCTCAGATGAAAACTGGTTGCCCTCCGGGTGGCAGTACGGTGGATCCGGTGCCAGCTATATCACCTTCGCACGGGGAGTTCAGCGACCCCGTGTACAAAGAGATCGCTCTGGCCAACGGGCACATCAACCGCATGAGCCGGGACGAGCTCCGTGCCAAGCTGTACGAGCTGAAGCTGGACACGAGGTTAGAGCTGCGCCTGTGTTATGGGATGTGTTACAGGAAGTGCAAAACCTAGTGGATAACCTGCAAAAGCACGTCACTTGCTCAAAATGGATAGTCCATTCCTCAAAAGCAAGTATTTATGTCAATGAAACTGCCAGTGTCATCAAAATGAGAAGTCTTGACACAATTGTTTTTGAACAAGGTAGTCAAATGGCTTTGTCATGTTTTCTTTACGACAGTTTATGCTCTCAGTGTTTTCCCATGCAGAAAAAGGTCAGAACTCGGTGACACTACCTGAAAATGCTCAAGACAGCACTATACAGTACTTGTACAGCCATTTGAAAACTACAGTAAAGTTACAAATTGCTGTAGTTAGGGGAGTAAGTGAGTACAAGACACTGAATATGTACGTTTCCCTGTTTTACTGTATATGCTCTTTGCAATTCTACAGCATTGTGACAGAATTTGATAACTAGTTCACCAATTTTGTATGTAATGACTCAAGCAGCCGTGGGGCAGCCGTGGCCCACTGGTTAGCACTCTGGACTTGTAACCGGAGGGTTGCTGGTTCGAGCCCCGACCAGTGGGCCGTGGCTGAAGTGCCCTTGAGCAAGGCACCCAACCCCTCACTACTCCACCAGCGCCGCCGTTGTAGCAGGCAGCTCACTGCGCCGGGATTAGTGTGTGCTTCACCTCACTGTGTGTTCACTGTGTACTGTTTGTGTTTCACTAATTCACCGATTGGGTTAAATGCAGAGACCAAATTTCCCTCACGGGATCAAAAAAGTGAATATACTTATACTTATACTTAGCAATGAAATTAAGACTATTAGTTTTATTTGGAATGACTATTCAGCATCCATAAGTATAGTTCATTTTAACTGACATGACAAAGCAACTGATACATGTTCAAAAGCATTTGCAATTTGTTCAGATGAAGGAGAAATTGCTACTATGATGTGCACAAATGACTAAATGTTGTGGAGGTTGAACTAATAGTTATGAGAATTTTCATTCTGATCTGAGAAAAGCACCAAAGTGACTGAGAAAAACTGTAATTGATATGGGTGGGTGAGAAACACATGCAACAGGCAGGCATCACAGCACTTCTTGAAAGTAGGCTGTTTGTGAAAGGGCTATGACCCGATATGGGGCTGTCAAGATTATGGGTAATCAGATATACTGTCTCCTAATCAGATTCTCTCTCTCTCTTCTGGTTAGGGGCATTCCCCTCTACACAACCACAAAGATCCCCAGATGTTTTGGATAGGAAGGACATTTTCTAAAAACATTATTTGCATCCATTTGTCTCCAACTATGTGTAGCCTAGTAATCAATATTTCTATGATATTATAAATCAATTAACCCTAACACTATAAACCATCCTCAGGAAGGAAGATGCTGAAAAGGAAAAATGCCGTTTTTTGCCCCAACAATTACATTATGTTTGTATGGCCATATACTCTCTATGCTGGTGAAAAAGACTGACATGGAAGGTTAGCCTAGAAATCTAGACACAATTTGCAGCCAGGGTCTAGCAACTCTCTATTGGCTTGCGATCTGGAAAAACCAAACTTCGGTCAGGGCAATCACATTGTGTGTGGAGTCGGTGGATGGGCTTAACCAGTGCTGTAGTCTTGTTAGCTGTAGTGGATACACTGTGATGTACGGTAGTAGTTAGCTGTAGTCGGTATACTGTGATCAAATGTTAATACGTATCCTTGCCTATTTTAAGTGGGTATACTGAGATGGTGATGCTTTTTAAGTGGTGGGGAAAACTAGCACGAATTAAACACTTTTTAATTAAACGTAACTTACAAAGACATCGTAAAACACTGACAATGTTTCAGCTCTGAACAAAACCGCTCAGGAGTTAATTAAGCAGAAGTTGAACGTGGGTTTTGTTTCATTCGTCCCTCCTGGCTGAGACAAATGAAACAGCATGGGGGACGAAAGAAACATACAGCTTAAGCTATGTAAACTCCCCAGTTCCCACAACTTCAATATTCAATATCATGAATGGTAGGCTATACTGCATAGTCATGCATATCACATAGACTACACCATGGGCTTAACATAATGACGGCAGAGTTGCGACGGTGCCGCGTGAATTCCCTGCTACTTGAAAACAAAGAAGATGGATGCTGCTGCTGGCGAACAGCGGTCTTTGAATTGCGACTTGTTAAGCATTTTTTTAAGTTGGCAAAAGTTTGATCAACCAGCCAACTAGCTCTGCTGATAGGAAAACGCATGGGACTCATGAGTTGTAGCGCTATCGTATTGCGTGCAGAGGGACAAAGACAACTGTTTATCCCGCCCCTCGTATTGAGCACTGCCAATGGTGAGTTCCCAGACCCTACATCTTGATGGCTAATGGAAGGTAGTATCTTTCAAAAAAGAATAGGCAGTATATGACTGCAAATTATAAACCTATTGGCCTTGTTTGCTCATACTGTAAGTGGCTGATACCCATGCAGAAAAATAATGATAATGACCGTGACAATGACCACAACAAGAATGCATAAGAGACTTGTGTAAATATTTTACACACATTTTTATTTTTTGTGCTGGGATATTGTACAACAATATTGAAAGTTGTTGTAAATCACCTTGGATAGCAATCTCTGAAGTGTGGAATTTTATTAATTTAACGTTGGTGCACATCATTTTCAGCATGAGAGTGGAGACCTACAGCTGCAGTACAGCTTACCTGATGGCACTTTCCAATCCTCTCTCTCTCTCTGTGTGTATGTGTGTGTGTGTGTGTGTGTGTGTGTGTGTGTGTGTGTGTGTGTGTGTGTTTTAGAGGTGTGAAAGACGTTCTGAAGAAACGTTTGAAGAGCTACTACAAGAAGCAAAAATTGACGCTCTCGACAGCAGAGGCAGAGAAGACCGGCACGTTCTACGACTTCATCTGTGTGGTCGACTTTGAGGCCACTTGTGAAGAGAGCAACCCTCTGGACTTCGAGCACGAGATCATCGAGTTCCCCATCGTCCTCATCGACACACACACACTGGAGATTGTGAGTGGGTGACGGAAAATGCCAGTGTTCCATGCATAAATATTTCCTTATTCTCTCTATTGGTCTGTCTGTTGTTTGTTGGCATGTTGATGTAGAGTATGGATAATATATATGATGTGTGAAATGCCCTCATGCATTCTAATGTTGCTGTCCTCCAACAAGTGGAAGAAACTGCAGTAATAGCTGCGTTAGCTGAGATTCGGGTTTTGTGCCTGTTTGGTGAGAGGTGGTTTGAAGCGCCAGGTCGTTCTGTTTCAGGTCGACACCTTTCAGGAGTATGTGAGGCCAGAGGTCAACCCCAAGCTGTCGGATTTCTGCGTTCAGCTAACCGGGATCACACAGGTGAGGTGTTCTGTGCTAGTGCAGGGGTTTTCAACCACTGCTCTGTGGCCTCCTGGTGGCCAATGAGGGTATTGCTGGTGGTCCCTGACCATGCATTTATTATGTAGTTTCAGGGTGACACTCACTATTTATTATTCAGTGGTGGTCCTCAGGTAGCTTCCTTTGTTAGAAAGTCCCTGGGTCACAATCAGTTGAAAACATGTTCTACTGCTGTATAATGTGCAACATCAGAACTCTGGAGACAGGCTGGAGCAGAGTTGGTATTTAAGCGATAATGATTAAAACGTGTTCATGCGTTCAAATGTGTAAAGGGTGTGCTGCAATAGTGTTGCCACCTAAATCATATCACTTTAGATAAAAGCATTAGCTAAACAACACCAACTGTACTTAAATCCTGAAGAGTATGTACATGTCCACTCGTCACTACACACGTTTCATAGACGAGACAATTAATTGTTAATTGCTTAGTAACAGTTGAATTCTACAATTCAAATAATTATTTTGTTTTAGTAAGAGTCCAATTTTTAACCAAACATGATTTATATAATTATTTTTAGAAAATGGTAGATGACGCAGACACCTTTCCCTCGGTGCTCCGGCGAGTGGTCAGTTGGCTGCAGGACAAAGAGCTCGGCACCAAATACAGATACACACTACTGACAGATGGGTAAGCACAGACACACACCAAATACAGATAAACATTACTGACAGCACTGACACACACCAAATACAGATAAACATTACTGACAGCACAGGCACACACCAAATATAGATACACACTACTGACAGCACTGACACACACCAAATGCAGATACACACTACTGACAGCACTGACACACACCAAATACAGATACACACTACTGACAGACGGATAAACACAGACACTCACCAAATACAGATACACACTACTGACAGATGGATAAGCACAGACACTCACCAAATACAGATACACACTACTGACAGACAGATAAGCACAGACGCTCACAGAATACAGATACACACAACTGACAGACGAGTAAACACTACTGACAGCGCAAATACACAGTCCCTATAGACAGATAAGCACTGATAGACAATTAATAATACATCTTGTAGAAATCACATGTACTATACTGAGGCCCCCCAAATTCCTCTAGGTTCTGGCCAAGGTCCCCCTTTTGCAAGATGTCTTATTAAACCCATCAATGATACTACGTCAAATGTAAAAATAAATTAAGCTCATTCTCTATCTGTTTAGCCATGGAGCATACAGTGTGTAAAAGATGCATTTGGGGCTTTTCTGCTTCATGAAAGCTGTTATTCCACTGTTATTCCCAGTCATAGCCACGGCTCGGTCTGAACACACTTTCACAGAACCAGACCAGTCAAGTCCATTTGCCTTATTGTACTCGTCCAAAACTTGAAAAATATCCATCCCTTTGGCTCTTCTTTCAAAAAGGTGTCCATTTTAGCAGAGCTAGCCACTTAGTTTAAACTCTGTGGATGTCATGGAGTTTACGTACTACACGAACAGTTTACGTGATAATGAAGGTGTTTGAATACTAGCCGGTAACCTCCCCTGGTAGGTCCCCCCTGTGGTTTGCAGCTGTGTGAAATCTAATCAAAATGCTACAGTCTACCATCAGATTATTCAGTATAGAAGGGCAGCAACAATTAAAGGGGAACTTGGCAACTATTTCAACTTAATAAACCTGTTTAGTGACCTGTTCCGGTGAAAATGGTGACTTTCCCCGCTCCCCCTAGCGTCCCCATGTGGAAAACCAACCTTGCAACGTTGGGACTACCGTCCCGGTAAGAGAAGTGAGAAACAAGAAACGTGTTTTAAATCGTGTTTCTTACCTTATTACATCCACATTATTCTGCCGAACTTATGCTAACCGCTTCGCTAGCTGTAAACAACATCCCCTCCTTAGCACTATTGAGAGGGCGTTGCTCTGCTGAGCACATGAAAAATTGTGCCAGTAGCATCGCCGGTTCGAGTCCGGCTTGATGCTTCGTTGTCACGCGGTCTCCTGTCGGGGCAGCCGTGGCCTACGTGTTAGCGCTTCGGACTTGTAACCGGAGGGTTGCCGGTTTGAACCCCGACCAGTAGGCACGGCTGAAGTGCCCTTGAGCAAGGCACCTAACCCCTCACTGCTCCCCGAGCACCGCTGTTGTTGCAGGCAGCTCACTGCGCCGGGATTAGTGTGTGCTTCACCTCACTGTGTGTTCACTGTGTACTGAGTGTGTTTCACTAATTCACGCATTGGGATAAATGCAGAGACCAAATTTCCCTCACGGGATGTGCTTTTATCGTTACTTTTTTCCACAATTTGAGATTTCATAATGCACAACTTCTTCAGCAGAGGGGGGAAATATAGCTAATCCTTCCAAGGGGGATTTTAATCAATTTGTCAACTATTTCATTAATCAACAACTTTTTTAGTAATCAATTATGCGGTGTGGAGGGAAAAGCTCTCTTTCCAGCTTAACATTTTTATATATATTTTCATATTTTCTGGTTTACTTACTCCTGTGTAACCGTGAAATTTAATGTCTTTGGTATGTTGACAAAACAAGGTATTTGAGGACATCATCTTGGCTGGGAATCTTGGACATTTTTTCACCATGTAATCAATTAATCAAGAAAATGATCAACAAAGAAATATATCAAAATAATAGTTTTTCCAGACCTACAACTGAGTACAAAACACAGAATACACAGTGTATTTGTATATTTGATAACTTGATTTGAATGAGTCTGATGGGAATTATGCATCCTGAGATTGCAATTTTTTCCCCCAGATCTTGGGACATGAGCAAGTTCCTCAACATTCAGTGCAGAATTAGTGGACTCCGATATCCACCCTTTGCCAGGAAGTGGATCAATATCAGAAAATCCTATGGGAACTTTTACAAGGTATGATTGTGATTATGAAATTGTAACTGTCATTATATATATAAAAAAAAGATTAACATTTCTGCATGACATGATGTGCATTTCTGAGGACATTCTTATACTGAACACAGCAGTTGACACCACTAACAAACACACACTGGGGGGGAAAAAGACAAGAGAAGAAACAGCCAAGCCAAAAACCAAACACATAAAAACATCACACACAAAAGAGAAGGAGAGGGGAGTGACCGCTGAATTACCGAACTATCACTACACTATGGTCATGAAATGTTAGTTTTCTGGGTATAAAGTAAATATCTGTCTAATGTAGGGATGCACCGATACTGTATATTGGCCAATATCGGCCTGTTTTCTGCTATGATTTTAAATTTTTCTACTCTACTAAAGGCTATAAACCCAGTAAACAAACAAAGAAAAAAATATTGGTATCAGCATTGGCTATCGGCCAAATCGGCGGACGCTAATGTTGTTAATCTGTCGTAATCACATCAGAGGTCAGAAGGGGCAAAGAAAATCGAAAGGCTTTTATTTTAAATCCTTTGTTACAAATATGCCTAAAATATGATATTTCTAATAATTTAAAATAAAATAAAAATCCCCCACTTGCTGTCTCGTGATCCCAGGGTGGGCCCGGACCCCTACTTTGGGAACCTACTTTGGGAACATAACCATAACAAGTATGGCACTCAATAGAGACCTATGCCAAGTGCTTCCTCCATCAGTGAGCTTGGTTGTTTAGTTAGTTGGTTGGTTAGTTAGTTGGTTGGTTGGTTTGCTAGGTGAACAATTGTTTTGAATAGTGAATAGCGGTTTGTCAGGTATTATTACGATACAATTACACAGTCATTTTTTTTTTATCAACAGTGAGCCAAATATAGCTTGGAGACTTTTTTGTCCTGGATATTGCAAAGAAATATTTATGAGATTCCTCACATGAGTTGCCATCTTCCTGTTTCCTTTTGGTAACTTATCAGTTCAAGAGAACTGCAAAGATTCAGCCATGTCAAAGATGCTTCAAAGTATAATAGTTTCGTCCTTGGCCCATGTAGGACATTTCCACCAAGTTACATGAAACTTGAGCCAACTTTTTAAAATGTAATCCTGCTAAAAAAAACTAACTAACTAATGAATCAACAGGCATGGGTAAAAACATAATATCCTTGGTGGACATAATAACCATAACAACTGGTGTTCTGCTCTTGCAGGTTCCTCGTACCAATACCAAGCTGAGCAGCATGCTGGAGAAGCTAGGGTTGCAGTACGAGGGGCGGCCCCACTGTGGTCTGGACGACGCGCGCAACATTGCACGCATCGCCCTGCGCATGCTGCAGGATGGCTGCCAGCTGCGTGTCAACGAGCACTTGCACGAAGGCCAGCTCCAGGGTGTGCCCAGCTCTGCTCCGCCTGAGGGTGCGCCACCCCCACACAACCCCAAGGGTCGACACTAGACCCGCCAGGACAGGACAGGGCCTCGGAGAGATCCTCACTCAGAGATCACGGAGTCACTGCCTTTACAGGGTTCTCATTGTGATGTCATAGAATTAGAATCCATTACGATTTGTCAGCACATCAATTCTCTAGTGCACAGATTGTGAGCTCACAAAAATGGAATCCATTATTTTCCCTATTGTACTGATTGTGACATCAAAGAAATAAAATCCCACTACTGAGAAAATGAAGTAGGAGAATAAAATGCTTGCATCTGAGATGCAGATGAGGGCTCAGGATAATTCACCTGCCCCTCACAGCATGGACTCAATCAGGAACAGCTGCTCTCTGCTCTTCCTCTCTAGCACATGTATCAAAATATCTGTCCCAATAGAGCTTTCTATTCCATCCTTTTCATCATCCCTTTCATGCGGTGCCTTGAAAAAACATGAGGACTGACATTTGTGATGAGTTTCCAGGCATTCCAAGGGGGCTGCAATCTTTTGAACTGTGGTCCTACAGTTGTGTACACTTGTGTATCACATTTTGTGCTCGTCTGGGCCTGAGCGGTGACCGCTCAGATTCATGTCTTCTGTCGTCTTTCTTTGCCATGACACTCTTATGTCGATGGAAAAGATAAATATTGCGATTCATATAATGTTTTGCACAGATAAGATGGATTACACAAATGCTTTTTTGTTGATCTGTCTTGCCTCTTCAATAAATACATTGCCCATACATTTTTTCATGGGTATTTCATGAACCATTTTTCGTTGGGTATTTAATGGGTATTTCAAATATACACTGAAGAGATGTTAAATTCCTCGTGCTATAGGGTACACACAGCGGCCAATCTACAACCAAGCCTATTTACCATCAAAACCAAAATCATTAACAAATCATTAACAAAAACATCACCAACCGAACAGCCTTCAAGAGCATTTCACTGGGGTTATCAAGCAGGCATCTTCCTTCATAGACGTTTTATTGAATTGGGCCCACGACACCTCCAGAATGCTCAACAGTGGTGTTTGGTGTCCCAGACTCACCCTCCTCCACACTCATGATGGGTCCTCTACCAATAAATACCGGCAACAAACCAAACCAGACAGCACAAAATACAAACAGGCTTCACTTGCCAGTGCGTATGCCTCATTGATGTGGGCTCTAAGCGAAGCTAGAAGCCTAATCGCCCAGAGAAAAGAACCAAACCAGGAACAATGTATAAATAAATGCATTAAGAGAACCATTGCCTAAATACTGATGCATCATGGCCATTTCCATTCGATTTTAAAGCAGCCCATCACCCATATAAAAGATTACATAGACAAAGGACAACTTCACATATTGAAACTAGAGTTCTTCAGTCAGTCTCAACCGTGACATAGAGACCATAGTGCAATATTCAAACATTACTTCAAATTCAATCACCAAAATACATTCCAACATTAGCTGCTTAAACTATAATACAACTGCATATCATGTGCCATGTGACCAACATGGGTTATTCTAACAATGCTCAAACACTCTCTTAGTAGTGTGGTATCCTTTTTGTAGACAATATGAGGATGCTCAACTGATCTGTGAAGCTCTCCTGGAGGGCATTCTGAGTTCATGGTTAGGTGACAGGTGTTATTCAGAGTAAGTGGTAAATCTCATAATAGATGAGCCCTATATAGGTTTGTTTCTACAACACCTGGCAAAAATTATGGAATCACCAGTTTTGGAGGATGTTCATTCGGCTGTTTTAGAATGAACAATGAAGCCATAGGGTTATTCTATTACAGGCATGTCTGGCCCGCGTTCAGATTTAATACGGCCCGCAACTTTGGTTTTACAATGTATTTTAGTATCACCCTTCTCATTAGTTTCAGTAAGTTACCTGTTTCTTGGACAATCTGAAAAATATGCTCTTGGATTTATGGCACGTGTTGTACTAATCTTTTGAATAAGGTTTGCCTATAACTGCTGGTGTTATGTACTTGCAGATGTGCACAAAATATTAGCCTACTTTCTGAATTAAGTCATTATGTTTAAAATGAACACGAGGTTAAGATTTTTGTATCAAGTTTAAGGTATTCCATACAGGTTGTCCTATGTTATTTGACTCCAGATATGAAAGAAAGGCAGAGCAGCAGATTTGTTCATGCTTCAGTGGTTTAGATTTGGTTACATTGGCATTTAAAAAAAATATATCATTGTGACAGTGAAAATAAAATGGTTATAGAATAGTGCATTTGTATGTAACATAATGTTTAAGACAAATCAGAGGGGACCATTGGCCCCTGGGCATCTTCATATGATCAAATCTTTAAAAAAAACACCCGTTATATTACATCTATTACTAGCCTACTACTTTGACATCATTTAGGTTTGACACTAAACTACTCTGGTGGTATGGTTCAGACAACCTCTTAGGATCTCTGATCTGTAGCCTGTGTTGGAAAAACAAGCCAACATAACTTTTTGTACAAGTGCGAGTTAAACTCGTTCTATGCATCTCAGGAACTACTTATTGTATTCTCCCCGACAGGGGGAGGCAGACCCAAGTATAACAGTAATTTTCTGTTGCAGATTAAATCTTTGCTGCTATTTGTAGACTTTTGAAAATCGTTAGGGCCTAATTGTCTTATTTTTTATCCAGTTAAATGCCAGCTCCCTTTGCAGTGCATATTACGTCGTTGTAAATTAATGATTTCTATTTCAGAATGTGATCTAGTTTACAAATCGACCAAATTAGTGTCGTTATAGTTTATAGGCTAACCTACTTTACTTTTGAACTCTACAACCATGAAAACATCTTGCGAAATTATTAACATGCTGAAGAACAATGAGATTGTTAAAAGTTAGGCTATTAATTTACCAATTATCTGTGAAAATATTTAAAGCCAACGATAAAAAAAAAGTAAACGATTTAGGCCTATATAAATATGAAATGTGATGCCTTGCCATTTTTATTCAGTAGGCTATGTTCACCTTACATTTTATTCTGCCCGCTTCTTGACTATGAGCGTTTCCTTCTCCGGGAAGGTGGGCTCTGCATTCTGACGCAGTATAATAGGCGGTGCTGGTGTTTTCCTCTGAGTAACTGCAGTCGGTGAGAACACACACACACACATACACGCAGGAGGAGGAGGAGGTACAAGCGGACAGAGACGAGGCGCCGTGCGGTTAGTGATTTGAATCGAATCTATTTGCCTACTAAATGTCGGCACGGGCTTGAATGCGGTGGTACTGGAGCACGCACTGGCGGTGCCAGGCGAACTGCCTGCCTTCCAAACTGGACCCGTTTCACCTTTGATGGTTTCATGTGTCCGGTACTATTCGATGGCGCAGCGCTTGAAGATGCACGAAACACCGCTGTATCGTCTAGGGCGCCTGCAAGCGATTGAAAAGCTCGATGGATTTTGCGCTCAGGATGTATTTGATTGTGTTGTTGTTACGTTTCCACGGAATGTCGAACCCGTGAGGACTTCCGCACAGTGCATGGGAATCGATGAAGCATGCGGAGCTATCACCATGTTGCCAGGATAAATGATGATTACCCTCAATGAAAACAAGGAGGAGGGGTCTAGCTGCAGTACCATGGCTGAAAAGGAGAACAATCTAAAGACAGCCAGGTTATGGAGAGATGCAGCTTTGCGCTCCAGAAAGCTGAGGAGTGACCTGCGCCAGCTTACCCTCAGCACTAAAAATAGCCAAAAAATTACTCTTCCCGAAAACATCAAGGACATCGAGGTTCTGAACGTGGGTAACAACTGCCTTCAGGAACTCCCTGAGGGGTTGGGATCAACGTTGACGAAACTGCGTATCCTTATCCTTCGCAGAAACAAGTTTGCCACTGTTCCCCAAGCAGTGTTTTTGCTCAGTCAGTTGGTAGAGCTGGATATTAGCCATAATTGCCTGAGTCATTTTTCGGAAGATATTGTGCTGCTGAAGGGCTTGAAAAAGCTCTGCATTAGCCACAACAAAATTCAGTACCTGCCCTCGGGAATTGGAGCTCTACAGTGCTTGGAGGAGCTGGATATCAGTTTCAATGAGCTCCATGATTTTCCCAGGTCCTTCTCCCAGCTCAGGAAGCTCCGCACACTGGATGCGGATCACAACAAGCTACACCATTTTCCTCTGGAAATCCTGGCTTTAAGTGACCTGGAGGAACTAGACTGCTCTGGGAATAAATTTGAGTGTCTCCCCAATAACATTATGATGCTGGAGTCTATCAAAATCATGTGGCTTAGCAACACTCTAATATCATCTTTGCCAGAGACTTTCTGTGACCTCCAAAACCTGGAGAGCCTCATGCTGGATGGCAACGTGCTGGCAACTCTGCCCCAGTCTTTTGGGAAGCTGCAAAAGCTGAAAATGCTTAATCTCTCCTCGAACCTGTTTGAGGATTTCCCCCAAGTCATCCTCCGAATCCGCGCTCTGGAGGAGTTGTATTTGAGCAGAAACAGACTGACATTTCTCCCAGAGGAGCTTGGCCAGCTGATCAAGTTGGCCAACTTGTGGCTGGACAATAACAAAATCACCTATCTTCCAGACTCAATTGTGGATCTGGAGAGACTCGAGGAGCTCGTTTTACAGGGTAACCAAATTGCCATTCTTCCGGACAACTTTGGAAAGCTCGCCAAAGTGAACATTTGGAAGGTGAAGGATAATCCTCTCATTCAGCCTCCCTATGAGGTCTGCATGAAAGGTATCCCTTACATAGCAGCCTATCAGAAAGAGCTGGCCAACTCTCAGCCTGCAGTGAAGCCCAGATTAAAGCTGGTGTTAATGGGGCAGAAGAATGCGGGGAAAACCTGCCTCAGGCAGTGTGTTGTCAACAAAGCACAGGACGCAAAGACCCAGGCGGGAAACAATGGCATCGACGTGACGAACTGGGTGGCGGACATCGCCAGAAGTCTCACGTTTATAGTTTACGATCTGTCAGGGATGCAGAACTATGACCTGATCAAGCCCTTCTTCCTCTCCCCGGGGGCCCTCTATATCCTGGTGGTGAATCTGAAAACGTATTCCCCCCGGAGCTTCAAAGACCACGTGGGCTTCTTCCTCCACCTGCTGAGTGCCAAGGTGCCCCACGCGGTGGTGCTGATGGTGGGCACGCACATGGACCTGTGCGAGGAGGTGGAGCTGGAGGAGAAGTGCCTGGACATCCACCGGCAGATCTCGCTGCAGGAGCGGCACGCTACCGACTGCCTGCGGAGCATGGCCGAGCAGGTGGACGAGGCACTGGCGCTGGGCTTCGACGTGCGGACGTCCAGCCCGCACGTGCTCTTCTACGGCGTGTCCGACAAGAACCTGCGGCGCAAAAAGGCCCAGCTGCAGTACCTGCTCAACCACCGGCTGCAGATCCTGTCGCCGGTGCTGCGCGTGAGCTGCGCGGGTGAGGAGCAGCGCAACGTCGATCGGCTCAAGGAGAAGCTGATGTCGGTCGCCGACCACCGGGATATCTTCCCCAACCTCCACCGCGTGCTGCCCAAGTCCTGGCAGATGCTGGAGGAGCTCCACGTCAAGCCGCAGGACCTCTGGCTCTCCTGGTGGGACTCGGCGCGCCTGGGCCTCCAGGCGGGGCTGACCGAGGACCGTCTGCAGAGCGCGCTCTCCTACCTGCACGAGTCCGGGAAGCTGCTCTACTTCGAGGACAGCCTCACGCTCAAGGAGTACGTCTTCCACAACCTGCCGCGCTTCATCGCCATCCTCAACGTCTTCTTCCAGCGCGACGCCGACGTCATGCTGGACCGCCTGCTGGCCGAGACTGACGGGGAGGACCGCGTGCGCGCCGCGCAGATGAAGCACCTGGCCGAGGGCTTCCTGCAAAACGGCCTGCTGCCGTCCAACGTCATCCGGCTGCTGTTGCAGCCTCTCGTCCAGACGCAGCAGGACCTGTCGCTCATCATGGAGCTGCTGGAGAAGATGGGCGTCTGCTACTGCATCAACAAGCCACGCACCAAGCCGCTCAACGGCGCCACCGTCTGGTACAAGTTCCCCAGTCACGTGAGCAACGAGGAGCCGCACGGCCAGGACTGGTGGGTGAGCGGGACGTCGGGGGCGGCAGGTGGGGTGACGCCCGTGTCCAGCCAGCTCTTCTCCGTGGAGCAGCTGCAGATCGAGTACAGTTTCCCCTTCCTGTTCCCGCCGGGTCTGTTCGCACGCTACAGCGCCCAGATCAACGCGCACGTGGTGCAGCGCTCCGACAGCCGCCACCAGATCTTCGCCTACCGCGGCAAGGTGCCCGTGGTGGTCAGCTACCGGCCCTCCCGCACGCGGCTGCAGGCTGAGGTGTTGTCCATAGCCAGCTACGCGTCTTTGCCAAATATCTGGACAGCTTGGCAGGCCGTCACCCCCCTGGTGGAAGAGTTGAATGTCCTTCTGCTGGAGTGGCCAGGCCTCCACTACTCGGTGCATGTCCTGTGTTCCAAGTGCCTGAAACGAGGCTCGCCAAACCCACATTCCTTCCCAGGTAATTCCCTCTCCGTCGTCCTTCTCCAGCTTTGGCAGGTCAGATGGCACCTGCACTAGACAGACAGACAGAAGTGACCTATATACTCTATCGTTCTGATCTAGGCTATGTGAATTGTTTTGATTTTAGGCCTTTACATGCTTCATTTAGTATAGGCCAAATTGAGTCTTTGTAGTGGTGATGTCAAATCATATAAGTACATAGCGACCTAGTGATGGATAATGTCTCAACAGGACTTGTTTATTGAGGTCGGTGTTTTGTAAATAATGGCTTATTGCACATAAATTTGAAGTGTTTTGGTATATCAAAACAGGAGCATATTATAGTATAGGTTTATGCATTAAAGTCCTTTCAGTTCTGTGTACTATAGATTGTTTTGTTTTGTATAGTCTTGTGTGGGGGCAATGACAAGGCATGTTTGCCTCTTTCTCAACTGAAAGGCTTGCTGGCTTGCTGGTGTGTGCCTAAGTTGACATTAAATATTGACACAAAGTGTGGCAACGGTTTAAATAGGGGAGACGGGGCACACAATGGAACTGAGGTGGTAGACTGGGGACGTGTGTGTGTGTGTGTGTGTGTGAGAGAGAGAGAGAGAGAGAGAGAGAAAGAGAAGAGGGGGGGTAAAAAGCCCCACCTAGAAACAGAAATTGGTTGGGACCAGCTTGTCTTACTGACTGAGGATCAGGGTGTGTCAACTGCACTGACATGGTTGTAGAAGCTGGAGGAGGTTGTCATGACAACAAACCATGCCTTTTTGTCCATCCGTTGTGTGTGTCTGTGTCTCTGTGTGTGTGTGTGTATGTGTAGGTGTATGTGTGTGTCTGTGTTTGTAAAATTCTGTAGTGTTGTGAATGAAACATCTGTCTGAGCGTTTATTCGGACCGGACTGGACTGGACCATCCCCTCTGTCCAGAAATGGTATTGACCGTTCCTTTGTGAGCCCGCTCAGTGGGGCTGCCAAATGCAGGGAATGACGTGAGGCTGATGACCATGCGTGCGATCCTCTGCTTCAGACGAGACCACATTCCCGCCCGTGGCATTGAGACGCTGTTGTGTGAACGTGCTGAAAACAGAGCCGTCGGTTGCGCTGGTCTTTCATCCATTTTGTCAGTGCTTTCTGACTGCGTAATTTAATCAGTGGAGAGGCAGGGAGGGGCTGCCTGTTTCCAGGAGCCACGCAGCAGCAGCAGCAGCGGCAGCAGCAGTTGTGCATCTGTCATAAGGCATGATGGGTACAGAGCTCCAACTCCCTCCTGCTGCTACACCCAAAATTATTTCCTCTCTTCTCTCTCACCCTCTCTGCCCCTCTCCACTCCCTCTTTCCTCCTTCCCCCTCTCTCTCTCTCTCTCTCTGTCTCACTCTCTTTCTCTCTCTCCCTCTCTCTCTCTCCACCCTTTCTCTCCCTCTTTCCTCCTTCCCTCTCTCTCTCTCTCTCTCTCTCTCTCTCTCCCTCTCTCTCTCCACCCTTTCTCTCCCTCTTTCCTCCTACCTTCTCCCTCCCTCTCCGCCTCCTCTTCCTCCTCCCCGTTGACCTCACCCCGTCTCCCTGTGCTGGCTTCGGATGCGTCTGTCGGGGTTTGCTTTGGCTGCCGCCGTGGGTTAGTTCATGTCTGTGGTCGGCGCTGGTTTAAATCATTTACCATACCCTGCCTGTGAGCTCTGCTGCTCTGCTGATGGTACATCACAGCAAGCACTCTTTCTCTCTCTAGCTCTCCAACTCTCTCTCTCTCTCTCTCTCTTTCTCGCTCTCTCTTTCTTTCTTTCTTTCTTTCTTTCTTTCTTTCTTTCTTTCTTTCTTTCTCTCTCTCTCTCTCTCTCTAGTCCATGCCAGGGTGGCATTCAGAATCCTGATTTTGTTCAATAGAATCCACCAATTCATGTTAATATAGTTAGCATAGTGCTGTTTTGGAAGACAACGAGTATTGTGAAAGGCAGGAGGGGTGAGGAGGGGTGAGGAGGGGTGCGGTGTCATTTCATGTGTTAGCTTGCTGTAGATGTGCTGCTGTGTTGTGTTGTGATCTCCCGATGGCCTCCTAATAGAGAGCAGTGCTGCTGTGTGCAGTAGCCCAAGAGGAGACTCTGTCTGCTCGTATAGAGACAGCTGGCCTCTGGAGAAATCAAACACTTCCTGTATAGGCCACTCCCATTAGCTGTCAATCACTGAGCCCTGAAGTGGTTTGGCAGAGTGTGGCTCGTCTAAAAAAGAGAACTGATTAGAAAAAACAATCCAACCTCTTCACGACAGCAACTGATTGGGTTCTTAATTTTCACCAGCAGAAGGGGGCTTATGTAAGAGGTACAGAAAGGGCACATGTCCGTCCTGTCGGGTGTTGTTTTGGCCGATAGCAGTGGGGGAAATCTGTAAAAGTGTGTCTTTCATACAGCCTAACGAGGCAGAAAGAGATGCGGCATCAGATGCCAGTGCTCCTGGCAAGAGTAGAAAGAAAACTTTCACTGTGTGTGTGTGATTAGCGGACCATGGAGAATGACCCTCAGCTCTGTTTTTTATGATGTTTAGGGGAAAGGGTTAGGGCCATAGCTGGTGGCTCTGTTTCCATGACGCTATATTTATGATGTTGTATATGTTTCTATGGACACACCAGATCTGTGTTGTTACCGTGATTAGGGTTCACTGGAGACACAGAGCCTCTCTTCCGTTCCAAAGACGTGGAACCAGCACTGCTACGTAGCCTACAGATGAAATCAGGATAGAATCCAGACTCTATTTCTGTGCAAACAAACCTCAGTTAAAATGAATATAAAAAAATATAAAATGCAGTTCATCTGCATGCTGTTTCTTCACCCAGATTGCCCATGCTACTTTTGGTTGCAAAGATTGTCGTATTTTACTGGTTAGCCTTTTCTTTTCAGGAGGTGTGCTGAGACTCGCACAAGGTATTTGCTGTTTTGGGAGCCGGGCTGAGCAGCGTCTGTTCAGCCAATCTGTTAATGTTACCCAGGTGTGCTGGAGTGGCTCTGCCAAGTTGACCATCTTCTGCAGTTTGGCTGCGGGCCGCGCTTTGAGCCGCGGTGTGTGTTGCGTGCGAGGCTCGGAACAGGATGTGTTTTTTGCTTCCTGAAGCACTTGAGACTCCCCGTCCCGTCCCGTTCCCATGGCATCGCATCACAGCAGCCCTTCCCCCGGTCAGCGCAGAACTCTGTGTGTGTGTGTGTCAGACCCAGGTTAAAGAGAAGCAGACACCATGAGGCCCGTGTGTGTGTGTGTGTGTGCGTGTGCGTGTGTGTGTGCGTGCCGTGCGCATACACACTGACATCTGCTGAAGTTGAGCCTGGCCTTCGGAGGTCTGGCAGCAGAGGGAACAACACGAGTCGCCCTGCCTGCCTGCTGAGAGAAGAGGCCAATCAGTTACACCTGCATGTTGCCATGACACTGTCCTGCTCCTCTGTTTGTCACAACAACAACAACAACAACAACAACAAGTCGCAGAAGGCCAAAATGCTGCTCGTTGATAATGCTGACATATGTCAACACTGCACTAATTTGGTTGTAAAATGTTGTAATGAGTAAATGAGTAATTTTGAAGTTTTAGTAATGCCTAGTTAAAGACCACACTTAATGCATAAAGGTAACCTAGCAACATGGTGGTTAGCATGACATAGCTTTTCCCCGTTGTTGCCCCAGTGACGTGAAACAGTGGGTAAGTGAAGATCTGATTACATCCAGCCCTGGGCCCAAGTTGTGCAGTGCAGTTTTTCATCAGGCCAAATTTGGGAATGATATTTTTGGCCAAACTCACTTGTTGATTCAGTCTTGGGGCTCCACTCTCGCACAGACTAAACATGGCAGACGGAGCTCAGAGAACGCTGGGTCCCTGTTACTGCCCGGCACAAATAGCAGCGCGCTGGCTAATACATCTGACCCCAGTCTAGCATGGGTTTGATTTGGGTCTAGTATGGGTCTAGCCTTAGACTAGCATGCTGATTCAGTCTAGCACGGGTTTGGTTTGGGTCTAGTATGGGTCTAGCCTTAGACTAGCATGGGCCTAATCCTGATCTTGTGGATCAGAAGCGATTCTGACCCAGTGTGGATTTAGACTACGTAACTGCTGTAGGGGCAGAGTACGGACTGTGTTACTGCGTTACTGCTCTAGGTGCAGACCCATACTGTGTCACTGCTCTAGGTGCAGACCCATACTGTGTCACTGCTCTAGGTGCAGACCCGTACTGTGTCACTGCTCTAGGTGCAGACCTGTACTGTGTTACTGCTCTAGGGGCAGAGTACGGTCTGTGTCACTGTTCTAAACGCAGACTCGGTCTCTTGGCTTCAGCTGCTTTGGATTCCCTTTCATGTTGTTCCCACTGGCTCGCCTCCACACCACACCGGAGCAGACCTCTCCATTTTTAATTACTGCTCAGTGGCCTTTAAGTAACCTTAACTTTAACAGGGCTGTGTGTGTGTGTGTGTGTGTGTGGACATAGAGTTGTGTTGTGTAGTTGTGTGGTTAGAGGTATGTGAAATAGAAAGTGTGTGTGCGTGAGAGAGAGAGAGAGAAAGGTGTGTGTGTGTGTGTGTGTGTGAAAATAATGAGGTGTTAATTATTGTATGCACCTCTCTCAGGTCTTTAAATGGCTGTTGAATAATGCAGTCCAGTGTAGCTGGCAGTCATGGAATCTTCATCAACACATTGATCTTCTCCTCCTCTCAGGTCTCTCCACCTTAGAAAAGTCCAACTGCACAAATAGATAAATAGCATCTAGTCCACTCATGGCTCCCATACTGGCTCTTCTAATGTCCAGCTCCTTATACAGGGAGTTTCCAGCACAGTTTCTGTCAAGCAGCGAGCAGTCTGTCATGTTCTCATTTTCACCCTTGTCGGTATGAGTTACCAGTTTTTTTGTCCTGCTTCTTGTTTCAAATGGATCACTGGTCACTGAGTCTATTTGTGTAAGTGGGTTATCAGAGCTCCAGACGTTTTAGCCTCCCGTGGATTCTCACCTCCTGCTCTTTTGAAGTATGTATGAAATGGAGATGCTGCTTCTACCTTTTGCATTCCTGTCCTGACCTGCTCTGGGCTGTTTTCCCCGCTCCAAATTCCCCAATGCCTCTAAAGTCCCCTTGCACTGTGGTGGAACGCACGTCAGTGATGGCTGAGGATGTTTGCAGTTCCTGTAAATCTGTTTACAGCTAGCGTTCCCCTGCTCCGATGCCGTGTGCCCGGCTCGCTAACACGGTACAGTAACCGGGTCCAGTGTAGGGGTGAGAGGCCTGGCGGGGAGCCGGCTTGGACACGCAGCCAGAGAGGGACACTTGAACCTCTCCTGTGGTCTCGGCCGAGGGTGGGGATTGGGGTGGTAGGTGTGTGAGAGAAATCAGAGCCAGCTCAGCTCCCCCCCAAAGGCAAAAGGCATGTCCACCACTGCATGCCAGGGCAACTTTCTCCTCACCTTCCTCTCGCTGTGCTCTCTCTGATGCCAGGGTGACCAGGCTGGGCATGCGTACGGGCAGCGGAGCACAGACTTTACTCTGAGCCTCATAATGAGGCACAGTGTGATTCCTCCAACGCCTCTAGGGATCATTACAAGTGAATGCATGTCTTGTGATACCAAAACATCTCCGACATCCATTGATCCATGCATCCTGTGATGCCACCGATGCCTTGTTGTGGCACTCATGTCTAGGCTAGTATCTTTTAGCCTAGTCGCTTTGGAGCATAGACTAAATGTTAAATGCCAGATTGAGATTATCTTCTTGTGGGACTGACTATATTTGTTCAGAACTATTGGTAAGTCATAGAGGTGCAAGTGTCACAAAGAGCGGCTTTCAGATTGAGATGATCCATCACAGGTACCTGCGGTAGCGATGTGGAGTTGGGTGGGGTGCGGTGTGATCCACTCTCCCATTCTCTGTCCTTGCTTCCTGTGTGTTTATCTGTTGTGGACCAGTGGACCATCATAAACAGATGTCAAGTTGGAGCCCTCAGAGCCTTTTTAGCCTGCAGAACCTCCTTGGCTTGGCCAAGAATAGTCCACTCAGGGCTGCAGGGACGACCGGGCAGGGCTGCCTGTGTGTGTGTGTGTGTGTGTGTGTGTGTGTGTGTGTGTGTGTCGCTCTCAAGGCCTTTCTATCATCACATTGGGCAGGGTCATTGTTCCACATTTAGCACCTTTTCTGAGCATGTGCAGTGTCACTTCCTCTGACCTCACCGACCTTTCCTGAAACTTTTCCCCCCAGACATTTCCCTGATACTAGTGGTTATTGTTTCAGGTGCTTTGGGGGTGTGTGTGTGTGTGTGTGTGTGTTCAGGTGCTTTGGTTCGGTATGCTCCACAACTCCTTTGAGGTATAGAATGGACTATCTGAAAGATGAAGAAAGACAAGTATTCATGATAATGAAGCATTTCCTCTTTCTCACCAGGAGTGTTGTGGATGTGTTGATGCGTGCTAACGTTAGGGCTGGTCCTAGTTTTGACTCTTTGTTGGCCCAGGTTGACACACAAAGGGCAGGTTATTGTCTGAGACACACCCTTCTAAGTGCCTGGACTGATCCCGGATCATTATAGTTTCGGAGCTGTCACAACAAGGCAGTTACTCACTTCGTTTTTTCCGTCTTGATGAAAAGTGTCTCATAAACATCTCCTGTTGGTATGTCCTTTTAGAAATGGCAACAGATGGCAGCGGTACTATAAAAACCATCTAAACAGAAGACTTGTACAAGAATGTCTCTGCATGGCAATTTTGCACATAAACAATCCAGATTAATTGTTATTGAACTGATTATGTTTTAATATCACATTCTACTTGACACTGCTGTAAAGTTGTGATCTTAGCTCTCAGGTGTGTTTCATCCAGCTGGGCCTAAACTCTCAGGTGTGTTTGATTCAGCTGGATCATAGCTCTCCGGTGCGTTTGATTCAGCCTTAATCTTAACTCTTGGACCATAAACTGTGTGCTGTGTGGTCAGTCTCAGGACTGATCTTTGGTGGTGTGCTGACTGCTGGGCTTGACCTCTTAAGCACTTTCCCTCTTTGTTGGTCGTTGCTGTTTCTGTCGTCGCGCCTGCTTGACGGACGGTGTCTTCTGCACATCCCAGCCCACCATAATCCAGTTAGCGTAATCTGCACAGATTAGAACAGCAGTGAGGAACTGGCAGGTGACTTTTCAATTAAGTCAAGGTGGAGTTGGTTAACTGATTACAGGCTATAATCTAACCGATCCACGAGGCGCAATCGCAATCAGAGGGCAACATAGAGTCACGCTTGGTGTATCTTGTGATGAAACATTGGTGATAAATATTTGTGATGAAAATGTGTTTTATCCCTATTTACTCAAGTCTGACTATCTAACCAACTCAAATACTAAAATGCATTAACATCGACATGCATAGAGTATTTATTAGATCAAGCCATGACCTAATTAACGTAAATCGTTTAACATACACATCACTGACATGCACACACGTAAGGCAGGGTCAAACCAAGTTTTTGAACCTATACATGACAACATGGTCAACGCTAGTGCTGCTGTTTTTGCTCACAGCAGTGAGGGGAAACACAAATAAGCAAAAAGTTTGGAAAAGGAAGAGAAAAAAGAAAACAAACATAATTCATGATGTCATCTTTATCGGTCAGCACCATCAGTAAAATAGCAAAGCTCAAATTCAGTGGACTGCGACTGTGTTTTTTTACCCAAGTGTTCCAGAATTCATTTTAGATCTCTGGGTCTTGTCCAGGATTCCAGAATGCTTTCTTGATCACTCACTGAGTTTTAGGTGACACTGTAAATCTCCCGCTGTCTTAACAGTGTGTTTCAACATTCCTTTGGATCAACAGCAAACATGTGAGGGCTTGCAAGACACCAAAGATTAAACCCTGAAGCTCAAGTACAATATTTAGCCGTGTCAGAGGAAGTGAACACAGAATGAGACACATCTAACTGTTAAGACTTGCTGGTTCAGACCAGACCAATGGTTTGTGGTGTGGGGATTACATGAGAAGTGAAAAGAGGTTGTTGGGCTTGTTGCGGTTGACTTCACAGTGAAGAGGGGGCCTCTCGACTCCTATGGCAGGTCACAGGCTGGGGCTTTATAGAAACTATAGGGATCCTCTCAGTGAGCCGTGAACTGTGAAAACATCCTCATGCTGGGAATTCATGGAAGTACAAGAGAGCCGGCTATCAGCCCGCTGACCAGAAATCACTGCAGCAGGCCATCAGCGTCAGGTTCAAGTCCACTCAGGCAGACGTGCCTCCATGTGCACACCAGCACACGCACACCAGCACCGCTTTTTCCTGCCCACTTCCTCCTTCGTTATCAGGTGTTGGCACGGCGACCACAGGCCAAAGTCCGGAATGTGAGAGAGCCCTGTTGAATGAAAGCAGTGGTTGCTGTGTGTGTGTGTTTAGTGTGTGTGCGTGTGTGTGTGTGTGTGCATGTGTCCATGTGTTTAAGCAAACACAATAAAACTGGCACCACACAGCTCATTTTGAAGCTCAAACATAAACACAAGTTATCAGCGGGTATCTCCCACAATAAACGGCCAATCCGTCAGATCAGAGACGGTGCTCTGATTCAATCAGCGTTTGGACAGTGCCGCCATACAGTAGGCCTCGGCTATCCCTCGGTCACTTCAAACAGCCAGCTGGGACCGCGTCCATGTGGAACGTCTGACTAGCTTGGTGCTGTGTTCAGATTCAGAATTTAGGTCATGGGTGAGTGCGAGATGACTATCGTATCATTGGGAGAAACAGGAAACCTGTGGGTGGTTTCTGTTGTAGTGGACGGGCTCCCATGTCTCGCTGGCCTGGCCTGGTGTCAAGGCATGTGGAAGTGAAAGTGATGGGGCTCTAATTCAGCCGGAGTTGCTCGATGACCGGGGGGGGGGGGGGCGCAGTTCAGCTGAAGGTCTCTCCTTAGCGAAAGCGTTTTTAGAAGTGTCAAAGACTCTTTACCCCACAGTAACAGTGCTGTTTGTATCAAACACGAGATGTTTGTATCAAATGACACGTGGACCTGGCAGCACTTTTAAATCCACTATTTGGCAGTCATACAACGTGATATGAAGTGCTGGCTTTGTATACATGGACTTGAGTGTTGATCATTAATATTTCAAAAAGGAAATTAATTATTAGTTAGTGCTGCGCTTTGCAGAAGTCTGTTTCTGGGCACCATCCTGACCTGACCACCTCACCCACCTTATGCCCGTTAGCTACCACACACGTTCCCCTGACCACCTGACCCACCTCATGCCCGTTAGCTACCACACACGTTCCCCTGACCACCTCACCCACCTCATGCCCGTTAGCTACCACACACGTTCCCCTGATCACCTCACCCACCTCACGCCCGTTAGCTACCACACGTTTCCTCGACCACCTCTCGCCCGTTAGCTACCACACACATTCCCATGACCGCCTAACGCCCGTTAGCTACCACACACGTTCCCTTGACCACCTCATGCCCGTTCCCTTGACCACCTCCTGCCCGTTAGCTGACCACCACATGCCCGTTAGCTACCACCCTTGACCACCTCGCCCGTTAGCGTTGCTACCACCTGCGTTCCCTTGACCCTCGCCACCGCGTTCCTTGACCACCTCACGCCTGTTAGCTACCACACACGTTCCCTTGACCACCTCATGCCCGTTAGCTACCACACACGTACCCTTGATGCTTCACACTACATGAAGCTAGAGAAAGGGGTGAAAGACTCAATGCTTGTTTCTTTGTGTGTGTGTGTGTGTGTGTGTGTGTGTGTGTGTGTGTGTGTGTGGATTGTTTCAGATTATGGTCTGTTGTTTTGTCTCAAGAAAAAAATGACTGCACAGCACAGAGCGCTTCTCATCCATCTCATCTGAGTACATAAAGAGTGTGTTGTGCCGCACTGTGTGTTTGTGTGTGTGTGTGCCGGCAGCCTAATCTCGGGGCAATCCCGTTATGTCACCGCTAGACCCACAGGTCTCCTCCGTAATCTGGGTGATTCATCCCGCACATGTGACCCAGGATAGCGCAGGACAGAACAGCACAGCAGAGCATGAGCCTGCTCAAGGGGCTTTGACAGGAACCGCAGCCCCAGGTGCATCATGGGTAATGTCCAGGTGTCTCCGGTCAGCCAGCGGGGTCGGCAGCAGACGCGAGCGAGTGTGATCTCAGCTCGGAGTGTGTGTGTGTGTGTAACGGAAAAAACAGCGCAAGCAAAAGGAGCGCCTTGCCTCTTTTCACTGGTGAAAAAAGCAGAGTGTTTACTACATCACGAGAGTTGCCTCTCATAATGGGGCATTCAGTGGAGCTGTGTGTGTGTGTGTGTGTGTGTGTGTGTGTGTGCTTGGCTATTAACCTGAGGCGCATCAGGCCTGGGTGGCTGGATAAAGATTTACGGCCGGGCCTCTGTTGAGCTGATTCACGCGTATTTACACAAACTGAGTGTGAGCAAGCATGTCTCCCCTCTGCTTTCATTTGTCATCACGAGGTGGACGCTGGCAGAAGGGGAGCCGACTCAGGAACGGAAGGTGGCGGGTCGACGGATCCGAACCAGAACTGTCCCAGAGTCCGCTGCTCCTTAGGCTCTATTCTGTGTGTGTGTGTGTGTGTTGTGATGTTGGAGACAAAAGGAATTTCTCATGTCGTACCCCTGCAGCCCTGTGAAGATCCACCGCTGGAAATACCTCTTTATTTACTGCACACACACACAGACACAGACACAGATATCTATATTTATTTACATAGAAAGAGCTCTAGTACTCAACTCTGAAACATGTGCATGTGTGTTTGTGTGTATGAGAGAGAGTGTGTGTGTGTGTGTGTGTGTGTGTTTGTAGTTTCATTCTCAGAACTCCCAATCTGCGCAGTTCAGAGTCCAGAGTTCGGTGTCCTTCGTGCTTCACATTCATGCTTCATAAACGATATTATATTAAATCATACTTCCCTTTCCCGCCTCAAAACACATTAGAGACGAGCAGTTCTCACTTAAACCCTCTAAAAGTTCAATTGCATCACAACCCAGGAATCTAAAGAGCATGTGTGTGGCTAAACTCTGTAATTTAGATGGAGTTAGAACAGTCTTTTTACACACTTCACTGACATCGCTCATTACTTTTACACACTTCACATCGCTGACTTGCAGTTTCTACAGGGTCAGATAAAATATCAGGCACAGACATGTGGTAGTGATGCAATTTGGAGTGTCTGTAAGCAGATAGAAACAGAAAACACACACACACACACACACACACACACACACACACACACATACAAACGACTGTGTGGTGCTGCTCTCTCCACATTAGACGATTCCATCGCATGCCCATGTCCTCACAGCCTGGCCATGCCCACCATAGTTTACTAATGTTTCCATCGGTCGGCAGATTACCTGCCCAATCAGCGACAAGAGAGGATGACATTATAGTTGTGAAATCGGAAGTAGCTGTGGTAAACAGTAGTAGCAATGCCTGCAAACATCAAAAATCCAATTGGAAGAATGTGTACATTTATTTACAGCAAAAGTAGGTCCACATATATTGTTTCCTGATTGCCAGTGCTATTTATTGTCAGTCTGTAAAGTTAAGGCGAAGTAGGAAGTAACGTTATGAATCCCTGCTCAATGTGATTGGTTAGGCTGGACCAATGATTTCAAAGTTAGCTCAAAGTCTACGCCCATTGCGATGTGAGTGTTGGAAAAGTTTCCCAATTGTGAGTGACCAGACTGTTCACTTCATGAATGAGTTTGGTTTACCAGGCTAATGTCCTCAGGCAGTCATCCGTTAATCCACCACACCAACTCCTATTTAGATGGAGAGCCTTCTCTCTCTCTCTCTCTCCCCCGTCCCTCTCTATCTTTCTGTCTCTCTCTCTCCCTCTCTCCCTCCCTTCCTCGCTCTCTTTCTCTCTTCTCTCTCCCTCTTTCACTGTTTCTCTCTCTCACCAACTCATGTCTGCACACAGACAGCACGGTTCCAATTCATGCACGTGTGCTCTCTCCCTCCCTTCCTCTCTCCTCTCTCTCCCACCCTCCCTCTCTCTCTCCCTCCCTCCCTCCCTCTCTCCTCTCTCTGCCTCGCTCCCTGGCTGGATCCCTGGCCCTGTCCTGGACTCTCAGCTCTCCGGATGTTTGTCCATTTCTGGGCTTATTGTTCAGATGTTGACCCAGCAGTTCACTTGCACTCAACTATTCTGTGAAATTCCTCTCTCAGTTGCAGCTACAGTTAGAGGAGACTGCTGCGAATGCAAACTCACACTTTAGTCAACTTTATGCCCAGGCTGCCAGAAATGTGTCATCACACTGCTGTTGACACAGCCACTTGAGGCAATAGTTTTGGGCAAATAAGGGGCAATTGCCTTTTCTCCAAACATTCAGTCACAGTGTGTGTGTGTCAGTCAGTCACACAGGCAGTATATTCTTACGCAGACAGCTTTGCAAAATGTGCTGTTGCGGCTTCTTTCTAAACTGCTGACAAAACACTCCAGTCGATTTATCAACAGTGTTATGGCGCCGTTGCTGTGTTTCTGCCAAGACTATTTGTGTGTGTGTATGTGTGTGTGTGTCTGAATAATGGTGTAAGACAGCATGACCTCTGCTAAGGAGCGTTTCTCTCCCAGTAACTAGACAGGCCACAGGGACAGGCGAGGAACATCCCACTCAGTTCCAAGCCTCTTCCAGAATCCCACCAAAGACCTGATCTATAAAGTTCAGTGGCTTCAACCCTCTCTCTTGCCACACTACACCAGACAGTTCCAGAATTGTTCCACTCCATTCCAGATTGTCCTGTACCATTCCGGAATAATTTCACACTTATTTTTTCACTTTATCCCCTGCTGTGTCTGATTGTTGTACATGATCCTAGACACTGGCAGAAGGTTCTAGAACCTCCTGCAGCATGTCACAGTCTGAACTCTTTAACCCTTGGCAGGAGAAATCAGGCTAGCAGCATGAGCAGAAATAAAGGTCAGAAATAAATGTAGATAACTTATCCCAGTTATCAGAGAGGCTGACCGCTGTCAGCGAGTTGGTCCAGGGGGGGTCCCCGATCCTTGTCCAAATCCTAAGAGGTTAGAATGTGTAAATTGATATGCTGTATGTTGCAGTGTTCACGCGGAGATCAGTCTAGTCCTGGCAGCCAAAGAGGTTTTCAAATGAAGCCTGACTGATGTGGTTCTGGCGTGCCAAACGAGCAATATGTTCCCCTGGCACAGTCACATGAGGCTATTAAGGCCTGGGATGTGTCTGTGAGATGGGACAGCGCCTGGCGTAGGGCATGTCCACCCTTTTGTTCCATATCCACATCACTTTAGGAATATGTATTTATCTGGAATCAGGGGTTGTGGATGCCAGAGTGATTTATGTAAAACATGAGTGTTTGTTTACAAAGATTTGTATTTTATCTTATATTATGTTACCTAGTTCATTTTTATGAGTGCTTCCAAGAATGTGTTTATGTGTATGTACTGTGTATGTGTATGAGAGAGAGAGGAGAGAGGGAGAGTGTGAGTGTTCAGCGTTGGGAGGGTCTTGTGAAGGACACTGACCTTCACATAAGTGTGTGTTATGAGCTTTATTCAGGCTGGGAGGTAGGGTGTGTGGGAGGGCCTTGTGGGGCGATGCTCGTCTTCACACACGAGTGTGTTCTCTGAGTTTTATTCAGACTGGGAGGATAAGAGATTGAGTCAGAGGGTGATGAGAGTGTGGCTTTCAGCAGAAGTGCTCAGTGGCCTGTGAAGGAGTGTGTGTGTGTGTGTGCGTGCGTGCTGTGAGTCGGTGTTACGCAGATGCTCCTATAGCATTATTATTGCGTTGCCTATTTGCGCTGTGGCGCGTGGGTTGTCTTGTCTTGTCTCTGTCTCCCTCTCTAGGTCATCCCGAGTGTGGGCCGATTGCGGGGCGGGGCAGGGCCTATATAAGACGGCCGCGTCCTAGAAGGAGGTCTCTTTTCGCTCCTCGCTCTCGCCTCTCTCAGAGCGGAAACTGCTGGCAGCGTCGCACTGCGTCATCCTCTGGCCTCGCCATTTTCCCTTTGTTTGAAACCTACGTTCGTTAAGTTAGCACTCACGTATACAGGCTATTTGTAAAGCACTTGTAGTTTATTTATAGTTATCTGAGCGGGTGGTGTTTGGTGGCGGGTTATTGCACGTTATTAGAAACAGGCCCAGGGAGTGAAGCAGACTCGAGAAGACTCACCAATCCTTATTGTCTTTTGTTTACAGTCGGGAGTCAGCTTGGTTTTCTTTTGAGTCAGTCAGTCACAGGGTTTGTTTTCTGTTTTGTTACTCTTTAGCGTTAACGCACCACCTTGTTCTGTTGTTTTTCGTTGCGTTTTATTCATCTTTGTCAAACAACGCACTGTTAACAACTATTATTTCTGGCTATTTGTTCAATTAAATATCCTTAAACCGTCACTTCTCTCTGGCCTTTGTTATGTTATGTTGAACCATCTCATCAATTGTATGGTCTCGTAACAGTCGGCTATACTCAGGCTGTGAGTCGGCTTGGCTCAGGCTGTGAGTCGGCTTGGCTGTGGGTCGGAACTGGCTTGGCTGTGGGTCTGAGCTGGCTTGGCTGTGGGTCTTTAGTGGGTTTAAGTGGGTTTATAGCTCTGGTCTTGCTTGTGCTTGTTTTATTGTGGCCCTCTGGCCCAGTCACCAGCGCCCAGTCACATTACTCTACGTGGTGCCGCCGGCTTACTGACCCTCTCCCTCACCTCACTCCCAGAGCTCTCACTCATTACAACTCGACACCAAATAGCTTAATGGAAGTCATTCCATCCCAGTCTGCAGCAGTTTACATTATACCGCTGTGTGTGTGTGTATGTCAGTGTATTTCTGTATGTGTGTGTTTTTTTTCTTGTGTGTGTGTGTGCATGTAAGTGTGTGTGTGTGTGTGGTGAGTGGTTCCTGGCGACTACCCATGTCTCTGTGTTTGTATTGACTGTGCGCTCTGACAGAGTCCAGTTGCCCTCCGGTCCTGCAGAACTGTTACATAATGACAGCACACAGCAGCTCAGCCCACAACAGCACAGGGTGCACTGTAGGGTAGGGCTGGGCTGCCTTAATGCTAGGCTAGGCCTCGTGTGGACACCACTGTCTCCAGGGAGGACTATTCTGGTCCGAAACACAAGATGGACGCCAGCTCCGACAACACCAGCTCCCACTCCAGGGGTGGCTATTCCAGGCTGCGAGAGCAGGGGAGCTGACCTCAGGGTCGTCCAGTCAGCATCTGTCTTCTCTGTCAGAAAGCTCAAACTGAGCTGAATGAGGAGCACCTCAGGAGTGCTTCAGTATTATTGTTCTTTAAAAATCTGCTTTTATAATAGGTTACATTTCATACATTGGGTATAATTATTATATATTTCATGTGAAGATTTCCTGTTATGTCTGGGTGAGATTTTATTACTAATGGAACCCTCTTTAGTTCAGTGAAATTATGTTTTGTTTTTCACTCTTTAAGTTCTTGACGGTAGAAAGGAGGTTGTGCAGCTTTTCTCTTTGTGTGAGAGATGTGTTTAGTCTGAATGAGGCTTTTCTTCCTCTGAATAACGTGCCAGTCTGTTCCTTTTCCTTCCTCTGGCTGTCTGTGCGTGTGTGTGTGTGTGTGAAAGCTGATCAGAGATCGGAGAGGATGTTTGGGGTGTGCCTTTTACTTCTGAATATGTCGTTCTGCCTTAGAGTGCCCAGATGAAATTACTTTCACTTTAGTCCTCATTCTCTCTCCCCTCACTCTCCTCTGTCTTTCTTTCTCTCTCCCTCTCTCTCTCCCTCTATCCTCCTTTTCTTTCTCTCTCTCCACCCTCCTCTCTCCTTCCTCCTCTTTCTCTCTCCTCTTTCTCGCCATCTTTTCTCTCTCTCTCTCTCTCTTTCCCCCTCCTCTCCATGCACGCCATCACCCCAGGCCCACACAACGCCACATTTCATAATCCGTTCCACGCTAATGTTCACTGACATACTGTAGCACGTCCAAGCAGCCTCGCTGGCATCCAATCAAAACTCTCTTATCAGTGATGCCTCAGGAATATCTAGTCCACGAGGTCTGAGCGCACAGATGATGTTATGTCTGTATGTGTGCGCGTTTGCTTGTGTGTGCGCGTGTGTGTATGTGTGTGTGTGAGACCTTACGTGGTCTGGTCTCAGACCTGTTACAGTAAGCTCTACCTCATGTAGTCATGTGCGTGGTGATGAGGTAATGCATGCTCCAGCCTCTCCCTGCCTCATTGCAGATTCCCCATAAAAACATCAGTGTCAGAGCTTAACGCTTAAAACAAGCGTTCAGGCACTTTATGCTGATTAAAGGGATTATTATAACGTAGCCTTTAGCTATCACTAATTAGTATCATCGTTGAAGAGAGGATGCACAGTTTTATCATTTTTAATTAATAATGACTAGGGGAGGGGGACGCTTAGTGTGTGTGTGTGTGTGTGTGTGTGTGTGTGTGTGTGTGTGTGTTTGTGTGTGTGAGTTGTCCATCATTGCGCCTGAGGGGCGGGGGTGGGGATGAGCAAGCGTGTGTGTGTGTGTGTGTGCTGATGTGATTTGACGGCCGTTGCCAGCCATAGGAAGGGTGGTACACAGGCAATGATCTCATCGCTGCCCATATGCCAGCATCTGGGCACGGGAGCTTTGGTATTCCATGGGCTCACTAACAAATGGCTTCTCTAATCTGACCACAGCCACTAACACCCCAGTGCCTGTGTGTGTGTGTGTGTATTCTGCATGCATGTGTGTGTGTGTGTGTGTGTGTGTGTGTGTGTTTTCTTGTGTTCAAGAACCCCAATGTCATGGCTTTGATACCCACGAAGCACACATACTTGGCCCAATCTCTTTTCTATTTCATTTAGTTCATAAAAGTGGATTTGTTCCTAATCCATTGCATCAGTGTATCTTCTAAATGACTACATGTAAACATTCCTGTTGTCCTTTGTAAGTTCCTCTGTACACAACATGGCAGCTGTTGGCCATCAAAGTACTGTAGAGGTCAGTCAGTAGTCTTGTGTGTGTGTGTGCATGAGTGTGTGTGTGCACGCGCTTTTGGAGGTCACTCAGTAGTCTTCTGTGTGTGATGTGTGTGTGTGTGTGTGTGTGTGTGTTGAGGGATACTCGAGGATTAGAAGGGCAGTATTTTTAGGCCATTCCTCTTTGGACTGCCGCCCGGCATTGCATTGCGTTGTGGGTGAAAAGCACATTGTGTAAATGTTTGCACTCGTTAAACCGAGCGCGACACCAGCACACACTCGAGCTTGAAGCAGCTCCTCAGTGAAACAGTCTGTGCCACAGCAGCACAGATGGGGCCTAGTGAATACCCCCGACCCCCTCTCGCCCCAGCTGAGGCACATACCCCAGCCGCAGACAGGCTTGAAGTCGCAGGTGCTCCTGGCCCCATTTCACCGTGCGAGGACCACAGAGGGGGGGGTGGGGGGTCGGGTGTCTTTGATATTGCCAGATCTGCTCCAGACGTTTCCCCCACACACAGCACTTCTGGAGTTTCCATGGAAATATTCTGAAGAATGACCAGGAGGAGACTGGGGGAGGACAGGCTCATCTGTGACTCCTATGGAGGTTTGGTGTGTGTGCGTGTGCGTGTGCGTGTGTGTGTGTGTGTGTGTGTGTGTGTGTGTGTGTGTGTTTGGCGGGGGTGGAGAGTAATCCTGGACTGTGTGTGTGTGTTGGGGGAGAGGCTCTGTGTGTTTTTGTGTGTGTGTCACAGTGTGTCGGGGGGGGTGGCTGATTTCTCTTTGGACTGGTGCCTTGACTGTGAGGAGCCAAAAGTTCAAACAGCATTTGCACTTCCCTCATTCCAGATGTGTAGTGTGCTCTACGCAAGACCTTTCCTAGCTGTAGCGGACATGGGTAGGAATCTGGCCCAGTTCTGCCTCAGTTCTTTGGTTCAGCTACAAGCTAACCGGGCCTCATCAGGGCCACATGTGGCCCAAAGTCAGCAACTGGCTATCTGACTGTGTGTGTGACAAGAAGAAGAGCCTGTCTCTGGCCTCTCTCTCTCTCTCTCTCTCTCTCTCTCTCTCTCTCTCTCTCTCTCTCTCTCTCTCTCTCACACACACACACACACACACACACACACACACACGATGACCCAAGTTGTAGAATGCAATATTTGCTCAGAAGCTTGGTTTCCTCACAGGCCTGCTTCCCTTGTCACCATGGAGACATGTGTGTTTGCCTTTCTCCCAGAACCAATCTCGCTCTCAGGAAGGCGTTTGTTTTTTTCGATCCCATCCCAGATACCAGCTGCTCTGAGATGCTGAAATGGGACCGGTTGAATATATTTCGGAGGGACCAATAATAAGCTAGACGGGGCTTTTGCAGACCTCATTCTGTAGAAAAAAAAATAACACATAATTACAACACAAATTTACATCACAGGACAACGATTGACTTTAAAGTTGGCAACCCGAGTTAACGTTAGATTTGGGGGCCATTGCGTCCTGTGATGTGCCTGCCCCAAGCAGTGCCCTACTGCCACTGGGTCGACTCAGAGGAAGAAACCGTCTTTTGACCTACTGTCTGTGTTCCGTCACAATAGCTATAAGGTTTGGTCCCCACCCAGTGTACATTAGGACCCTCTGAAATAGACTCCATCACTGGGACCAGGCTGGAGTGTACAGAATGGCATGTTCTGTGTGGAATATTCTCATTTCTGTGTTCTGAAACACCATTCTGAGCTCAGTAGTAGTTGCCATGGAAACCACACTCTGGTGTATTCCACTGTTTGATGGATGATATTTTTCAGACTGCAGATTCCACTGTTTTCATAAAAATGGAGCACATATCTGTACTCTGTAATGCCACCATTAAACAATAAATGGCAAGCAGACCTGTATAATACCATAACGGGGAGTATATCTGTACGTACAGGAGCATGTCCTCCCACTGTGTTTTTGTAACGGAGCAGGATAAATGGGCTGGGTTGTTGAGCGCCTGCTCTCTGCCCCAGACAAGGGCAGCATTCTATTGCCCCAGGGCGACTTATTTGCACTACCACCACGACACACACTCATAGAGCACCTTACCACTGCATACTGAATCACAGGGTTAGTCCCTGCCCTGTCACTACAACGACTCATGCTTATACATTCCTTAGTACATTTACTGTCCATATGAGCGTTGTGGATTTGTTATTTTATCTTTCTGTGTATCTTGTAGTGTATTTAATGTGTGATGTCTTAAGATTTTCCCTTGGGAATGCTGTGCTCGTCTAGGGCATCCCCTGGCAGTACTGTGTTGAGAGGACTCTGGAGTTGCCGCTGTAGCAAACCCATCCATGCGCTGAAGCTCACAGAACGTCAGACGTGGCAGATTAGACGTAAATATGTCAGTCTGCTAATGCCATGGCGGCGTATTTCTGTTGTTAGCTGTGTAGCTGCGCCCGCCGTGGCAGCTAAAGGCTGTGTGACTGAGAGGAGTGCGGTTGACCCTTGACCCTGACTCAGTTGGCCTTTTCAGCGCTGCGGTCTGCTCCGACAGCTGTGTGGCAGTCTCATCAGGACAACGCTCTGATTGAAACTTCTCAGCCGGCCAGATAGATACTTAAGTCTTGTGTGTGTGTGTGTGTGTGTGTGTGTGTGTGCGAGCGCATTCACGCTCTGTGTGTGTGTGTGTGTGTGTGTGTGTGTGATTTATTGAATCCGTTTTACATTTGTGTGTTTTTAAATAAATCTCCAAATGTGATGCAATCTGGGAAAACCCTTCACATGGTGCAATTTTACCAACTTATGATTCTGATACCATCCTAGCAACATCCAAGATTTTAGGATGATGGTATCCAGGATTTTGCTAGGGGACAGTGTCCAGAATGTTGCTAGGATGGTATCAGAATCTTAAGTTGGTGAAATTTCACCAGAGAGGGTTGAAACAGAGCAAACATCAAACAGAGCAAACATCAAGGATTAGGAAAGCCCTTCACATCACAAATGCGTGTGTGTCAGAATGTAGCATTTCCCTCCAAGCACAAATGTGAAATGGTATTTATAACCATATGTATTTCTTGTGTGTGTTGAAGGCTATAACGTGGCATGACGTGGTTTCTATATACCTACTCGCTTGTGTGTGTGTGTGTGTGTGTGTGTGTGTGGTGTGTGTGTGTGTGTGTGTGTGTGTGTGTGTGTGTGTGTGTGTGTGTGTGTGTGTGTGTGTGTGTGTGTGTGTGTGTGGGCCTCATCTGTATGTATGTGTAATGGGCCTCCTGTTTGTGTGTGTGTGTGTGTGTGTGTGAGATTCTCATGGGTGTTAATCTTCAGTGGCTAAGCGGCTGGCCTGGGAGCCAGTCTGACCACAGCTGTGCATACTCGCGTCTCTCCCCGGCCTGCTCCTGTCATCCCCCACCAAAATAGTGTACTTGGAACCATACTTACTCGTAGAAGGCCTACACTTCTAGCACAGTATGTCATAACAGTGGGGAACTGAATTGTCACCGTTCGACTGGATTATTGTTGTGGGAAGGGACAAGAGACATGTTAAAAGCAGTGCATTATGGGCAATTCCATGGAAATGTACACATTTGCTAATTTTGGCTGAATAATGTACATGAGAAAAAATGCACAATGCCCTTATATCAAGCAGATGAGCCACCTTTACATTTTCACTGAGCTGCGGTTGTGTAGCTTGAGGGATTGTCCTCTACTCTTTTGGGGGACCAAACTCCTGGACCTAACTCTGTCCAGGGTCTGCATCAGGAGGGCAGGACTCCTAACACTGAAGATGAGTTAAAGAAATAGGTCAAGAAAAACAGTTGTTCCTCCGCGCTTCTGTAAAATAAAATCTGAAGTTTATACATCTGTGTTGCTCCGGTAAAACTCCTCTCTCTCGTTAAAGAAATAGGTCTTTGCAGTTGGAAAAGTGTTCATGCCTGGGAAAGCGTCTGTGAGTTCACCAGGCCTCCTCTTATATGCTACATGAGTAGCTAGTTTTCAGAAGAGTGTGTGTGGTGTGGTGTGTTTGTGTGTGTGGTGGGACAGAGCCTTAGCTCTAACCACATCAGGTTAACCAGAGGACTCCACAATAAAAAAAAGGTCAGCCACAAACACATATACACACATATACACACACACACACACACACACACACAAATGCACACACATCGTGTGTACTCTCACACATCCTAACAGGTTAACCAGAGGACTCCACAATACAAGAGAACAGCATGTTCTAAGCAGCTTCATACATAAATAAACACAATGCACACACACACACACACACACACACACACACACACACACACAAACATTATAGACACTGACAGCCTCACATACCCCTAATGGACACTCTGACATACGTAATGTTTGTTTTGGCAACCCTCTGCGAGAGATTAGAGGGAGAGTCCACTCTCTCCTGTCCCGTCCTCTCAGGTGTCTCAGAGATGCCGCGTGTTCCTGCTGACCCACTTTCCCCGCCCGCAGCAGCGGTGGTTGTGGTCGGCGGCGGCGGGCGGCGGCACAAAAGCTCTCACTGAGGCGTGCGGGGGCATGCCTGAGCCTGTCGTCATCCCCTGATGAGGAGGAGGAGGAGGAGGAATGGTGATGATGCCCCTCAGGAATGCAGGCTCCTGGGTAGACGGAAGCTCAGGTTGAAGGCATTCCTTTGTCCACTACGTCTTCCTTGGAGAGTTGATTCCTTTGTGTGTGTGTGTGTGTGTGTGTGTGTGTGTGTGTGTGTGTGTGTGTGTGTGTGTCCCGTCGTCCTCCTCCTCCGCCAGGTTTCTGTGTTTGTGTTTTCCCAGCAGAGACAGTGTTGTGCTGATTACATCATGCACCCCCCCCCCCCCCCCCCACTCTCGCCCACAGAGCTGGGAAATGGCGTGTGTTCTCAACACACACACACACACACACACACACACACACACACACACACACACACACACACCACATCACAACATAGTACTGTCCGTTTGTCCCTCTGCTGTCAGACGCCCTGACATCTGTGAGAAGCTGAAACTGAAAGCTCAGAGTCCCAGTCATCCTTTACCTTGAGTTCTACAGACTAGTTCTCGTTCACACACTCGCACAAATAGTGTGTTGTACCCTTTACAGCTGCTTTTTAAAAAAAAAACAAAGCCTCTGCTAATTTAGTGTATACTTGTAAACACTGCACCAGAACAGTTGCTGTGTCATGATGAGCATGATGACCGTGCAGTTTTATGTGATGTTTAACCCTTAAAGGAGTACCGTCACACCGGTGTGACGGGAATGTTGGGAAATGAACGTTCTAAAGAATATCTGGGTTCATTGAAGTCAACATAGAATTTTAGAACCTTGAATTGTTGCGGAGCTTAGAATGTTCAAAAACCTACCAACATGATGCACTTCACACACTTCCACACGATACAGAGAGACACCGGCCCTGGGACGCTCAAGTAGCTGGAGTGGAGGGTCAGACACAAACACGGGCCAGGCTGCACTGCTAGCTGTTGGTGATGAGCTGCCTAGTGCCTACCCTCTGCATGGCCTGATCCATCAGGCGTCAGTAGGAGTGCGTCTCTGTGCATGATGCCCTGGTGGTTTCTTGGTGTTTTATGCCCCCAATGTTGTCTTCAAGGCAGCGCTGCCTGGAAGGCAGTAGGGTTAGGCATGGGTTAAGGTTAGGATTAGGGTTGGGGTTGGGTTTAGGATTAGGTGCCTTTAAGTCAGCGGTGGCAGCGCTGCCTGGAAGACGACGTTGGGGACATAAAAACCATTGAGCGCCCTGGTGCCGTCTGCATGGCCCAGGTCTGTGGTGTGGAAGTGGTGCGTGCCCACAGGGAGCTGAGGGCCTGGTGGCATCTCCGCTCAAGTCACTCTCTGAAATCCCCTCCTGCCTGTGGGTAGGGCAAGCAGCATTTAGAAGGAGCTTTCAAATGTGTCTGCATGTGTTTGTCTGTGTGTGTGTGTGACCGAGAGTCCCATGATTACTCGTGTGTGCCTGTGTGTGTTTGTAGTGAAATATGTATATTTGTGTGTGTTAGCACACATGAGTTAGCATGCATGTCTGTGTGCATGCGTGAGTGTAAGTGTGCTAGGATATGATTGTGTGTGTGTGTGTGTGTGTGTGTGTGTGTGTGTGTGTGTGTGCGTGCGCATGCGCTAGTATGTGTGTGTTTGGGGGGTTGAGGCCTTTTGTCCTGACGCTCCCTGTGAGCCTCATGAGGACATCTGTGTGTGACGTGTGTGTGTGTGTGTGTGTGTGGGTTTGCTCTCCTTTGTCTGAGTGTCTCCTCCACAGAGACAGACTGAGCCAAGGCAGCGCCCAGGGGCTTCCTGACGCCTGACAGCCCACTGCATTATTCCCTTTTAACACAGCCTGCCTCCCTCATTAGGCATCACACACACACACACATACACAGAGAGAGAGACTCGTTGACTAGAATACACACACACTCAGAGAGAGAGAGAGAGAGAGACTCACTAGCATACACACACACACACACACACACACAGAGAGATACACACTCACTAGCATGCACACACGTACAAAGACTTGCTCACTAGCATACATACACACACAGACACGCTCACTAGCACACATATGTACGAATACACATAGCCACCAGATCTGAGGGGAGATATGGTGTGTGTGCAGCTGTTGTTGTGTATAGGTTGTGTATAGGTTTGTGTTGCCAATTATGTCTGTGTGATTAATATCTCTTATTGTGTTAACATTATATCACATATAATGTTTGTGAAGGTGCTGTGAAATATGGTGGCCATTGCACTGTGAGCACCATGGTGGTCTCTGGCTAACCCAATGCATTTGTTTTTGCTTTAATCCGTTATGTGTGTGACATAAGCTGATTTGGTCTTTGTATTAGACCAGAAGATGATCTGTTGTTCTCGATCAAATCTCTCCGAAATGCCCTGGTTTTCTGTAGACATGATTATGGTCATTATCCGGCGAGGAGAGAACAACATTTATTTGACCATGTGTTTGCTAGGATGTTGGGCTGTCCAGATGCTGTTAGAGATGGAAACACACACACACACACACACACACACACACACACACACACACACACACACACACACACACACACACACACACACACCTTTTATTTTCTTCTTTCTTTTTTTCTGTCATCCTTTCCATCACTTCCACTTAGTCACACACACACACACACACACCTCTTGCTCTTTCTCTATCTCTCTCCCCCATCACATTTGACTTTTCTCTTTCTCCCTCCCTTCATTCTCCTCTACCCATCTCCCTTACTCTTTCTCTCCTTCTCTGTTGTGTTCTGTCTTTATCCCCCTCTCTCTTTCTCTCTCTTCTCTCTCTTTCTCTCTCTCCTCTCTCCCCTCATTAATATGGAGCTGTGGATGACTGGGAGGAAGGCAGCCAGTAGGCCCTGACCTTGGCTCCACGCCAGCTTTGTCACAGCTCCCCACACACACACACACACACACACACACGCACACACACTTGTGTACACACACACTCATAAACATTCACACACCCTCTCTCTCACACACACACACACACACACACACACAATCACCCTGTCAATGGGGGAAAGTTGCCACCAAACCTCGGGGCCCTACTGGTTGCCTGGGTTACCACTTCCTTCCTAATGCTTGGCTGTCTTATTTACCCCACACAAACCGCTTGAGTGAAGTGGAAATAGAGGAGATTCTGGAGAACCTTGTGTTATGTCTGTGCGTGTTTGTCCCTGTGTGTGTTTGAGTGAGTGTGTGTGTGTGTGTGTGTGTGTGTGAGTATGTCTTTGTCCACGTATGTGTGTGTGTGTGTGTGTGTGTGTGTGTGTGTGTGTGTGTGTGTGTGTGTGAGGGGGGACTGGGTTGGGCTTGAGGGGGTTAGGGGTTAAGCTCATTGTTGAGGGGATAGTGAGGTCACACCCTGCGGTGCTGACATGAAGGATATCAGCACTCATTCAGAAGCACAGAACACACACGCACGCACGCACACACACACACACACACACTCATGTGCACGCACACGCATACATACACACACACGCACACACACACATGCACACACGCACACACACTCACACATGCACACAAACACACATACACACACACGCATGCACACGCACGCACACACACACACACACGCGCTGGCACGCATGCACGCACACACACACACGCACGCACACTCACACACTCACACACACTGGCATAACCCACATGGATGCACACACACAGACACACACACACATACACACAGACACAGCATAGTGTGCACGCACTGACCTCAGACACACAAGCACACACACACACACTCACACTGGCCTCCACACACACACAGTCTGTTTCCACCTGACCCACTTCCATTTCATACATATTATGCTCTTAGGGAGAGAAGCATGGGGGAGGATTTTACTTAGAACTGGCTAAAGCATGCACGCACACACACACACACACACAACACACACACACACACACACATGCACACACACACACACACACACACACACACACACACACACACACAGAGCAGATACAATATTTGGGTAATATCTGAATCATAGAAGCAGAAGTATCTGGCATCCTTTTTTTTGCTAGGAATCTGAGGAATCCGAACCTAACATGTGATGCAGTATTAACGCATTGGGCCTGTGTGCCGCGTTATAAATGAATGTGCGGAATAAATAGCTTCGAAGGTGCAGCTGTGTGGACCAAGCCCTCTAGCCTCTCAACTGTTGGATGGCTGGAATTGAAGGCACGCCCTGAAAAATGCTGTACTCCCACTCATAAGCCTGTGTGTGTGTGTGTGTGTGTGTGTGTGTGTGTGTGTGTGTGTCTGTGTCCTCCCGCCACCTTTACTTCACTCGGCCAGAAAGGGCACCAAGACAGCTCTGCTTTTGTTTTCCTCTAGTCCCCCATCTCGGCCGAATCAGATGAGTATGAAGTAATAACCGTGGATGAGATGCTATCACTGAGAGAAAGAAAGGATGGACTAACACTGGAAATGATGTGTTAAAGAATGCATCTGCTATCACACTCGATGTCATATGGCCCTTGCGTATGTAAATTGTATTGCCCCCCCTTCTAAATATATCAAGCCCCACACCCCCTTCCTTCCCCAGACACCCCTTGTTCCTAACTCGGACAAAGAAGAGGAAGTACAGAAGCTATTGTCAATAGAGTTGTCCTTAGCAACGCAGCAAGACTTCCCCCCATGTTTCTCCCAAATACAGTCAGTGTGCCTTGAAACAGGAAAAGGCTTTTTTTTTTACAACCATTTCTTTTTTTTTTCTTCCATTCCAGGAAACTCCAGAGGAATGGCCATTCTCCTTTTATGGCTTTGATAGTTCACTGTAGTCTAAGAGAAAAGGAATGAGAGACAGGGAGAGAAAGAGAGAAACAGATAAGGCTAAACAGAGACAAAGAGACAGTCAGAGAGAGAGAGAGAGCAAGAGCCCAGTAGAGAAGGGGTGATGAGAGGAGATGCAGTCAGAGAGAGAGAGAAGGAAAGGGAGGGAGAGAAATGGAGGTAGAGAGAGAGTGAGAAAAGGGATGATGAGAAAGGAGAGACAGTCAGAGAAAAAGAGAGAGAGACAGTAGAGAAGGGGTGATGAGGGGGGGATTGAATGAGCAAGAGCAGAAGAGTGAGAGAGTGAGGAACTGGCGAGAGGACAAGCGCCTGTGTAGCTTAGCTTAGCTTAGCTTAGCTTTAGCCCAGCCCAGCAGAATGGACCCAATTCCCTGGAATTCACCTCGTTACTGCAGCTGGTAATGTTATTTAAGAGTGACGGGTCAGGATGAGGGGGTTGGTGTGTGTGTGTCTGTCTGTCTGTGTGTGTCTGTCTGTGTGTCTGTGTGGGGGGGGGTGGGGGGGGGTGCACATTCTTTCGCCGTGATGCCAGAGCTGAACCCGCCGTCTGTCATGCGTAAGGTTCCAAAGCTCTATGAAAGCCACACACAGGCCCTGAGTGTGTGTCTGTGTGTGTGTGTGTCAGGAACAGCTTGAGAGTTATGCAGCATGAATCAGCACCCAGCTCACAGTAGTTTCACTCTGACTATCTGACTCTCGCTCTGATTTAAAAAACACATGATGGGCAGTCTGGCCAGAAACTGCCTGAAAGAGGAAAGAAGGAAAGAAAGATCAAAAGAAGGAGAAGGTAAGAAAGAAAGAAAGAAAGAAAGAAAGAAAGAAGATGACTGTGCCCCGCCCTCTGCTCCAAAAAACACCTGATGGGGAAACCACCTTTAGTCTGGGAACATACCATGCCTGACCACAACCACACCCTAGCCCTAACCCTAACCTCTAACTCTCTGCTGTAAATTGGGTTAAAGATGCAGTTTCCTGAGGATTCACTGGAGTCTTAACAGCCTTTCATCCTCCTGCCACCCCTCTTAGAGCCGTACTGGACTACAGAGTCTGCTGAGGGCTGCGTGGAGTTTAAAGAGCGAGAAGACACACACAGATGAGATTTCTCCTGTAATGAAACTCGACTCACCTATGCCACTGAAAGCTCACCACAGACCCACCTCAATTCCAGATTCCTTCTCTATAAGGTTAACAACCTTATCTATCTATCTCTCTCTCTGTCTCTCTCTCTCTCTCTCTCTCTCTCTCTCTTACCATCTCACTAAAATATTTATATATATAAATATCTGGCCTGGAGTTAGGCTTTGGCCTTTGTTCTTTTGCTGAACCTGCCTAGCCTCTCTTAATGGTCAGTCATTTCCTCCTTCAAATGGAGGAGAGAGAGATGCTCTCCATGTTCAGGCTTTACAGAGAAAGAGATAGAGAGGGACGCCCTCTATGGTCAGACTTTAATTGGGTAGAGAGAGAGAGGGAGAGATAGAAATCAATAGCACTAATGGTTTAAGTGGCCTGGCAGGCTTTATTGTCCTGAGTGTGCAACCTAAAGGGCAGACAGTCTAGTGCGCTGATGTAACCTGCTGGGTGTTGTGTGTAAAACAGAACAGAGCCTACTGCCTACAGTACACTAGATATACAGTACACTAGATATACAGCACACTAGATATAGATATACAGCACACTAGATATACAGCACACTAGATATACAGCGCACTAGATATACAGCACACTATACAGTACACTAGATATACAGCACACTAGATATACAGCACACTATACAGTACACTAGATATACAGCACACTATACAGTACACTAGATATACAGCACACTAGATAAACTACAGTACAGATAGTGACCTGGGACTTTCTTCCTTGTTGTGTGCATGTCTGCAGATATAGAATAGGCTCTCTAGGCTGCAGAGGGAGTGTGTGAAGTATTCTAATTAACCAGGTCAGTGTGTGTGTGTGTGTGCGCACCAGTGTGCCAGCCTTAAGCTCAGATCAGACGATCTGTTTACAGGTCAGCCTGACATTAGTGGTCTTAGAGCAGATGTGTGTGTGTGTGTGTGTGTCTGTTTTCCCTGACATTAATACAGATAACCCTCCTCCAAATATCAAGAGGCTTTTCACCCGGGTGATCGCCAGAGACCTTTCTTGGCATCAAATCTGTGTCACTGCTAAGCCAACACATTTTGAGAAGTGCTTTTCAGTCAACCCCAAAAGCATTTTCCCTTAAAAACCCCTTAGTGTGTTCTCTCCTCTCTCAGCACTCTCACACACACACACACACACACACACACACAAACACATCATTCTCCACCCATGCATTAGCTGTAGAAATTCAAGTGTGTGTGTGTGTGTTCCACTCTGCAGTATTATGTTCAGATTTTGCTTTCATAAATGTAGTCCACAAACCTTTGAGAACCACATACACACATTTGATAGCCGAACATTTCTGTGATGAACACACAGCATTGCTATTTCGCACAGGACTTGGTTTTTAATCGTTCCCTATACTCTCCTCCCACTGGATCAGAGGAGAAAGATCCAGTGAGTCAACAAAGAACAGCGCTGCAAGGATTTAGTCTGATAGTCTGATACAGTGGGCACCCCTGAGACATATAGAGAGAGGAAGGGAGAGAGTGAGAGAGAGGGAGAGCTGAAACCACTAAGCAGTGTTAGCAGTAGAAGGTTCGGCTGTCACACAGAAGGCTTTTGGACTCCCAGTAAGCTCTTAGACTGACACATGATGTAACACTTTGTTTCACGACTGGATGGACCTGATCCCCTCTCAGGAACAGACACACACACACAGAGAGACACACACACACAGATTGACACTGTGGTTTTGAATGTTCTTTTCTGCTCCTCCATCATTGTTTGTGTGTGTATTGCTGTCTTGTCTCCTCCTCTTCCTCAGTCACATGGGATGCACAACAATTTAAAGCCTTTTGTGAGAATAGAGGAGTCCCGTTACTATAGAAAAGGTATCCAACCCTGGGCTTTAAACAGGTTCCATGAGAGAAAGAGGTATTGGTCTGACTAGCCCATCGCTTTTGCTCAGAAGGTCTCTTAGATTTGCTAGCAGTGCATGATGTCATATTTAGAGGGGGTGTGTGGACTGACTCCCTTACTGTAGGCTTCTGAGGTCAGCATTTGTGTGTGTGTGTGTGTGTGCCTGTGTTTTCATTATTATTAAAGTGTGTAGTGTCACCATGAGATCCGTGTTAGGGTGGAGTGTTTCCCGGGATTTAATATTCAGCCCACCCCCTAATCCTGTTAAGTGACATGGCATCATTAATTCAGCTGAATGTCTGAATGCTGCTCCACCATGGACTTAGTGCTGCGGTTCAAATGCTTTTTTTGATGCACTTCCAGCATCGCTAAGGATCTCACCCACAAAAGCAGCCTGGAGAAGACTGTGTAGAACGCCAATAACATGCACAAATATGCATTTCTATTCATTTCAAGTTTCAGATATTTAGGTTTACAATGGACACACAATGCAAACAGTGCTGATTGTATTGTATTGTTTTGGTTTTGGTGTATGATAGCTGATAAGGAAGGGAATATAAAAGTGTCCAGACCAATCAGGTGTTGCGTGTTGTTGAGCCCTGTTTGAGGGCCACTGCTGTGGACAAGAATCATTGCAGCCCCCCCTTCTCACATGACATCCCATATGCCCATCACTGTAATAAGATCTATAAGACTTCGTTTAGAGCCATCAAACTTGACTTGATGTGTGTGTTCAGAGCTATAGACATGCTGATCTGGTATGTCTAAGGTTCTGACCTGGGTTGGCTCTACTCATGCATGCAGTGCAGCTGCCATCTAGTGGCCAAAGGGGATAGTGCCGATAGAAGCTTTGGGATATTGATGTGCGGTCAGATGTGGATTTATGTGTTTTCGGATTAAATGTCTTAACCAAGGGCACAGCTTGTAATCCTTCAAAAATCCCCTGTCAGTGGATCTTGCCTCCCCACCTTTTTCAAAATGGGTTTGGTCCAAAACTAAGACCGATTCCACCACTGTGATTTTCATCATAAGGTGTTTAGTTATGTATATAGTGGAATAGTGTATGTTATGTATTTTTAACACTCTCTTCTCTCTCTCAGGCGAGCTACTGAGCCAGCCCCGACCAGAAGGCCTGACTGAAATCATCTGCCCCAAAAACGGCTCCGAGCGGGTCAACGTGGCGCTCGTGTACCCCCCCACCCCCACCGTGGTCAGCCCCTGTCTCAAGTGACTCTCTGCCTCCATGGCTGCCCGTACCACGCCTTGCTCTTGCCCCTCCTGGGCTACTCCCGGCTTCCCCTTGGACCTGTCCCAAACACCCCCCCTCTCCCAGGGGGTCGCTCCTGTGTCTGACCCCCACCTCACCTGGAGCCCCAGGGCCTCACCCCGACCTGCTCAGGAGAACACAGCTTGACTAAACACACACACACAGTTGGGACAACACCCACACACACACAAGGAGAATGATTCTTAATGATTAATTTGATCTCCCAGTTGAGTGGTCAATTGTGCAGCACCCATGATTCACATGTTAAAGAATTGCCATGGAATTGTCATGGCTTAAACTCCTAAGGTTGCCATGACAAAAAAAAGAATGATATGGTATGGATTGGCAACCACTCATGTGTACTATATGTTCGACGCAACATGTGCCCCCCTCCCTGGTTAAGCCTCTCTCTGTTGGAGACAAACGACTGGTTAGAACTCTCTTTGTTGGGGACGGATGACTGGTTAGACCTCTCTCTGTTTGGGTATTGGGGACAGACAACTGGTTAGGCCTCCATGTTGGGGACAGACGACTGGTTAGACCTCTTTCTGTTGGGGACAGACGACTGCTTAGAACTGTCTCTGTTGGGGACAGATGACTGGTTAGAACTCTCTTTGTTAGGGACGGATGACTGGTTAGGCCTCTCTGTTAGGGACAGACGACTGGTTAGACCTCTTTCTGTTGGGTATTGGGGACAGACAACTGGTTAGGCCTCTCTGTTGGGGACAGACGACTGGTTAGAACTCTCTTTGTTGGGGACAGACGACTGGTTAGGCCTCTCTCTGTTGGGGACAGATGACTGGTTAGAACTCTCTCTGCTGGGGAGCACACGCTTGGTCACAGGCATGTCTTTCTCACTCCTTTCGGGAGGATGAAGTTGTAGCCACAGTGCCTGCCCACAGTCTCAATCACAGCTGTGGTTCCAGCACACAGACGCACATCTCTGGTCACACAGCCTCAACACACACACACACACACACACACACACACACACACACACACACACAGTAGGCCCAAGCCTCTGGTCAGTGGAGTACTACACCTGTGCTAGGAGAGGTGGAGAGGGGAACAGACCAATGGATGGATGGACGGGTGCATGGGGGAGGGGACAGGATCTCATGTTGGACAGAAAACAGCCTCTTTCAAAGATGCGACTGGACTGGGCGGCAAAAGATGTGTGGACTATTAGACGGCTTGTCACACACACACACACACACAAACACACACACACACACACACACACACACACATACACAAACACACTCACCAAGCCTCACAAAGGTGCAATCCAAACACAGATATCTGAGAGTGTAGTTTCAAAAATGTTGCATATTAAAGTGCAGGGTTAGTCGGACATCAACCACAAATTCAGCATAACCTATTCATAGCCTCCATTCCCATTCATGACGTTTTGAACTTTTCCCAACACACCGACATGGTAAATGCACTCCTCTTCACTTCCTGTGTTGTGTTCGGTGCATGTGCACCCTCCTCTGGAAGAGAAAGCCCGGACTGGTTGTTGGCAACACCTACTGTCGTCAAGGAGATGACCACAGCCAATGGCTCGTCAGTTAAGAGGCAGGAGAAAGCCCCTCATCCTCACGGACATGAGCAGGTGTTGAGTAAGTCGCACCAAATTTGATATCAGCTCCTGTGCTGCCCTGTTTTGTCACCCTCTCGAAGAGTGCCCAGTTGTCGTCGGTGATACTCAGGCCTCCTCGTCCTCTGTGTCTCCTCTCCATTTTGTACAGTACGTCTGAGCAGACCAGAGGCTTCTCAGGAGGGTTGTGTAACAGGAGGCACCTCCATACAAGCCAAGGATATTACTCTTTTTGTGGATTGTGGGAAGGGTTTGGGATATATCATGCCATGCCCTAGTGCAGACATGTGTGGTTTGGGAAGCACTAAACATTGTTTTAAGCATTGTTCCAAAAAAATTTGTATATTTGTGTGTATATACAAATGTGTACAGAGCAGTTAAAGAGGAAGACATTGTAGGTGTGTTGAGTCGGGCAACATGTCATTAATCAGCACTCCATTATATCACAAATGGCGAAGAAGAATCCATGTCAGTAGTTTCCTTGCGGGGGACCTGGGCGGGGGGCGTATTGCAATATGTCAAATGTTGACACTTTTTTGTATATAATATTTTTATTTTTGTAAGTCGACTGAAGGTTGTCACCGGTCCACCTTCTTCACCGTTATTCAGAACTGAGCATTGTGCATGACCCACCTGCTGGATGTCAGAATGTGCAGTGCAAAGGGTTTTATATTCTCTCAGATAGCCGCCATCTCTGGAACGAATCTGGCTCTGATCTGACCTTCGTCTGGCCTGGGTCTGGCCTTCATCTGGCTCTGATCTGGCCTGGGTCTGGCCCTGATTCGTGCCAGGTGTCCGCTCTCTGGGATTTCTTGCTGGTTCGTCCATTTCACACTTCATGAAAAAGCACCAAATACAATAAACAAATAAAAAAGGTTTCAATATAAACTCTTTTTTGTTGTCCAATTACTTCCAGATTTGTCTTAAGATGGTAGAAATGATTGCTTGCTAGATGGCTTCACAGATCTAAAGAGGAATCTAAACTAAAGAGAAAAGAATATATACAATTATTATTTAGAAAATACACTGCTCAAAAAAATTAAGGGAACACTCCACTCTACACAGTTTTCCACAATTGTTAAAACACATTTTTTGAAACCTTCCACCCTTTTCTCCATTCTCAAACTACATTCACAGAATGTCTGACAGTTCTTGCAAAATAAAACACAGCCTTAAAAGTTTTACTTGTGCTCAGAACCAAACAGTGTCAGAGTACCAATCCAGTGTATGATTGAAGTGTTCCCTTAATTTTTTTGAGCAGTATATATGTGTTGGAGTGGTTTCATAATCTTTCACATCATCATGAAGCAGGGCTGGTACTTTACCAGGCTATATTTTATTGACATAGGCCTATTGTAAATATAGGCTAGACTTTGTTTTTAATGGAAGACAGCTAAATGAAACAAAACCAAACATGGAAGTTAAGCAGGAGACTATAAGATGTGAGAATGACTCCTATTCACAGGACTGATGTTTGATTTGAACCCTAATTGTAGCGAAGTTTGACTGGCATCCAGGCTATGATCAAGCTGATGCAGGATCATAAAAACACAATTTCTCTAACCTGAAGAAGTTTACAGACATACTGCTACTGCCATCTAGTGGATGCCATATTGACCAAGCCAAATTTAGATTAAAGCGATGGTTCGGAGTAATTTCACCCTAGGGTCCTTTGCACCATGACCCAGAGCCAAACACCCTCCCAGAACCTTTTTTCCCTTGGTCGAATCCTGGTCGAGTAGCGCTGTCAGAAACTAATGACGTTCTGCAGTCGTGATGGAACCAACTTTTATCTCGTAAATTACCCCACTAATAATGCCCTGAATGGTACGAAACTTCTGCAGTACAACTATGACCTTTAGTCCAATAATGAGGCATTAGAAAGTTTGTAAGTGCACCAGGAGTTTATTTAAATAAGACTTGCCTGATTATCTGCTACTATACCGCTGCTTCAACGTTTCTTCCGTGATTTGGGAAAAGCCTGTAAAAGTCCTGGCAGGAAGCATGCATAAGGATGTAGATCCAGGAATGCACTAATATTTTCCAGTTATCTAATATATCCAGTTTCTTTTTAACACCCACGACAAATAAATACAAATAATCATACTTTGTCTCTTACTGTAACATTTAAATAAATCAAGTGCAAATACATGATAAATGCTATATTATTTGACCATCTTCAATGTTTTATTACATTTTGTGCCTGAAATCCTCAATGAATCCACCATTCTGTTGGGATCAGGGTAATGCTGATTTTTTGGATCAAATTTATCCCAATTCAACTCAAATGTTTTGAACAACACAAAATGAAGGTTTTATTAGATCAAAACCAAGATTAGATTGCATGATCCAATACGATTTCAGGATCCTTTTTTTACCTTTGAGCAACCCATTTTTCAAGATTTGATCCAATCCGATAGCCGAAATTCGATCAAATTACCTTTAAACAACTGGGCCCAGTCGGGGCCCACACCTGTCAACAAACAGGATAGTGAACCTGGCCACAACTTCAGAGAATACAGATGGAATATGCTAAACTGTTACAATTATGAAGGGGTCCTTCACCTATACATTGGGAGGGGCCTATAGATAAATAAAGTATATGGCTTTTTTTGCTGTACCATTTAGGGAAAACTGATTCAACCACCCAAACCATATTTTTTCCAAAATCATATACCCTCAGGATGTGATCTTACATAGGTTTTGCCATTTCTCACCCTCCCCTTTACTGTGCTGCTCGCTCATAAGGGTTTGAGTAAATCGGGTATATGGCTGATACCTTTGGGTCTGTGCCATTGAGGAAACATTGGTTCAACCATCCAAACCATATATTTTCTGAAAGCATATAATCTCAGGAGGAGATCTTATGGGTTTTGACATGTCCCACCCTCCTCATTACTTTGCCACCCATGCATAACACATTGGATATCAAGTACATGACATGGCTAATACATTTTGGGCTGTACCATGAAGGGAAAACGATTTAAGCCACCTAAACCATATAATCTGAAAGCATATACCCTCAAGAGTGAATTTACAGAGGTTGTGACATTTCCCACCCTCCTCAAGACTTTGCTGCCCATGCATTATACATTGAGTATAGGTAAATTGGGTGTATGGCTCATACCTTTTGGGCTGCATGTGCCATTTAGGGAAAACTGATTCAACCACCTAAGCCATATATTTTCTGAAAGCATATTATTCCCTCAAGATGTGATTTAACATGTCTTGAGACAAGTTTCCTCTTTACTCTGTTGCACATGCATGAGGTGGATTGTGTTACCTGAGGTGGAGCGTGTCACCAGCTTCAAGTTTCTGGGTGTCCACATCTCTGAGGACCTCTCTTGGACCCTCAACACCTACTCTAATCAAAAAAGCTCAGCGGCTCTTCTTCCTAAGGAGACTCAAGAAGGTCCAACTGTCTCCTCAGATCCTGATGAACTTCTACCGCTGCACCATCAAGAGCATCCTCACCAACTGTGTCACAGTGTGGTATGGACCCTTTCAAGAGAGTTCCATTATCAGCATCATAGTTGGCCCCACAAGACTTCCTGTTTAACATTCCATATGTTATCTTAATGCAGAGGAAGTAGATTGGGGCCCAAATAGAACGTTCAAGCATTGTTTTTGTTTACCTTGTTGAAAGGGTCTATATGCAACTGCTCTGCCTCTGACCGGAAAGCATTGCAGAGGATGGGCATAATCAAAGACTGTTCTCACCCCAACCACAGACTGTGAGGCCATCCAGCGAGCAATGCTTACGCAAGGCGTCGGCATCATCAAAGACTGTTCTCACCCCAACCACAGACTGTTCACCCACTCTCCTCCGGGAAGTGTTACAGGCCTCTCAGCATCCGGAGAGGCAGGTTCAGAGGAAGCTCCTGCACCTGAACACTAACTCTGCACCTCGGTGACCACCAACCAACTAATGCCCCCCCCCAACCTATTAACATCCACACACACACACACACACTAACCAAAGCTTCCATGCCTATTGAGCTACCACAGCCATGGACCACTTAACAGGGACAACAAGGAGGTGGCAGTAGCCTACTCTATCACCCATAGCATTCTATTTATATTACAAAATGTACATACTGTAAGTACACTATACCAGTAAAAAGTTAGGACACCCAAACTCTCAAATGTATGTTTATTTTTTCTTTATCTTTATCTAGGTGGTTATTATTATGAAATAGCCCACATGGGTTCATGTTGTAAGCAAACAAAAAGTGTAAATAAAGCTACATTTTCAATTTTTTAAATTCTTCAAGACCTTTTGCTCAGTCTCTCAACCAAATTTATATAGTCAGCTATGGATTTCCAACAGCCTTGATGGATTTCCCATACATTGTGAGCATTTGTTAGCTGTTTGTCTTTTACTGATTTTAATTGAAAAGAATGAAGTTGGCTTTAATAATATCAATTATCGGCAAAGTTGTCATAGAGGACAGTGAAGAATATGAAATGTGGCGTATGGAAATAATATATTTCTAGAGACCTTTCCTTTGTCTTCTGTCCAAACTTTTGACTGGTATACAAATATCCTCTGGTTTTATAATGTTAATGCTATAATACTGTAGACTATATCCAGTCAACCATACATATCTGTCTACTGGTAAGTATAAGTAAGTATAAGTATACTCTTTTGATCCAGTTAGGGAAATTTGATCGCTGCATTTATCCCAATCCATGAATTACTGAAACACACTCAGCACACAGTGGGGTGAAGCACACACTAATCACGACGCAGTGAGCTCGGGGAACAGTGAGGGGTTGGGTGCCTTGCTCAAGGGCACTTCAGCCATTACTGGTCGGGATTCGAACCGTTACAAGTCTGAAGCTACAGCAGGCCACCGCTGCACATATACTCATTTTTACTACTTTTATAATGTGACTGTTAATGCACTGCACATCCCTGTACGTCATATCTGTCCATACTACATACAGTATCCATTCTGCTCTTCTATATAGGCTACTATTTAGACTGCAGTACCATACTGTTCACATTGCACGTCACACTGGTTAGACACTAACTGCATTTCGTTGTCTCTGCTGTATTTGTACACTGCGCAATGTCAATAAAGTTTAATCAAATCTAATGCATAATACATTAGGTGTAGGTCCATGATTGAAGAAGGGAAAAAATATTTAACCAATTACACAATATATTTTCTAAAAGCATATCTCAAGATGTGATGAAAGATGAGTTGAGACATCTCCCATCTTTGTCTATGTCCACTTGAACAACAAGATCAAAATAATTGAGTGATTTTCATTAGTGTGGTTTAGTAAGATATTCCTTCAAAACCTTACTTACATTTCTGAATTTTACTTTAATAGTACAACATTATCAAAACATTGTTGCAAAAGGTCAAAAGGTTTAAAAAAGTTGCTGCACATGTCTAAACCATACATTAGGCTACTGCACAATACCAGATTTATTTAGAAATTCAAGTGTGTAAATAAATGGCCTTCCTCATTAATTTACGACGGAGTATTAGGGCCACACATGAAGGAAAAAAATATTTTTGCCATGACGAGATTAAACTCGACATGTCGACTTTAAAGTCGCCATGTCAACATTAAACTCGACATTTCGAGAATAAAGTTGAAATGTAATATCGACTTTAATCTTTGACGTATCGACTTTAATGTCGCCATGTCGACATTAAACTCAACATTTCGAGAATAAAGTTGAATATCATGTCGACTTTAATCTCGACGTGTCGACATTAAACTCAACATTTTGAGAATAAAGTTAGTTTGGAGAGAGAACGACCGCTCGGGACGATTGAAAGGGAGGACGAATGAAACAATGCAACAAGTGCAACAATGATTCAGAGTGTTCGAGTGCAACAATGATTAGACATAGGCCTATATCATGTGGACAAAACATAGAACATATTAACCTACGTTGCTCAGCCAAATACTTTGCTGTTAGGTCCTTATCACGGAGTTACAGGCGATAAATGCGATGGTCAAAAGTAGCCTAAACGTCATAGCGGTTTATTTATTTATTGTAGGCCTATTATTAAAGTGTTGTTCTAAACATTTAGTTGTTGCATCTAAATGTTCAACTTCATGCTTATGCACTAGAGGCATACTAGGCGCTCTCCCCAATCCTAGACTTTCACGTTGCTTGTTTGTAATGGATGCAAAACAGCCCATTGCTGAATGTCTATGGAGGGACGAATGAAGCTGTCCTCCCGACCACCCCATGTAGGCTAGTAGCCTACTTGCACACATATGCACACAAAGTGCATAAATAAAGTGCACACATATTCTCTCACGGGATTAAAATAGTATATATGCTTAGGCTATACCTGTGTTTCTAGCCTCCTATAGGCTACGTATTGCAGGTGAGACATGGAAAAGCAGTTTTAGAAAAATGAGTTTTGCCATGTTATCCTATGGAGAGTGACGCCCGTGGGTCATGAAGGGCAGTTATTTGGATGTGCAGTAGCCTTAACCACGTAAAACAGAGTGAAATAACATTTTGTATAGAAACATTATATCATTGGATACATATATTTTTCTAGCTATTTAGCCTAAACGGCATAGTATTTATAAACCCGAGACAGCACTTCACGATGACGGCAATGATAGTTAACAGACAAGACGCAATCTATCTAAATATCTGCAATCTATCTGAAATAACACCTATTTGAAGCCCATTTTTCATGTAATATATTGTGTATTAGTGTAGGCTACATAGCTTAAAGTAGTAGGGCTACATAGCTTTAAGTAGGGCCTATTGCGAGTTTAATGTCAGCATGTCGACTTTAAAGTCGACACGTCGAGATTAAAGTAAATATGATATTTCAACTTTATTCTCGAAATGTCGAGTTTAATGTCGACATGTCGACTTTAAAGTCAACATGTCGAGTTTAATCTCGCCATGGCAAAAATATTTTTTCTCTTCATGTGTGGCCCTAATACTCCGTCGTATTAATTAGTTGCGATATCAGCAGATTTCGACTAATTTATTTTTGATTAGCGAGATGTTGTCCTGGAACTGTTCTCGCGAGACGTTGTTGACGATTTCAACTCCCAGAATGCCATTCACTTCCTCTTCCCCTCCGCGGCCTGAGAATGTAAGTAAAGCAATATTAACCGTGGAGTTTCAATGGTCCAATAATCTTATTAAATCTTATGCATCCAATGACAGAATAAGAACAAAATACTACCATGGCTTATATACATCACGTAGTTGACTTTCAGAACAGTATTTTGTATTATAATGTGGAATTAGGGATTATTTCTATGTTTCGATTCTCCTATTGCGTGCCATAGTCTTAACCATACCTCCACTTGGCTAGGGACTGCTATTTATAATTCGTCTTGTCCGGGGTTACAATATCACATTGCGCTCATTTTACTTCGGTAAATGTAGGTGTTTACTTAATTGTCCCTCTTAGTTTGAATGTTACCTGGCTAACTCGTTAGCTGTGGTATGTTGCGAAGGAAAGTTAGCAAGCGTAGGCTAACGCTGACTAGCCTTGTCATGATGCTCAGTGTGAACCACTCATAGTGGGGGTTTGATTGTAATGCTAACGTAGGCTTCTTGATCTCTAATTCCCTACCTTGTTTATCCCAGATCTCTGAAGATGGTCCGCTACTCGCTCGACCCCGAGAACCCGACTAAGTGTAAGTTAAATGTTTTGAGACGCATCAAGAATCGTGACGTGTATACTGACTTGAAATTGTTTCTCGCCTGACCGGAGTAACGTATTTGTCTGTCTAATTGTGTAGCATGCAAGGCCCGGGGTTCCAATCTCCGTGTTCACTTCAAGGTAAGCACGTTTGTGGCTAACATTTGGAGTACATTGTTTGAGTTGGGAGTTTCTTCTCCGGTATTATCCAGGTTGCAATGATAATCTTAGGTGACTTTTGGATTTCAACATGAAAATAACCTTTGTGTAAATCTGAGCAACCTGTTGAATGGTGATACTTTTCATTAAATAATGTAGGCCTACTATCTCCTCTGTAATGCAGGATAGTTGTTAACATCTGAATGTCTCACCTGCTGATGTGATCTCTTTGTTACTCATTTCAAAGTAAGGCATTGATCGAGTGAAACATGTTTGGGAAAATAAGTATCTGAAACTCTTGGTGTCTTGGCAATGTAAAGGTCTTATTGTGACCATTCATTTAAATGCATTTCTCCTATAATTCTACTAGAACACCCGTGAGACAGCTCAGGCCATCAAAGGCATGCACATCCGCAAGGCCACCAAGTACCTGAAGGATGTAGTCATCAAGCATCAGTGTGTCCCCTTCCGTCGTTACAACGGTGGTGTCGGCAGGTGTGCCCAGGTAAGGCCGTGTTTGCCAGGACGGGGGACTATCACTATAAATATACCTTTGTCATAGATCACTCTGCACATGATGCGTTGGTTGCAATGATGACCATCTTAGGACACCTTTGGAGTTGATAATGAAAACAAACCATATAAATATCTGAGCATCCTTGTCATTTGATGCAGATATAGAAAACATTTTTTTTTTAACCATGATTGAGTCTGTGGTATGTTTCTGAGTTGCATAATGCTTGTTCCATTAGGCCAAGCAGTTTGGCTGGACACAGGGTCGCTGGCCCAAGAAAAGCGCAGAGTTCCTCCTGCACATGCTGAAGAACGCCGAGAGCAACGCTGAGCTGAAGGTAGGAGCGTGAACGGATGGTGGAGGAAGGCCTTGTCTTAGGATCTGTTACAGGCCTGCTGGGCGTGTGTAGGGAGTTAAAGGCTCAGTTAAAAGGCCCAAAGGGTGGACTACTGTGGAACTAGATTAGTGGTGTGGTGTTAAAGGATAATTCTGGTATTTAGCACTTTGAGTCCCTTTTCTGGTTTGTTTTGGATGAACTAGAGTGGTGGACACTGACATTTTGACGATGGGTCCTGTCTTGACTTTTCTGACTCATTTTGAATTGCCCTTGACTATTTCAGAGTGGCTGCCCTTGGCCATGCACAAACATGTCCTTAAAACAACCCTTGATGTTCGTTTTCAAAACTGCAACTCACCGAGTGGTTAGTGGTGGTCGTATTTTATTTGGCATTTTGTAAAATCCCATTGATTTCTGTTGGAAGACTCATTGCACATTGATATTACTGCGCCACCAGAAACAAAAACGGAGTCAGTTTACATTTGGTTGTAGTCTTTCCACGAGACCTTCTTTTACTGTCTATGCTTCAGGCTCAAATATTGAGCGGAAGTTTATACGCGGTTTGAGGTATCTGAAAAAATAGTTCCACAATAGCAAATAACACGGCTGGAAATCATACATCGCGCTGATATATTTGTTTTTAATAATCAAACACCACTAACCACTCAGTGAGTTGCACAGTTTTGAAAACGAACGTTAGGCAACCTTGGATATCCTGAAAGGTGCTATGTACATTTAAGCTATACTTGATTATGAAAATATTGGTTAGTTGCAGACCTATTGAACACTGCCTCTGTTGGCAGTTTTGAGACTGCTGTGCCTTCTGTTGCTCACTAGGGAGGCGATGCGAGTTGCCTTTTGATGGTTTGCTTGTAAAATGTGTGCGCTAATTGTTTTTACGAACTTGGCATCACTTGTTCCTCAATCATTGTGAAATCTAAGAAGCAGGTGCTTTCATCCAAATGGACTTATTGAAATTATAATATCAATTTGTAATTGTATAATTAGTAATGAAATAAGTTGACAAGATAAATAGAAGTATTAATGTAAAGTTGAGGACCCCATATTTTTAGGATTTTGCTCTTAGTTTATATCTGCAGAAACAACTTTCCTTTCCAGCTAATCCTAATGAAATCCTAAATTTAGTTTTTTTTAAAAAAAAAGTCTTGGGTGGTTTAATGTGTGTAAAGCGTAAGAATGGATCTTGGCCTCTTTCACCCACAGAAGGGTGTAGTTTTCTGTAGTGTCTATGTTTGCTGTTTAGATGACATCTTGATTGCTATGATGACAACTTAGGACACCTTTGGATAACCCATGAAAAGACTTTCCTGACTGAGCAATCAAGTTGCATTTCAACAGCAAGACGCACCACTTACAATGTGGAAGTTCATTTGTGTTTGTAATTCTAATAAGAGATACCGCTGTGTTTGAACAGGGTCTGGATGTAGACTCCCTGGTCATCGAGCACATCCAGGTGAACAAGGCCCCTAAGATGCGCAGGCGTACGTACCGCGCCCACGGCCGCATCAACCCCTACATGAGCTCCCCCTGCCACATCGAGATGATCCTCACAGAGAAGGAGCAGATCGTGCCCAAACCTGAGGAGGAGGTGGCCCAGAAGAAAAAGGTAAACATGCACTCATGACCAAAGTGTGTTTTTAACACTGCCAATTGATCTGTTTTTTTTATTTTTTTTTTTATTTTTTTATTTTAAATGGAGGTGAAACTTCAGCAGGGTTCCCCCTAGGCTTATACAGCATTTCATAAGTGCTGTATAAGCTCCACTTGCTCAAGTAGGCTACATTGACCTGTAAAATGGCCTACAGTAGTGATATCTCCCAGAAGAAATTCCCAATACATATAATGAATTATTTATTGAGGCTACCTTGATGGTTTACCTGGCTGCTTATCTTTGCTATCGATGTTGTAACCAGATTGCAAGCTGTGTGCTGTAACAAGTTAAGTGGTGGCAATGTTGCAGTACAGAGAAATATCCAGTCAGCTGTTTGAGTAGCATGCTGATAAGCTGTTGCACACCAGTCACACTTATGCTCATCCAAACATTAATGGCTGATGGTCATTTCTGTCCTCTAGCTTGGCTGTTTCATGTCAAGCTACCTTTCGATTTACTCTTTTTGTCCATGGATAGAACACTCTGTTCATTCTGATATCATTTAAATGCCTGTTTTGAGCATTAATTTGGCTTGGGCGCTCGACAACTATTAAGTAGGAGTAATTTTCTGTAGTGTCTATGCTTGCCGTTTGGATGACAACTTGATTGCGATGATGACAACTTAGGACACCTTTGGATAACCCATGAAAAGACTTTCCTGACTGAGCAATCAAGTTCCATTTCAACAGCAAGACACCACTTATGTGAAGAGTACTGCTCTTATGACTGCATAACGTAGGGTAATCTGTTTTAGGTTCCTGAGAGGTTGAGGTGTTTGTGGAGTAGACTTATGTCCAAATGGAGATGTAGTTAAGGGGATTTGGTGTGATTTCTGAGCAACTTGCCTGATAACATTTTTTGGTTATCCTGTTAAAATATTTGTCGCTACTAGGGCTGGGAAGGTAACCGCAATATCGTGGTCACGTGACTCCTACCGCGGCTCTGAGCTCATCACTGCAAAAAAAAATCTGAACATTTGAACTTAGACGTTTTCAACCATGACATATGCACAATTCCAGTTTGAAAACGTAGCAGAATCTCTGAGAATCACGTTATGTAGTCTGCAGGTGTCTAGCCTACATGAAGTTGAATCCCCTATAATTGGCCTGCACGTAGTAGGCCTATGTAATGTCATGTGTAATGTAAAACCATCTTGACATTGTCACTCAGTCATTGAGAACCACAGTTAAGTTAAAGTAGGCTAACGCTCCGTTTTCAAAACAAAACTTCAAAAGTTATCATAAAAAGACTTTTTTTATGTTTGTGTTGGGGAGCGCAATGTTCCAACATTACATTTGTATACGCGAGAGTAGTGGGGAACTGGCACAATCGTAACATTTTTCTATTCTCTCAGTTCAAACTCGATTTACATAAAGCTGTGAAATTTGGCCAGAAAGGAGTCATACATGTTTTCTTCATGAAAGAATTACAAAATATGTTCTAGTTTGTTAAGAATTTAACTTAGCAGCGACATGTAGGTCTAGGCTAGCCTAGGAGTGCCTTGTTACAACCTGAAGCAGCCATTAAAACGTACGGTAGCCTACCGTTGTAACATTAGCATAAGCATCATGAATGTAACAGTTCTAAAATCGTGATGGCCTTGTTGATAAACTGCATATTTTTTTCATGTCTGAAGCATTTGGTCCAGTGCTCTTCGAAGTTGTCTAAAGTTTAATTGGCGCTGATGGCAGCACACCATTTATAATCCATTTATTTATATATATACCGCGAAAACCGCGGTGATTTCTTGCTAACTGACCGCGGTAAGAAAACATCAATACCGTCACAGCCCTAGTTGCTACAGCAAAAAAGAAACCCCAACCATCTAATGTAAAGCTATGGTTGAATGCTACCCCTACACCAGAAGACTTTAACAAGATTTGGTAAAGATTCTTGAATGATGTCTTTCAATTCAAGCTTTACTGAAAAGACTACAATCTTTCCCAAATCTTGTCAAAGTTTTAAGGTGTAAGGATGGCTTTAGTGTCAAAATATAAAACGGCACTACTTAGTTTACGTTGCAGCAGTATATCTGCATATGACGCCACCAATAGAATGTAGCCTATGTAGACCGCGGGTTGTCTGTGTGCAGTGAAACATTTGTTCGTCAGGGAAACGTAACACAAGCTTATCGATCCAGTAATTTTGGCTAATATCGTGTCTATACCAATCTTCAATATTGAATTGTCTCAAGCCTAGTTTTTACCAGAATTGTCAGTGTTGCATTAATTAATACTTGTGTATTTGTGGTACAATATGTTGGAGCAGTTCAGAATCAGAGAAATGCAATGTGATTGCACTCAATTGGGTCCTTGCATCAGTGGAAAATCTCCACCACCCACCTCAAATATAAAATGTTGAAATTGTTGAATTCAGACCTTTGAGTTTCTAGTAACACCTGGTAAGTTGTGGACAATAGCCTGTAAGACTTTAATCATTCTTTCATTCTGTGTCCAGGTTTCCCAGAAGAAGCTGAAGAAGCAGAAACTGATGGCTCGGGAGTAAATGTATATAAAATAAACCATTCATACCAAACCGACAAAGCGTGTGCCACCTTTTTTGTTCATGGTTTCTTTAAATTGCAGCACCTAAGCGTTCAGTCAGAATTTGAGCTGGGCAATGAACTGAAATATGCAGATATGGAAATGTGTGCCATTCTGTCCAATCCATTCGGCATGTAGGCTAGGTAACGTTTCAAAGCCATCAATCTAACAAAAAACAAGCACTGCAAAACATGTAGGCTACTGTATACACTTTATTGAAGTTAGTGTGTGTCTGAGGTGATTTAATTGAATAATGCATAGCCTAGACATAACTCCAGCCGGCAATACAACTTCACGTTGATGGTCGGTCAGAAGGCAGCTTGCCATAACTTCGCATCGTAACTTCAATCGAGTGTTCAGTAGCAGTGTGAAAGGAAGGCATAAAGCCGTATCTGATGTTATGGGCTTCTGCCACAGTTTCCCCTCGGTTTTTTGAAGTTACGGCAAAAACATAATCTTATTTCTCCCAAAAAACAACCGAATTGAAACTTGATGTTTGTCTACATGATAAAACTTTTATGTTTATTGTGCTAATAATGCCAAAAACTCATTTTCGCCAAAATGGAAGTTACGACCTTTTGCCATAGTGCGGCAGCATACACCACAGGTTTTTAGGAGGCATATATAAAATGCGTGGCTGCAATACCAGTGTCACATTTCTCCATGGCTCTGACTAGGTCCATCTGTTGATCAGTGATTACACCTGTATGCTTATACAAGAGGATATCACCTGAGATTATTTGGTTGTATCAGACATTTCTCCTGTTGAAGCTAATCAGTCAATGAGTCTTCCCAGTAGGCCCACCCTGATGCTCCAATTAAATAAACGAATAACCGATATAGACTGATTTATTGCTATGAGGTTCACAAAGTAGGTTATTGATAGAAATTTGTTACCATTTGAACCATTGTTCCTTACATGCTGCTCTAAGCTCAAAGACCTTGGACTAAATACCCCCCTCTGTGACTGGGTTTTGAACTTTCTTACTGGCAGACCCCAGTGAGAGTGCGCCAGCTCACCTCCATCATTCTGAACACGAGGGCTGTGTCTTGAGCCCACTGCTCTACTCTCTACAGTACACCTATGAATGTCGACTCACGGCTCCACTTCCATCGGTAAATTTGCTGGTACAGGTGAAGAAGCTTATTGCCTGGTGTCAGGCAAGCGGTCTCCAGCTGAATGTCAGCAAGGCAGCTGCAGACTTACACCCCTCTCTTGATGGAAGGAACACAGGTAGAGAGTAGTGGTTTCAAATATCTGGGAGGGAGTACATTTCTGAGGACCTGACCCGGGCTACACATCCAAGCTCAGGTTAAAAAGGCCAGACAACGAATGTATAGCCTACCACCTAAGACACCTCTGGAAATTCAGGTTCGGTGATTTTAAAATCTTTCACTGGGGCCATAGAGAGCATACTGACCCAATCACTGCGGTAGGCTTAGTCTGCTAGGGGTCAACATTGACCAGTTCTTGCGCATGCAAGCCATGGACTAGTTGCACGAAAGGCTCCCGGTGAACTCGTTTGTTTCCTGGGCTGCCAGGTGTGTTTGAACCTGCCTGAATGTAATTAATGTCTATACGTCCCTCTTAACGTGCTGATTCCCTATGTGGAGCTGGCGCGCCTGCAGGTGTACTACTACTCAGCAACGAGAGAGAATTTCCCCTGTGTGTGTGTATTCACAACAAATTGCTCTACCATAATTTCCCAACTCTGCACAGTATCCCATTAACTGCATGACAGTAGGCCATTTACACTTTTCTGTAAAGTTTGTGTTTCATAGCTGCCGTTTGCACATGTAAAGTGAACCATGCAGAGTAGATCGGACTGTAAAAAGGCATTTCCTTATTTCCTTTTTTTCCAGCTTTCCCCGCCCCCATAGCGTTATCCTCATCACATCCAACTTTAGGTTGACTACTTCGGAGCAGTCTTCATCGAGAGGAGAGGGTACCTTTCACCTGGGTTAAATTGAACGAAATTGTAAGTAGGCTAGGTTTTAACAAATGGAATCAGTCAACTTTCCTGTTCTCGTCCTTAGCAATTGTGACTTTTTGATATTCTGTCGATATTCTGTAGCGATTGTACACAGTCGTATTATTGGGTCTAAACACGATAATTCAATTTCAAATGCACTTGTGTGATATCGTTATCTTTGGCCAAGTGGGTTAAGTCAACGCGCTGTAAATTCCACTACTAATTCCAGACTGTAAATATGATCGGATCAGTCGGGATGGAGCATGCATGGTTTCGCCTCGCTTCGCCTATTGAACAAACTTGCATATTTCATGGTTATTGTGGGTAATATGTTGGTTCTTCAGTAAACACACCGTAGCCTATGGTTACTTGAAAAAGTCTTTATCTGTTAATTTTAGTTTATCACAAGTTTCATGAATAAATCGGACTCTACTTCTGCGCATGCTCACACTTTACTGACGGGGGACTTTTTGATATTCTATCGATATTATTAGGCTGTAGCGATTGTAGTTGAGATCTTAGACAGTCGTATTATTGGGTCTAAACACGGTCATTCAATTTCAAATGCAGTTGTACGATATCGTTAACTTTAGCCTAAGCCAGGTGGCAGGTTAAGTCAGCGCTAAATATCCCCGCTCCTGCTGCGGCTGCCAGGGGATGGAGTAGGCTAGCCTCGCCTCGCCTCGCCTATTGAACAAACTTGCATATTTCATGGTTATTGTGGGTAATGTGTTGGTTCTTCAGTAAACACACCGCATGGTTACCCACCACACCATGGTTACATGGTTACTCTGCGTTTATTCTGCGTTTATTCTTTATTCTGTATCACTGGTTTCCGTTTACCAACAAAACTAGATGTGCGCACCGTGGCAGAATGGTGGCCGTCCACAACGTTATACACTTAACCTCAAGTCAGCTGCTGTAAGATCGGATTTTACAAACCCCTAGTTAGACATCTCAAAAGCTAATATTGGTAAACAAAATGTTATTCATTATTTTCGCCCAGTCCCTCTAATTGGGGGGTGTTACTAGAGTAAAAAAAAAGCTATTGGTAATATTTTTTTTGTAGATTGGGAAAAAAAAAAGCCTTACTTTCCCTAACTATAATGAAAAGTTACAGCTTAGTAAATTCCACGCAATATGGCAAAGCACAGCGTTCGCTGCATAGAAAAACTCAGTAGCCTATTAGCACTTTCTTTGTAGCCCTACATCCAGTAGTCCATAGTGTTGGCCTGATTGTTAGCTGCTTCAAACATTGCAAAATCAGCTGTGTGTTGTTACAATTGCGGCGCGGGAGAGTGCATTTGACCGGCATAAAATCAGTATGTCTCAGTAGGGTTGCCACCTGTCCAGGATTTTCCTGATTGTCCAGGATTTTCATGGTCTGTCCAGGAAAATAAAAATAAAAATCCTGGACACTGAATGTCCTGGATTTTTGTACATGATGCGCAAAATGTGTATTTCAGTTTAATTGAAGCGTGCTTACGTCCATAAACGTATGCACAGCCTTATTGGCTCTACAAAAATGACGTAGCATAACATGGGTGGTGGTGGTGGGGGCACGCACCGTGGAGGTTCATTAGAAATGGTAAGGTGGAGACGGAGAGTGTGTGGGACAAGGAAAGACAGAGAAAGGAAAGTTTATTCCACATAAGCAAAAAAGCAGAACCTAATTATGTATTCCCCCTTTTTTCTCAATACTGCCCCCAGGTGTCCACAACTAAAAACTGTTGAAAATATAACAAAATAATAAAGGTCTGTTATTAAATAAAGCAATTAACTAAACAAATAACTAGAAATTGTCATTCTTACTAATTTTAGCTATACAATTGTCGCTTAGAATGACGGTTTTTATCTTGTGTTAGATGTGCGAAAGGCACCGTTGCAGACACACGTCAGACACAGGTGGCAACCCTATGTCGCAGACTGGGTCAGTCTGAAATCAAAAACGGCACTACACATAGAAACCGATAATAAATCGTTCTGGCTAGTTGTTATTACTTACCTATCCATTTAATCAAGTGTCTTCCATGTCGTTAATCCTGCTAGTCATAGACCACTTGACTGAACTGAACTAGGGAAAACAGCGTCGGAAAGATTCAGTTGATAACACAGTGTGCAACACTGCCATCTGCTGGTTGTTCAGTGGAGGGTGTCTTCGCATTCAAATCTAGTGGTATTTATTTTTGGATCTTGGTGTGATCTTGGAATGTCTCAAAATTACGTCATCAACATAAAAGCAAAAAGGAGATTCACAAATGCAGATTCCACATACAAAGTCAAGCATATTTATTTTCAAATCTCGAAAATATATTTACAGACACGTTTATTTATATAAATGTGTATTTATTTATTTTTCGATTTGTATTTTGTATTTGGATATTTATAAATGTATGTATATGTATATATATCCTTTTATATATATTTAAATCATTTTGAGACAATCCTCACTCCATAGGTCACCAGCCGATCTGTCGGTGCATCTCTAATAGTCACCTAGGCCTACAAATGAAACAGAGGGCACTTGTTTTATTGAGCAGGTCTTGCATAGAAGCCATAATAAGGCCATATCTGTGTATTATTTGAAGTTTTAGGCTATGGTATGTTTATTTTTTCTTCACACAGGATGTTAGTGTGCCGTGGGACATTTTAAGTTTCAAAAGTGTGCCGTGGCACCAAAATGTTTGAAAAACACTACTAGGTAGCTGAAGGTTCTCTGGAATTGTACCGTTGCTTACCACTTCGATGTTGATCACTCAATCGCGAAAATGCCTAAACTTTGGGTGCATAAACAGACACCTTTCTGTCCCTTAGGACGCAGACATGTAGGCCTACGTACCGTCTGGCAACCCTTTGCTCACACCACCATCTACAGGCCGATGGGTGTACAGTCACTAAATGTACACATACATTCATTTATTAGCCTATATGGCCCCCCATGGATGGAATTCTATGAAACTTGGCATACCCCCAGAGGCTGTCACCATATCAGCCTAGGCTACACATGAAATTTAGCGCAGTCCAGAAAATATCAACTGAAGGTAGGCTAGTGGCGACTAAAGCGGCATGTTGTTGCATATTCATTTGGAGTTTTGAGGACAGATCAGATTTACTTACATACAGAATAAACTATACAAAATATAGGGGCCATACTTAGCAATTAACTGTTAATCATAGTCACTGTTGTCAAGCTCTTGAATGAAATATAAAACCTTATTTCAACCTGCTGTTTGTGCTATTGTCAATTTTGACCTGTTTTAAACCGTTAATTTATAGGTATATAGAATGCTTGTCTTTTTTCAAACTGCAGAGTGCCAGATTGAATTTACAAGCACATCTAAATAGAAAAAAAATTGAACTGAATGTTGCTTGACTATGTGAACTGTCTGTAGACTTCCACTATAGGAATTTTTGAAGGATCACAAAATACTTTCTTTTCTTGATTTTCTCCCACAATGGGCCACTCTTAGTCGGAGGTTGCTTCTGGGCCGCATGTGGTAACTGTTGTGTATGTGTTTACATATTATGATTCTCCTTTCTTGCTTAATTAGGTTTTAAATTATCCAGAGTGTCCAGTCATATCATATAATCATAAAATGGCCCTGATATGTCACTAGACATTAAGAAATCATGTTCATTTCAAATACTTATATCACTGACAACAGTAGTCTGGCCAGGATATTGTCATTTAAAAAGTGAAGTTGCAGCCCTCAACTGATGTTGATGTTGTGTTTTGTCATGTCATGTTGTGTTTTGGCCTGATGCGCCACCCTCCACCTATCTACTAATCACGAAGTCAGTAGTGTTTCGCCATCAGGGTTGGCAACCTCGAGTCAGGGGGGAGGCGGAGGGGATACATCGCTCTTCAGTATTTTGAAAGTAATTGCAGTACCAGTTTTGGCCACAATCTTACATATGGTTCCTTTAACACCTGGAACATGTTTTCCCTTTCACATAAGCAGTTGTCAGTCACCTTCTAAATGCCCCTTACTCTCATTTCATGCTTTCTCCCAGCTACTCAAAAGGTCCACAGGTTATGGAGGACTTCCTGGTCTCCAACGACATGAGTAAACATTTGCAGGTAGGCTGTGTGTCTACTGCATTGAGTCATGAATGTGTGACAAATACACAAACATAAAACAATACAATACAGAAAACCATGGAAACACTTTGTAAAATGTATTTTAGTTTTCAAAGGATGTATACCAGGTATATGTCATTTCTTCATGAAGTTATGAAAAGAACCATAAATCCTTTTATATATATATATATATATATATATATATGCTCTTCACAACCCACTGTTAATTGTATGAACACAATGAATGCCTGAACTGTGTTTTAGGGTCCTGTGCAATGTGTAGAAAACCCCAGGGGTAATGGGGTGAGGGTTTACATGGACCAGACATTCTACAACTGCCCTCTGCATCAGGTAAGGTTGGGTAATGATGACTTAACTTGGCAACAATGTGGAAAAGGAGTCTGAAGCATAACAAAATGTGGAAAAAGTGAAGAGCTGTGAATACTTTCCATATGTACTGTAAATATTGTTTAAGTACCTACATTACCATTGTATTGAAAAGGAATATTTCAATGTAACCTCAGGTAACAAGGATACAAGGAAGTTTATTGTCACATGCATATAGTTACTGGAAGTAAGAAATGCAGTGAAATTATGTCTGGTGTCAGCCTATTTGTGCATTAATGGGTGGGGGCAAGGAAAAACTCCCTTACCAAGGAAGAAACCTTGGGCAGGTCCACGGCTCAAGGGGCTAACCCAACTGCCAGGGGTCTTGGTGTGTGTGTTGGGGGGATGACAGGGGAGATGGGATAGTGTGCTGTATGTGGGGAGAGGGCAGTGTGCAATATGTGTGTTGGAGAAGCTTCCCTCATGAGACAATGTGCTGTGTATTGGGGGGCAGTGTGCTGTAAGTATGTTGGGGATGTGTGTTGGAGAAGCTTCCTGATGAAATAATGTGCTGTGTATGTAGGGGGGGGGGCAGGGACTTACTATTGCAAGCAGAGTACTGTATGTAATGTATGTGAGTGATGACAGTGAAGATGTGTGTGTGGGGAGTGGAGCAGTGACTGTGTGTGTGTGTGTGTGTGTGTGTAGTGGGTAGGTGGGGGCAGTGTGCTGTAAGTATGTAGAGGATGTGTGTTGGAGAAGATCCTGAAGACAATGTGCTGTAAGGTAAGGTTGGGTCATGATGACTGAACTTGGCAACAATGTTTTTGATGGTGTAATGATTAATTCATAATACAAAAAAACAAATAGGGATAAGATGAAGTGTGAATTAAAAAGCAATGTCACATATTCTGGTCAAAGTTACCATTTCACATTTTACTCCTCACTGTCCTACTTGAATTAGGGTAGTCTTCGAAGGTATTAGAGTGATCATCGTATATCCAGAAAATTTAGGATTGTGAAAGATTATGGCTGTTGTCTTACAGATTCCGGTCCAATGTGAGGACAACCCAGAGGGACGTGACATCATGGTTTACTATGACAAGACCTTTTTCATGAGCCCTCAGGCAAGAACACCTTAAAACATTTAGACAGCTACTAATATTTGAACCCAGGCCTTTGCTTGAGTCATAACCTAATACAATGCTTTGATGCATCATAGGTGTCTGAGAATGATAAATTGGGCCTAAAGTGTTTTTCAGAGGTAGTCTGTTTTGAAAGTAGATTTTACAAAAATCAGTCAGTTACCTCTACCAAAAGTTCTCAGGCAAGACCTGACCTCTGATGTACCTCTGTGATGTTATACAGGACTCTGCTGCTCCCTGTATTGACATACAATTGTTTCTGTCTATTGCAGTAATGCCAAACAGTGAGGCCAACTTCATGAAGATTGTGATTCCTGTTTCTAAAAGGGCACAGATTGTACACTGTCTGTTATGAATGATCAAAGGGAGCAGTTTTTGAATAGTGTGTGCGCAATCTACCAAAACCAAAACATAATGTGCCTTTTACATCCTTACTGCCTAATTGTTAATATGGGTACTTTGTGAATCACTGTCTAATCCTGCTACTGTGAAGAGTGATGTTGTACACTTTTTAACATGCTGTTGCAATGGAAGTGATTAACTCATAAGAATGTGAATGCAACAACTACTTTAATGTCAGAACAATTTGCAATGACATGTTATGGTTTTATTCCAGGTCTTTTTATAGTCACTTTTAAATGATGTCCAAAATACATCCAGCAATATCAACCAGTTCCATTATTACATTCGGTCTCCAATGTATATAATTCTGGCCCCAAACACACACATGCACTTTTTTGTAATCTTTTATATCTAAAATGAAAATGTATGTTTGAATATTATATATTTTTTTAACTTTATTTCGTGGGATTTACATTTATTTTATCTAGCTGGCGATTTTATCCAAATTGACTTAGGGAAAAACAGGGAGCCAGGTGGACAGCTAATACATTTTGGCCTGTGCCATAAAGGAAAACAGATTTAACTGTCTAAACTATGTTTTCTAAAAGCCTATATCCTCTAGATGTGATTCAACATGCACTGAGACATGTCCCACTTTCCTCCATACCATGCAGAATACATAATTCTGTGTTGTATTTTCCAATGTATTGTAATGGATTTATTTGCAGAGTATGCCACCTATAGCTTTTTTGTGGGGTGTTGGAGAATTGTGTGTAGATTGTTGAGAAAAAAAATAAATAATTGAATGCATTTTAAGATGAGTCTGAAGCATAACAAAATGTGGAAAAAGTTAAGCACTGTGAATACTTTCCGTATGTACTGTAAATATTATTTAAATACCTACATTAGCATTGTATTGAAAAGGAATATTTGGAGTTGACCAATGACCGGCTTGGTGGAGTTCAAAAATGCCAAGACTGTTCTGGAAATAACTCTGTCACAGTTTAACGATCTAGACATTAAGAACTCTGCTCCAAAACTGAAGGGAAGAAGTGTAATCCACAGGAAACAGTTGATCCTGCTCAAAGTGCACTGCAGCATTGGGATGTTGTTGGGCATGTGCAGAGTGGAAAAGCAGGTTTGGTCTTGGTACCAATGGGAAAGCATGGGGTACAGCTAGAAGCGCCACAAGAAATGTTGGGCCATATGTAAGAAACGTTTTTCTATTGATCACAGAAGCCCAAATAGATGCTTTATGGCTGGCACTTTCACCTCTAGTTTTGTCCGATGAGTATGTTGTTCATCACAGGGTGGTGCAGGAGAGCAAAGAGTGAATATCAGAGGATGTGAATAGTAAAACAAGCAGCTTACAGGTAGGCCATAATCTGCAATTCTGGGTGACATTTTATCTTGACAACCAATCAAATTACACTTGCTCCTGAAGTAACTTGTTGATTGGATGGCTCTGAATTTGGTCCGACACTCATTACTTTCCAAAGACCGTAAATTAAAGTTTCAGTCTCTCCAGTGACATCCCATCCAAGTGATAGGGGAACACAAAACATACCTATATCGCCTAGATTGCCTGTAAGGATTTTTCAACCAATCCACTCTACAGGGGCGCCACAACACATTCGTTTTAAGAGTAGCTAAAGGACCATTGACAGACTCTGAAGAAGATGCATCGGTGTCGAAACGTTAGTCGGTTTGCACTAATTAAAAATCACCAACCAGGATGAAGTGCAAGTGACCCCCTTCTACTCCATTGACAGAAATAGGATGCACCAGAGCTCAATTGCAAACGTTTTAACAAAGGGTCTAAATACTTATGTAAATGGGATATTTCAGTCTTTTTTTATATAAATTTACAAAACACTCCGAACACCTGCTTTTTTGTGGAGTATTGGAGCATTGTGTATAGATTGATAAAATTGAAAAAAACTCTTACCAAGGAAGAAACCTTGGGCAGATCCACGGCTCAAGGGGCTAACCCAACTGCCAGGGGTCTTGGTGTGTGTGTTGGGGGGATGACAGGGGAGATATGTGTGTTGGAGAAGCTTCCTCATGAGACAATGTGCTGTGTAATGGGGGGCAGTGTGCTGTAAGTATGTTGGGGATGTGTGTTGGAGAAGCTTCCTGATGAAATAATGTGCTGTGTATGTAGGGGAGAGGGAGGGGGCAGTGTACTGCAAGTATGGTGAAGGGACTTACTATTGCAAGCAGAGTACTGTATGTATGATGTATGTGAGTGATAGTGAAGATGTGTATGTGGGCAAGAGGGGAGTGGAGCAGTGACTGTGTGTGTAGTGTGTGTGTGGGTAGGTGGGGGCAGTGTGCTGTAAGTTTGTAGAGGATGTGTGTTGGAGAAGATCCTGAAGACAATGTGCTGTGTATGTATGGGAGGGGGGGCAGTGTGCAGAAATAAGAAAATAAACTAGAATTGTGGTTCCGAGGAACTGCAAGAGTGGGTTTGATCAGTGGCATGGAACTCGGCCTCATCCAAGGATTCCAACGGTACCTCATTTATGAAAATCGGGCACACGGATCAAAAGTTATCTGCATTAACGCAACATCCAATAAGCTAAAACGCATAAATAACATGGTTGCTATGCTGGTTGCTATGGTGGTCGCTAGGTTGACATTACAGGGGTGGTTTCAAGGTTGTTGCTAGGGTAATTAGTTAGTTGCTAGTAAGCCATCTTAAGCTGACTGCATAAAGTGATTATTTTAAGAGATACATTTTCAAACCAGAACTGTGTATAGGTCATGGTTAAAAACGTATCAGAATCTCAGAAATAATCACATAATGCAGCCAGTTTAAGATTTTTTAAAAAGTCAGATTTTTTAAAGGCAATCAAATTTCTGCTGACTCTCTTCTGGCTGCGGTTAAAGGCCAGCGCCTCCTGAGAGGCCTGAAGGGTCAGTTCTGAGGTTGTTGGCTGCTGGAACCGAAAAATGGACTGCATTTTCTTAAAAGACAATGTGACTGAAGTGCGGGCAAAGTTTGCACAAAAATGTACGATTTTTCCCACCCTCATCGACCTTGTCAAAAAACTTGTTTAAATGATCACACGACGCCTCCTTGCTGCTTTGTCGTCTACATCAGCCTTTCTCAAACTTCTTTGACCTGAGGCCCAGTCAAGGCATACTTTGAGGTCATAGGGCCCACCTACATGAACCCAACCCCTCCTCCCACCCCCCCATCAAATTGTAATGATATCACAATTATTATTATTTTTTTACTATATTGCTATACATGCACTTCAAAACAGTCAATGTTTAAGGTGTTAAGATTGTTCACAAAAGTTTGTGAAAGCATGCACATCAGAGTACTGCTTTACTAATGTAAAATATAATTAGGCCTACACTAGTTTAATTGTTTTTGCATTGTTGCATGATGCTTGCATGAGAAATACTTCTCAAAACAACAGCAATTATATGGGTGCCGTTGTTTTGGGATGTTTCCCTCATGCAAGCATCATACACTGATAGAGTGTATATATATGCTATTTAATTACATTTCATTTGAATGCCTAAATGTAAGAATTCAGGAAACACAATACCAGCTTTTAACATTTCTGTTGTTTAGCCTACTAGTTTATGTAAATCGCATAACACATGAACTGTTATACACAATAATACTGTGCCCATTCATTAACATATATTAAACATCAGGCGTCTTGTTTACACATTAAAACCATATTTACACTTCGAATTTCGCCTCCAAATTGTAGAAACTACATCTACGAAGTCTAAGGAAGATAACCATGTAGTCTGTTCAAAGATTACGTCGATTTTATGGGAACGCCAGCCCTCAGAAAAGCAGTAACTATTCATTCATTCACTTCCTTTTTTCTAGCTCGCAAAATCGCGGTCGTTCTGTTTACACATTAAAAACATATTTACACTTCGAATTTCGCCTCCAAATTGTAGTAACTACATCTACGAAGTCTAAGGAAGATAACCATGTAGTCTGTTCAAAGATAAAATGACTCCATTCACTTCATTGCAAAATCGCGGTTGGTCTACATTAAAACCATAACGTTACTAACAATTTACATTTCGACTCCACATGGTTGTAGTACCATACCAAGGGTCTTAAGAAGTGATTCAATTTGGCTGATTACGTTAACGCATTTCCAGGGCATATAGAACCTATAATAGATCAACATTGTCTGTAAGCTCCACAGATCGTGGCAAGACAATTGAATTGATTGGGGACTTCTTGCCGGGCAATGATGAGCAACTTAATTGAATGGTAGTGTTGCGTGGATGTGTACAATATCTGTATGAATGTGTGTTTCTCAATGTTATAATCTATACAACTGCACACATGACTAAGTTTGAATGGAGCTAGCTGGGCATAGAACTGGGCTGAATGGATTTAGAAAATACTTCATTTTATTTTATTTTTATGACCTATATGAACATGGTTTGGCTTCGCGCTGTCTCATCTTTTTTTACATGACCTTTACAACTGGTGCTGGCAAGGCATTGAACTGGGCTGAATGGATTTGGAAAATATATCTATATATATTTTTTTTAATGACCTGTATCAACATGGATTGGCTTTAAAAAAAAGATGAGACAGCGCTTCTACATTACCTTTAGAACTGGTGCTGGCAAGGCATTGAACTGGGCTTCATTTGGGGATTCCAACGGTACCTCATATTTGAAAATCGGACATACAGGTCAAAAGTTACATGCACACACCTTCATATACACAGACAGCCCAGCCCAGCCCATTAGACATTGCCAGATGGCTTAGAACTCTGCCAGGTGCAAGTAATCAACTCTTAGCAGTAGAGGTCCTCCAGGTGCAAGTAATGAGGTGCTGTGATGTCATAGAGCCCCAGCATTCCGCCATTCATTTCAATGGGGCCAAAAAACGCCAAAGCCATGCTGTGGGCTTGCTGGATCAAACCCACTAATAATAATAATAAGAAAACTTAAGAAGAACAATAGTGGGCTTGCTAGATCAAACCCACTAATAAGAAAACTTAAGAAGAACAATAGTGGGCTTGCTGGATCAAACCCACTAATAATAAGAAAACTTAAGAAGAACAATAGTGGGCTTGCTGGATCAAACCCACTAATAAAAGTCTGTAGCATAGGGAGAGGGATGTAAAAGTGCTCTAAAAGTCATGTAGGTGTGTGTGTGTGTGGGGGGGGTGTCATGAGTGCTGAGAGTGAATGATGCAAAGTCAGTATAGTGTGAGTTGAGAGTTGGGGAAATGTTTGACAGTGCTGAGGTGAATGTGTACAAAGTCAGTATAGTGTGAGTTCAGAGTTCCGGATGGCCTGGGGATAAAACTAGTCTCTCTCAGTCTCTCAGTTCTGGCTTTGTGACTACATAGGCATGTTCTTGATTTCAGCGGTAGGAATAATCCATTGTTAGGATGAGAAAGAGTCCTTCAAGAATCTTTTTGGGCTCTTAGGAGTACTCTTCTGGAATAGATATCTTGTAGAGCAGGTGTAATGGGTAGAGAAAATGGCCTCTTATATTAGTTTAATTAAACAGTTACCCCTCCTATTTTTTTTGTTTTATTACATTTAAGATAACATTCCCATGTATTTCACTTCCCAGTAGATGGCGATGTTACACTGCTTTACCGTAGTGGGTTTGCGTGGAGGCAGTAGCTCGAGCACTCAGAAATAAGCGTCCAGTGCTTGAGAAAGACATAATTTCTGTATCTCACTTCTTTTCAACCCACAGTGCTATCCAGCCTGTGGTCTTGTATCTGCCCAGATTCCCCTAGGTCTGAGGCGGTAACAAGGGGGGCTCGTCCGGGATTCAGCATTAAAGCGAGGTAGACAGTCACTGCGACGGTGAGACCAGGTGTCTAAGCTTCAGGGGAAGGCTGCTGTGTTGGCGTCATCCAGAAGCAACAGTCACGGTGAGGCGTCCGCGATGACTACAGCAACCCCAGCGAATGTTGATCCTCCAGGTCATCAAACAGCTTCCAGCACTGAGTTCCAGTCAATTGCAGTCAGTTGCCAGGTCAATTGAAGATGGTGGTGAAAGCACTGAGGGCCTTAGTGAGCCAGAGCTCTATGACTTAATCATCGACTACACCAGGGCGAGAGGTTGAAGGCAATGGAAGATGAAGGTATGGCTCAACTCCTCTCCCTCAGGACCTGCTGCAGGAACTTACATCGGCAGACTCTGGGTCTGGTGAGGTTTGTGTTCCACCGTTAGCATGGGCCGGCACACTGACTCCCTACACACCAACTCTTACCTCCCACAAAGGGACATCCACCCACATTCATCAGTGGACATTCACACCCACCCGTCGTCCACGGACCTTCACATACACCTGTTGTTCCACGGACACTCACACATTTGTCATCCATGGACATGCACACACACACCGTCACTCATGGACAGAGATGTTCATGCACCTGCTCCTACAGGGAGACCAGCCCAGCCGGCGTCATTGGCATCCATGGTGCCCACCATGGTAGGACAAGCCTATCC